>NC_137325.1:122198094-122705699 GCF_965287045.1 Carcharhinus amblyrhynchos
ATACTTTCCACATTTTTATAGTTATTTGGAGAGTAATAAATTGATTGGAGATAGTCAGCATGGTTTTGTGGCGGGTAGGTCGTGCCTTACTAACCTTATTGAGTTTTTTGAGAAAGTGACCAAAGAGGTGGATGGGGGTAAGGCAGTGGACGTGGTGTATATGGATTTTAGTAAGGCGTTTGATAAGGTTCACCATGGTAGGCTTCTGCAGAAAATGCAGATGTATGGAATTGGGGGTGATCTAGGGAATTGGATCAGGAATTGGCTAGCGGATAGGAGACAGAGGGTGGTGGTTGATGGTAAATATTCATCTTGGAGTTCGGTTACGAGTGGTGTGCCTCAGGGGTCTGTTTTGGGGCCACTGCTGTTTGTAATTTTTATTAATGATCTGGATGAGGGTATAGTTGGGTGGATTAGTAAATTTGCTGATGACACCAAAGTCGGAGGTGTGGTAGATAGTGAGGAAGGGTGTCATAGTTTGCAGGAAGACTTAGACAGGTTGCAGAGCTGGGCCGAGAGGTGGCGGATGGAGTTTAATGCGGAGAAGTGTGAGGTAATTCACTTTGGTAGGAATAGCAGATGTGTTGAGTATAGGGCTAACGGGAGGACTTTGAATAGTGTGGATGAGCAGAGGGATCTAGGTGTATGTGTACATAGATCCCTGAAAGTTGGGAATCAAGTAGATAAGGTTGTTAAGAAGGCATACGGTGTCTTGGCGTTTATTGGTAGGGGGATTGAATTTAGGAGTCGCAGCGTTATGTTGCAACTGTACACAACTCTGGTGCGGCCGCACTTGGAGTACTGTGTGCAGTTCTGGTCCCCACATTACAGGAAGGATGTGGAGGCTTTGGAGAGGGTGCAGAGGAGGTTTACCAGGATGTTGCCTGGTATGGAGGGGAGGTCCTATGAGGAGAGGCTGAGGGATTTGGGGTTGTTTTCGCTGGAAAGAAGGCGGCTAAGAGGGGATCTTATTGAAACATATAAGATGATTAGAGATTTAGATAGGGTGGATAGTGATAGCCTTTTTCCTCTGATGGAGAAATCTAGCACGAGGGGGCATGGCTTTAAATTAAGGGGGGGTAGTTATAGGACGGATGTCAGGGGTAGGTTCTTTACCCAAAGGGTGGTGAGGGATTGGAATGCCCTGCCTGCTGCAGTTGTAAATGCACCTAGTTTGGGGGCGTTTAAGAGATCCGTGGATAGGTTTATGGACGAAAAGGGATTGGTTTAGGTTAGTGGGTCATTGTTTTTTAACTGGTCGGCGCAACATCGTGGGCCGAAGGGCCTGTTCTGCGCTGTAATGTTCTATGTTCTACATCCCCCCCCCCCAACCACACACACACACACACACACACACACACACAATCTCCCTTCTCACCAATCTTCCGCACTCTGTCCAAAGCTGCACTCAGTGCTGGTTGCACAGAGTATCTGAATTTATATGTTCTGAACAAATAGAGTAGCTGAGCTCAGGCACAGCAAAGACCAGTTCAAGCTGGTTTAATTAATTATCTTTCAGCTGGTAACAATCGATAGCCTTTCTCTCCCTATTTAAGCCCCAGGACGAGTCTTACAAGCTAAACAACATTTCAGTTAAATGCAAATACAAACAGTATTAGATATTTCCCCCATGCACTGTCTAAAGCTGCGCTCTCCCCAGGAATTCAAGAAATAAAAGAAAACTTGGATTACAAATGGCTAGCAGAAAATCCGAAGTGAATAATCATACTATTATAAAGGGTAGTTGACAACCACTTCATCGGGAGCCCTCCCAACTCCACTCTCCCCCTCCCACACTTCCCCTCTTTTCCTTCCACCCCTAAACCCCCATCTTTCCGCCCCACCCCCCCACAAGCAGGAAGCGAGATCACAAAAAACAAAATAGATGCAAATTTTGTTTTGCTCTGGCATATAAAAGAACTTGGCTGAAAAGAGGCAAAAACAATCCACGAAAATACTGGTGCATTTTAACTTAACACTTTCCTGAACTGTAAAAAATAATTGAGCTCCTTTAAAGGAACGACTCTCCCCATAATTATTCAGCACTGGACAACAGACAGATTTTCCTATGAAACAGATACTTACCCCAGCATGATTTGAAGTGCAGGCTTTTCAATATATAATTCAAAACAAAATTATATGGGTGAATATTTCCTTTTTTCAAAGTTACATCATCTCAAAATTAAACAGTATGTTTTGCAACAAAAATGAAAAAGAACTTGTTTGGATGAAGGCTAAAAACATGTCAAAACATGCAGGGTAAATGTGCAACAGGCTTTGTTGACTTGAACTTAGCAAGAAATTCACACAATGTATTCAAAAACATAAGTGAGGCAAAACCTTTTTAGTCATAATATAATGTGTTAGATGTCGCAATGATAATACTGGAAACTGTTTCTAAATTATATTCCCAAAGTGCTTCAAACTCTAAATTAAAACATTGTAATTATATTGCTGAAATGCGAGTTAGGATTTTACCAAATTCAGTTGGCATGGTTGCAGAGTGCAGTGGAACCAACGTGACTCAATGTGTGTTCACATCTATAAGCGCCTACATTCCACAGTTCTAATCAGCATTGGTGTGGGAGAGTGACCAGTAGAGTTTGGAAACAATCTGAGATTCACAAAAGGAGGGGAGAAACAAAGCAAAAATCTGTTGGCAAGTCGCTTCACACCATCCATCAATTGCTGCCAGTGATGTAGAGGTGACAATATAAAAAAATTCACATGGTAATTTTCTTGGGATTATCCAAGAGTTAACACTAAAACATTCCATGTGGACATTCAACTCTGCTCTTTTCAATTTTATGGCCTGAATTTCTGATCAGACAGAAAGGCCTTGTCTTTAGCCAAAAGAGCATGCAGGTCCTGCTCCCTGGCCCAGCACCCACCATTTTTGCCCATGAGGGGAAAGGCAAGTTATACTTCACATATCCATAGTTCTCTGAGGTAATAGTTCAAACACCCAATTTCATTTTTGGAATTTCCATAAGTCATGGGATATAGATACTTGAGGAAAAGCTCTAAAGCTGCCTGTGCTTTTTGAAGAGGTGAGGTACTTCTTTGGAATTGTTAAAAGGAGACATGAATGTACATAAAATGTGGATTGGTTCGGTGGAACTGTCAAACTATTAAATTACTTAAAACCCCAGGTTCTTCAAAATTCGGAACATCGTGCATATAGTTGAAAAGTGTCATTTCACTCTTTGTTGACGAAGGCCATTTTGAGAATAGTGATGCTTGGCTTCTTAACCTATCATTGTCACATGACTGGCAATAAGTTCATAAGTTGATTGACAGCTCCAGGTGCCTATATAGAGATTAGTTGTCTTTGATGGGGGGCTTTGAATACAAATGTTTCTTTTTTAAGAGATTAAGTACTTGAAGGAAATGTTTATGTTATAAGCGATTAAGTACTAGAAAGAATTTAAATGTTATCAATACGATTGTTCTTTTAAGACAGCGTCTGCTGTACAAACATAGACATTTATTTTATTTCATTTCATCATGACTCCTGAGGTCTTCCCAGAGCGGATTGACACGGAGGGTATAAGGTGTAGTTGGTGACATGGACTGGCACTAACTTGGTAAGGAACTATAAAAGTTTATGGGGATGAATGGAGGCATTAGTTATCAGAGGAGCTATATGGGGCAATGAGGATCAGTGGGGCATTAGGGGTTAGCATTTGGGTTGTAAAGAGTAAATGGGTATGATTAGAGGGGCATGGGTTGGCATGGTGGATATGAGGAACCACAGAGGTGTAAATAGGGGTATGAGGTGACTTGGATGGAGAATGGGCGAAGTGTGTGGGGTGAGGGCAAGAGGGATTTTTTTTGTTATTCTTACAGCAACTGGGACAAAAACAGCTCAATTTTGTACCCAGCTGTCCTTGGGACTGCCTCCAAACTGCAAGATTGGTGGGTCTGACTCCCGCTCGCACACACCTCCTCCTGGAATGAAGATGTGCACAGATTGAGATATTTGCAACAGTAAGCAATGCTTGAAATGCATGCTTTGTGCAGTAAATGCATGTTCCTCGCCTCAAATGTGGTGAATTCAGCAAGCCAGGAAAACACACAGTGAACTCCAATATAAAACTTGGCAAACAATTTAAAAATGAACCATTGACATTTAAAATGCACAGCTGCTCCACAGCAATATGAAGTGTAGATCAAGGTCTACTGACAGCACATATATTGCAACCACAATGATGAACAGACCTCTATGGTTTGGGTCCAGATGATCAACCTCATATTTCTGAAAGTTGCCTTTGGAAATAGAAAGTTTTGGCAAACTGGCTACATAGCTAAAACTACACACTAAAAATAACATCTTCAGGGACCAGACATATATGAGCCATTGTAAAAATGACAACACTACTCAAAAGTGGACTCTAACGCTCCTTGTACTTACTTAAGAGGACAACAGTTTATATTTACATAGCACCTTAATAGAATGAAATGTTTGAGGCACTTTACAGGAACATTATAAAACAAAGTAGGATACCAAGCAAGATAAGGAGACATTAAGGAGATGGTCAAAAGCTTGATAAAAGAGTGGGAGGTTCAGGAAAGTTTAAAGGAGGGAACTGAGGTAGAGAGCCAGAGGGGGTTTGGGGAGGAAATTTCAGAACTGGAGGCTGAGGCAACAAAAGATAACATCTCCAATGGTGGAGCAATTCCAATTGAGAATTCACAAGAGACCAGAATTATAGGAGTACAAATCCTTGCAGGATTTTGAGGTTGGAGGGGATTACAGAAATAAGGAATGGCAAGGCATTAAGAAGATGCGAAAACAAGGGTGAGAATTTTAAAATCAAGATTCTGCATTAACAAAAGCCAATATAGGTCAGTGAGCACAGGAGTGACAGCGGAAGTGGACAGCTGAGTTTTGGATGACCTCAAAAGTTTATAATTCGGTAGAGTGCAGGAGATCAGACAGGAGTGCATTGGAAGAGTCAACTTTAGAGATACTAAAACCGCAAATGAGGGTCCCAGCAGCACATGAGCTGAGGTGGGATGAAATGGCTATGAATACTTATTCACTGCGAAATGGGGCAATGTTACCAAGGTAGAAACAGTCAACTTTTTAGTTATTGCACAAACAGAAGCTCATTTAGGAATCAAATGTGACACCAAGGCTGCTGCCAGGGTAAAGGATGCAGTTGGTAGCTAAGGACAGAGTTTGGAGTGGAGGAATTGAGAGAGGTGGGTGGTGAGGGACAGCTGGATGTCATCAGTGTACTTTGAAAAAAAATGCATTGTTTTAGGTGATGTTGCCATGGGGAAGCATCTTGATGACAAGGCCAAGGATTAATCCTTGGGGGGATACTAAAGCTAATGATGAAGGAGCAAGTAGTGAAACCATTACATATCTATTCATCGCAGTGAATAAGTATTCATAGCCTGAGAATAAGGATGGAATGATGTGACAGCAGTCCTACCCATCTGGATGACAATACAGAGGCACTAGAAGAGGTGCGACCAAATGTGACAAAGGCTTCAGACAGGAGGAGGAGGAGGATGAGGGAAGGCACGTTTATCTTTGCCATAGTCACGCAAGATGTCACCTTATGATTTTTTAGATGCATTACCTGTTCTCTTTTCCTAAAGAAGATGACCCATCAATCTTTTGCTCCCAGAGGCTTTAAATTATTAGTGTTGTATCACTTAACCACTTCTTTATTTACCTCACCTCATCAACTGTGAACATGTCCTAGTCTATTCTCAATAGAGGGATTTGGAGCAAAGACAAGAAATGGGGGTAGAGGTCAGCCACAATTCAATTGCATGAGAACAGGTTCAATCAGCTGAACGGCCCACTCAAGTTCCATACAAATCACAGATGTTTACCCATTGCTCTTGTTAACAAGATGTTGTATTTACATAGAATTGCAACACAGAAACAAGTCATCTAGCCCAACTGGACTGTTCTTGTTCCACATCTAACTTTAACAAACCCCATCAGCATTAACTTGTTATTAGTTTTTATCCTCATGATATGATATATTTTCCAAGGGAAAAGGGTGGAGGAGTGGGGCTAAGAGGCCTCCTTCCGTATGCAGCCATTTTATTTTACAAAATAATAAAAAGGGATTGATAAAGTTTCCCCTTGTGAGGTAATCTAGAACAAGAGATCACAGGTATAGGTTGAGATGTAGTAGATTTAAAACCGAGATGAGGGGGAACTGCTTCTCACAGAGGGCAGTGAATTTGTGGAACTTGCTGCCCCATAGCCTAGTGGAGTCTGAATCATTAAATGGTTTCAAGGAGGAGACAGAAATATTTCTGATATTTAAAAAGGGGTTAAACAGATATGAAGAACAGGTAGGGAGGTGGATTTGAAACCAGGAAGAGATCAGCCATGATCTGATTGAATGGCAGAGTAAGAAGCCTCACAACAGCAGGTTAAAGTCCAACAGGTTTATCTGGGATCATGAGCTTTCGGAGTGCTGCTCTTTCATCGGGTGAGTGGAGAGGTAAGTTTCATAAACACGGCATATATAAACAAAGACACAATTGCAAGATAATGGTTGGAACGGTGAGTCTTTTCACGTAATCAAGTCTGTGGCAGGGTAGGCTCAAAAGGGTTGAGTTGCCTACTTCTTTTCCTAATTGCTATGTTCTATATTTCTATGAACCAGTCCATGATTCTACGTACTTATTACTTTAAACCTTTATCCTTTATATCCTATCAGTTTCATTCAACTCGCAAACTTCACACCATTACCACAGACAGAATCATAGAATAGTTCACAGCATAGGAGATGACCACGTCACCCATCGAGTTTGTACGCGCACCTCCCAAAAAGAATTCTAATTAATTCCACGCTCTCACTCTTTCGCTGTATTCCTTCTCAGGTCACCCCTCATTCTTTTGCTGATTCCCTTAAATCTGTACCTTATTGTTATCAATACCAGCCATTGTTTAACATATTGAAGAGAAGTTGTTTCCAAACGGCAACAGGTATTTATTTACACAGCACTATTAACATATTAAAATGTCCCAAAGTGCTTATAAAATCATTCTTTAAACCTTTCACGATATTAGGCAGATCTACCAAATCTCCCATTAGCCTTCTCTGCTCTGGAAAAAAAATAACCCCAGCATCTCAGTCTGCCCACATAATTAATTCCTCATTCCTGCAATTCAATCTCTTCTGTACCCTCTCCAAAGCCTTCACATCCTTCCCAAAGTCTGTTGCCCAGAATTGTACACAGCACCCGAGCTGGTGCCAAACTAGAGTTTTGTGCAAATTGAGCATAACTTTTTGGCTTTTATAAACAAATCCTCTCTTTATGCCGTCCAGGATTAGAAATAGGTTGTTAATTCTGAGTTCATTTTTCTTTCCATCTTCAAAAGTCTGTGCACAAACACTTACGGTCTCTGTTCTTGTGCTTCTTTAAACTTATACCAATATGGCACATATTATCTCTCCTCAAAATGCATCACCTAATATGATTCAGTTGCATTTCATTTGTCAACTCCACCAGCCAACCTATGTCCACTTGAAATTATTGTCATCATTCTTTAGCAAGTGTCGTCCGTAAATTTTGAAATTGCACCTTGCGCACTCCAAGTCCAAATCATTATGATACATCAGAAACAAACTTTGTTCCTTCAGTCCCACACAAGGGAATGGACAGCAAGGCTCCACCACCAGTCCCAGTCTATTACAATCTCTTTTACTACAGCCCAGGTTGTGTCCCACAGTCATGCACAGTGCAAGCGCTGTGTTAACAAATGTTGACAGTGCATTTTAAAAAGTGGACACAAAAGCTGTTACGGTCGTTACAGCATACCATGTGACTTTTGGCATTTGAACTCCAGACAGCAGTGGCTGCAGCCAATATTGGCTTAAACGTGGACCCAAGTGATGGAATCTTCTGAGTTTGAGAGATTCACACTTGTCATTGCTTAATGGGTGGACCAAAACCTACAGACAGTGGAGTTTGATGAGACCTTATTTTCCATGTTTCATCAAGGATATCCAAATGCGATGGGTGGTAGATCAGGGCGAAATGGATCCTATCAGCCTTTCATTGAATTGTTGGGCCCCTTATCTGAACAGCTGTTTCAAACTTCCCAAGTGTGAAAAGCCATAACACAGGACGTTGGGCAACCCAACATACCACTTTACTTGGAAAAGGATTTTGGACTTGTAACTGGTCACATGGATGACCGTAATAAATAAGAACAGGACTAGGCTGTTTGGCCCCTCGAGCCTGCTCCACCATTCAATGGGATCATGCTGATCCAACATTCTTCATGTTCAATTCCCTGCCCCTTTTCTGTAACCTTTGATTCCTTAACTCATCAAAAATCTGTCCATCTCAGCCTTAAACATACACAAGGTCTCTGCCCCCACAGTTCTCTATGACAAGGAGTTCCAAAAACGCTAAACCCTCAGAAGAAATTCCTCAACATCTCAATCTTAAAGTGGCGGCCTTTCATTCCGAGACTACGCCCTCTGCTCCAGACTCTCCCGGGGGTGGGGGGGAGAAGATGACACTTCTTTCCTGCTGCTGTCAGGATTTACCTTGCATTAAGTTCATCTTGCTCTACACCTTAGCTATGACTGTAGCACTACATTCTGCATTCTCTCGTTTCCTTCTCTATGAATGGTATGTTTTGTCGACAAAGTGCACAAGAAACAATACTTTTCACTGTAATTAATACATGTGACAATAATAAAATCAAATAAAATCAAAACATCCTCTCATCATTTATCCTATCAAGCCCCTTAAGAAATCTACATGTTTCAATGATATCACCCCTCATTCTTCTAAATTCCAATGAGTAGAATCCTACCCTGGTTAACCTATCTTTATAAGACAATCCCTCCATACTGGGAATCAACCCAGTGAACCTTCCCTGAACTGCCTCCAATGAAACATCTTTCCAAGTTTGTTGCCTGCTTTCAAAAGAGCAAGAATAATTTCTGCAGAGATAGGCTGACCAGTAGAAAGACAAACTGACTGCAGTCCAAGAAAACAGCCATGGTAATAAGCACCTACTAAACGCACGAAGAACTCTCTCCAAATTGTTCCGAATTCAAGTTCGCCTGAGAATCAGCCTCCTGCCACCTCAACAATAAGAAGCCTTTCAGCTTACTGAGAATCACCTGCTTTTCAAAACCTTCACTCCATCCAAAGCATCAACTCATCTAAGAAACCACATGCCTATGAACAAGGCCAAAATAATCTTAAAATGTAACACAATTGTTTTCCTTCATCTGTACCTGAGTGGTGACGCTATTTTAAACCTAAAGCAAATGTGGTGTAATAAATAGCCTTCCTTCTCGAAGACTCAAAATCTGGCAGTTAGAATTATTTAAATTGGTATAATCATAAACATACACACTTCACTTGCCAACAATTTGATCATGGACAATAGTAAAACATGTAAATCATGTCCATGACACCCACTCTTGGAGGTCTTCCTTAAATGTATTTCACCAAGTCCACTTTGACTGATCCAATCCTTTTCTTGCAGCTGGTGGTGTCCATTCTACTATGACTGAGGGAGGTGAAGGATGTGACCTTCCAGCATTGTTTGCCTTTCTGCCATAAAGTCCTACAGGCACATTTGACCAGTCCTCTAAAGCACTTCCTTATTGATGCCCTATATCTCCATCTGATGCCCTAGGCAGTGCTGGTGAAAGACACCCAATCTATGCGACAGCATTTATGTACTCATCCAAATCTCACTGCATAAAGTGCAGTTTGTACTACCATGGGAATGTAGATGCAAAGCTTAATGGCTGTTTAAGTTTACAGCATCTCTAAGGAGAGAAAAGAACTGACATTGAGTCCAGATGTCAAAACTAAAAGTCATAGAAAAGTGGGAGCTATTTATACTGCAGGGCGAGGGAGTGAAAGATGAGTCATAGCCATAGAAGCCGGGGAAAAGACTGCTAATAGCAGTCCACAGAGACAATAAAAAGAGCGTGAATGGCCAAATGGCAGAGAAGCTATTTGGAGGATGGAGATGTCTTTGGAGGGGGGAGGGAGAGAGGGGTGGGGAGAGAGAAAATGGGACAGAGATAGAAAGTAGAAAAAGGGGACAATGAAGTTTCTGTGAAGATCCTCTTGTCGCCACAGTCCAGTGCCTGTTCAGGTACATAGAGGGAGAATTTAGCATGGCTAATGCACCTAAGCAGTGCATCCATCAGACTGTGGAAGGAAAGCAGAGCACCTGGAAGAAACCCATGCAGACTCCGCACAGAGTGATTCAAACCAGGAATTGAACCTGAGTCCCTGGTACTGTGAGGCAGCAGTGCTAACACTGTGCCACCTGTCGAAGTTGTTGTATGCCCTTACTGTGTGGAGCTACCCGAAGCTGAAGGCAACAGCCACAAAGTCACAAAGATCAACTTCAGTGCAGAAATTTAATGTCAGGGTGCTAATGAAGGCCCAACCACAGCTCCATGTTAGAGCTTGATAATACTACATCCACCTGGCTGACACCGTCACAACAGAGGTCCAAAGAGGCACGAGGAGCCTAAAGAACAACAAGGCACCAAAGACTGACAAGATACCAGCCATGCTGTTGAAACATGGCAAGAGCATCACAACAGAGCTCACAGTCTGTTCAACAAGATCTGGGAAGGACATCCCAAATGATTGGACGCGAGGGGTGAGCAGTGAGGTTACGCTGCTGACAAAAAGGGACCATCACTAACTGGAGAGATGTAACACTGCAGACAGTACGTAGGAAAAGATCTTTAGCACAATGCTCGTCAACAGACCAAAAGTAGTGGACAGTGCACTTCATGAGAACAGGCACATTTCTGGGGTGGCAAATCATGCTGCAAGCAGATCTTGAAGCTCAGGAACATCGTATAGCAGAGTCTAAAAGATAAATTGAAAAACAGAAGTGGTCCTTGAATTAACCCAAAGTTAGCAAACTTTGAGAAAGTAGTTGGGTGAAACTTAAACAGAAGAAAAACATGTTTCCTATTAAAATAACCATCTTTATCAAATTGTGCACATTGGTCTCCAGTGTAATTCAGAATTACAGGGAAAAGATTTAGAAGAGATTTGAGGAAAAATGTTTTCAGAGAGTTGTTGGAACCAGGGACATTCAATCTATAAAAAGGGTGGTGGAAGTTGATTCCATAAGTATTTTTCAAAGGCAAATGATGAGGAACTTAAGGGAAGTGCAGCTTGCAGGATTGAAGGTTATAAAGAGGGGACATGGGGTAAGCTTATGAATCTGTATTATCAGGTTGTGACTGATTATAGTTGATGAAAGGTTTGAGAGAGTAGACAGAATCTCTTCTGCCAGGTGGTGGGCCAGTAACAAGAGTTCATTGATTCAACGACCATTTCTCAAGTCTCTTCTGAATCTTTTATAAATGATTTTGAATTCACTTGTTTCAAAGAGACAGGACAGGCATGATGGGCCAAATGGCCCTCTTTTGCCCTGTACATCTTTCTAACTGCAAACAATTCCAGAATTTGTATATAGCCACCAACAGTGGAATGAAGGAAATGTGATACCAAGCACAGGGGAATTCAACAAGCACAAGTCACTCCTGCTGAGCATTGTGAAAAATTCTGGTTGTTCAGATTAAATGGATCTCACCTTCTAGATAAATAGTGCAACAGTTAATGACAACAACTAAGGAAAATAAATATTAAATACTTTAAAAAATTAAAATTTCACAATAATGGGCTGTAACCGTCACCATAATATATTAGCTCAAAAACATAGTTGAAATACAGTGACAGTACCAAGAAATTAATAATATGGTTACAGCACTGCAGCTGGTTACTGACACGAGGAAAGCGTCTCCAGCTTAAACAAAAACACATGGTGGGAAACAGCCAGCATGAGGTAATGTTTACTACAACAATACAGTGTACCCTGGAGCAGCTGAGTTCATAACAGCCCAACCTTTTCCTTTGTTTGCAATGCTGCAATTTAATTATCTATCAACATACGAATTAGGAGCGGGAGCGGGAGCAGGCCACTCGGCCCCTTCAGCCTGCTCCACATTTCAATGAGATCATGCTTCATTTGATTGTAATCTGAACTCCACATCCCCATCCTGCCCCAATAACCTTTCAGTTGAGTTGAGTTGAGTTGAGTTGAGTTGAGTTTTAGTGTCACAAGTGGGCTTACATTAACATTGCAATGAAGTTACGGTGAAAATTCCTTCGTCCCCACACTCCAGTGCCTGCTTGGGTACACTAAGGGGCAACTGAGCATGGCCAATGCACCTAACCAGCATGTCTTTCAGACTGTGGGAGGAAACTGGAGTACCCAGAGGAAACCCACGCAGTTGCGGGGAGAACGTGCAAGACTCCGTACAGACCATGACCCAAGCCGGGAATCGAACCCGGGTCGCTGGCGCTGAGAGGCAACAGTGCTAACCACTGCACCACATGCTGCTCCTTTTCAAGGATCTATCTACCACTGCCTCAAAAACACATTCAAAGATTCTGCTTCCATTGCCTTTTGAGAAAGTTCCAAAAATTCTTAACCCTAGGAGAGAAATGGTTTTCCCAATTTCCCTCCCAAAACCAATTTTCACCTTCAATATTGTAATTCTGCTGAACATTTTGCATCATGTAGAAGCACTCAGTTTCACAGTCACCAATGAATGAGGAGATAGAAGCTAAGGGAATGCTCTGGGGATATGGGTTCAAATTAAATGTCTAACCTTGAAACCACTGGTGATTGTTCTAAAAGTCCATCTGGCTCAGTAATGTCCTTTGGGGAAGGAAATGTGCCATGCTTACCTGGTCTGGCCTACATGTAACTCCAGACCCACAGCTATGTGGTTGACTATTAAATGTCTTTCATCTGCCGGGGCATTGAGAATAAGAATTGGGAAATCATGCTGGAACTATACAAAACCTTGGTCAGGCCGCATTTGAAGTTTTATGTGCGGTTCTGGTCGCCACACCATCAGAAGAACGGTGGAAGCTTTGTAGAAAGTGCAACAAAGGTTCACCAGGAAGATGCCTGGTCTCAAGGTTGTTGACTATGAGGAGTGGTTGAATAAACTAGGATTGTTTTAACGAGAGAGACAGAGGTTGAGGGGAGATCTGATAGAGGTCTACAAAATTATGAGAAGCATAGACAGGGTGGGTAGTCAGAGCAAACCGCACCACCTCCTCCTTCCTTACCGCCACCCCCCCGCCGACCCCGAGTGGAAGTGTCAATTACAAGAAGGCACAGGTTCAAGGTGAGAGGGAGAAAGCTTAAAAGGAGATGCGTCGGGGAAGTTTCTTATGAGGAGAATGGCAGGTGCATGGAATGTGCTGCCAGAGGTGGTGGTGGCAGCAAGAACATTAGCAACATTTAAGAGACATCTGAATGGGTACATTAATAGGGAGGGAATAGAGGGTTACGGTCCAAATAAGGGCGGAAGGTTTTTAAATTTAGTTATGGCATTGGGATTGGCATGAGCTTGGAGGGCCAAAGGGCCTTTTCCTGTACTAGACTTTTCTTTGTTTCTTTGAATGCAATTAGAGATGGACAATAAATGCAGGCCTAGCTCATGTCAAGGTATGAAGGATGCCCACATCCCATGAATGAATAAAAAAACTCAGTTATATCAGTGCAAGGATGCATTGCAACATGGATCCTGATTTATGTCAAACACTAACATTTCAAAATTATTTTCACAATTTCATTCAACTTCTCAGAACACCACACCTTGGGATTTTTAAAAGTTTTAGTTATGAGTCTTCCCGCTCAAAAAAGACAGTAGGACTAGGGGGCACAGCCTCAAGATAAAGGGGAGGCAGTTTAGAACGGAGTTGAGGAGGAACTTCTTCACTCAAAGGGTGGTGAATCTCTGGAATTCTCTGCCCGTTGAAGTGGTGGAGGCTGCCTCGCTAAATATTTTTAAGAAGTGGGTTGATGGGTTCTTGATAAGAGAGGGGATTAAGGGTTATGGGGAGAGGGCGGGAAAGTGGAACCGAGCAGCGACAGATCAGCCATGATCTTATTGAATGGCGGGGCAGGCTCGAAGGGCTAGATGGCCTACTCCTGCTCCTGTTTCTTATGTTCTTATGTTCTTATGAGTCACAAGTGAGGCTTTCATTTACACTGCAATTAACTTACTGTGAAATTCCTCTAGTCGCCACACTCCAGCGTCTGTTCAGGTCAATGCACCTAACCAGCACATCTTTCAGACTGTGGAAAGAAACCGGAGCACCCGGAGGAAACCCATGCAGACACGGAAAATGTGCAAATGCCACACAGACAGTGACCCAAGCCTGGAATCGAACCCAGATCCCTGGCGCTGTGTGAGGCAGCAGTGCTAACCACTATGCCACCCCAAGTTTGATCCTTAACCAACAGCTATTTCCAGCAGGGTTCAAATCAGGAGTGAATCTCTGCTGATTTTCCCCTTCTCCACTGTAGATGCACCAAACTCAGTTGTCACACTCCTACCCAACATATTAAGCAATGGGAATATTATGGTTTCCGTTGGCATGAAACAGATGAACCTCAAAGTGAAAGGCAAGTGGACAGATTTTTAAAAAAAAGGACAGATTTTTTTAAAAAAGCATAAAAAAAGTGTTAAGAAACACAAGGCTTCACCTCGTTAATAAATCAGTCAATTTGGACCTTCCTGAATGATTTGGGTTAGCTAATCTTTGGGTAAGTTTATTAACAATCAAGGGGCCAGGTAAGAGGCAGTTTCACAGTCTTGGAAGCAAGAGAAGCCTGCATTTATATAGTGGCTTCCATGACCACTGGATGTCTGAAAGCATTTTCAGCCAATAAAGTTGCTTTGAATTGTAGCCACTATTGTATTATAGGAAACAGTGTCAGCTGTTTAGACCCAAGATAAGAACTTTTTTCCCCCAAAGTGTTCTGAAGCTTTGAAATTCTCTGTGCTCTGTTGCTATTCTGACAACAGATGTTAACATTTGTTTATATACCAAGGGAATGATACCTGGCTAGATACTAGATTCCTGGCTAGAGCAGAAGCAAAGTTGAGGCAGATCAGCCATGATCATATTGAATGGCAGAGTAGGCTCAATGGATGGTGTACCCTCCTGCTCTTCTTTCTAATCTTCTTATATATTTATTATTAAATGTAAATGACTGCCTGACGTCAGTCTTGACATGTCCTTTACTAGTCTGAGCCTGTCAGCATTCGATTGCATAAAAAAGCTCAATACCAGCTTTGTTTAAAAATGAGCCCCAGTGGATAAAGGCACTGTATTGCAATATTGACTTGTGTATAATATGACAGTAGGTCACATATATGACGAAGGGTTCATCATTTTTATCATGATTTGACCTCAAACAATCCAGCAATGAAAATATTTCACTTGGCCCCAGTCATTTTCAAATAGGAACAGAAGGGAGGAGGAAACAAAGCAAATGGCAGAAGTTCCAGCCTTTGATTGCAATTCAGTGACCCTTACACAAAGTGTGCACGTGAGAAAGTTAAAAAGGAAATGGGATTAAACTCAGTGTCTTCTCATCAGCTCTTCACAGAGTAGCATCACACATGAAGAATGGCCACTTAAGCGAGAGCTGGAAATTTGCTGGAACCCATGCCCCAAGGATTATTACAGAAGGATGAAAGACTGAAAATGTTAACTCAAATTTCTCTCCATATATACAGCCTCAGTGGCTGAGTAATTCCAGCACCTGCTGTATTTTGCTTTCACATCGATGTTAGTTGCTGCTTTAGAAAAGTGGGAATTAATAACTTATTTCACCAAGCTTCTGCAATATCTCCAGGTCTCAACTGTAATTTAGGTGTTATACCACTACTGAAGTAGTGTGGAACTGATGCAGGATTGGTGAACAGATTGTAAAGAAATAATGACTTGTTTACCTATCACGGATACATAATCTGTGCATACATTTAACGAGGGGTGAGCATGGCAATATTTGTCCTCAGATATCTCTCTTCAAAATATTGGCGTGGTTCTGTAGTTAGCACTGCTGCAGGGATTCGGGTTCAATTCCTGGTTTAGGTCACTGTCTGTGTGGAGTCCGCACATTCTCCCCACGTCCGTTTCCTTCTACAGTGTATCCGAACTGGCCATGGAGTGTGGTAACTAGGGAATTTTCACAGTAACTTCACTGCAGTATTAATATTAGCCTATTCGCGACACTAATAAAATTAAAAAAACACTCATCTGCTTACATCATTTTAATTGTGAGGTAATAACATGTGAAATCGTGTGATCAATGTCTTTAATTGGTGGTAGATTGCGTCAAGCAGGCGCAAATTTAAGATATTTGTGTATAGAGCAAGCACAAGATGGAAGAAATCGCAGGCAAGTAGCTGATCAATAATTCACTTGGAACCTTAATCATTCCTAAGTTAACTCATGGTGAAGACAGTCAAAGTGGTTTGGTGGCCACATATGCACTATTTATTGTATAAGAGGTTACGTGCACAACACTGCAAATCTCCTTTTTTATTAAACTTACAGATTTCTTGATAGCCATAGAAAGGAATCTACGCTAAGGCCTGGGTCAAAACCCTGGAACTACCTCCTGAACAAATCCGTGTGTATGTGGACCATAGTGGTTCAAGAATGCAGCTCGCCACTACCCTCGCAAGGGCAACTAGGGATGAGCAATGACGACATCCCATGAAAGAATAAAGAAAAAACCTTAAGCACGCTCCAAACTGAACACTTTTGGCAGAGAATAGTTTGGCATTTTCTTTAAACCCTCCATAATGGCAACTATAAGAATAGAAAGGTCTGCAGCTCAAGATAAAGAGAAAACAAACGTGAGCATTTTTCAGTTATTTTCTGTTTACTGCAGTTTCCTGAACTTTAGACAACCGTAAGTGGGTGTTCAAGTTTCAAAACTGAGCATGTTGAGACTCAATGTAAAAAATGCACCTTTGCTGCTCCAATCTCAAATTCTTTAAGTTATTTCACCAAATAAAAACAGAGTGACAAAAAAAAACCTGGCCAAATGTTCCCCACGTGCAATCCTTTAATTGCTAACTCAAAGCTGTAACTATTGGTTGTTTCAAACCATAGACTTGCTATGAAGATATTGCGATTTCAAATCATCTGAACCGGCCCATTCAGCTCATCGGGTTACTGATGGTAATTTTTGACTGAATCATCTGGTCAAATTGTAGGTTTCTTTGATAGTCTTCTTTCTCAAGCAATTATTTCCCTTTTAAAAGGAAGCTTAACATGAACAGCAGCAGGATTAGGACATGGGACCGCTGGACTATATTTCACTTTTCAGTACGTTCATCTCCACTCTTCCATCCAGTCCCAACATTGCTTGATCTTTGCCATGTCCAAAATTCGAGGCAGAGAATTCAACAGGCCAACAATCCTTAAAGTACAAGCTTCACTTTTGCTCTATTCACGAATATCTTAAATTTGCACCTGCTTGATGCAATCTACTACCAATTAAAGGCCTTGATCACATGATTTCACAACCAGACTGTTGGAACAACAAAGCATCAAGCTCTCTTGTCATAACTGTAACCCCCTCCCCTCAGTCAACAGCCATGAGAGCACATTGATGGACTTGTATTGCAATTTTTTCATTCATTTTGTATCCTATGATGCAGAAAAGAAAATCAAGACGAGGCCTGTTTTGGAGCAGAGGGGGAGAAAACAGCTGCAAAGCCATAAGTCAAGGTTACCAATCATGGATGTGGTATTACTCTTGAAAAAGACGTTCACCAAAGCAGGACTTCCAAACAATTCTTAAAACATCCTGCAAACGTTTATAAAAAACAAAGAAAATTACAGCACAGGAACAGGCCCTTCAGCCCTCCAAGCCTGCACTGACCATGCTGCCCAACTGAACTAAAACCCCCTACCCTTCTGGGGACTATATCTCTCTATTCCCATTGTCCCTTTCCCTACTTCACCATCCTATTCATATATTTGCCCAGATGCCCCTTAAAAGTCACTATCATATTTGCTTCCACTACCTCCCCGGCAGCGAGTTCCAGGCACCATCACCTTCTGTGTAAAAAAACTTGTCTCATACATCTCATTTCAACCTTGCCTCTCACACCTTAAACCTATGCCCCGTAGTAATTAATTCTTCCACCCTGGGATAAAGCTTCTGACTATCCAAAAGAGCTTGAGGCATGGAAACTATATTACCTAAAAAGAATCTGCACAAAACATGTTGAGGAGGAACTTTCAACCATTACCACTGGAACACTGCATTCAACAAGCATGGTCACAGTTTCTCTGTTTTACATTTCATAAAGTGGAGTGCCAGTGTAAACACAGTAAGAAATTTCACAACACCAGATTAAAATGTTCAAAAGGTTTATTTGGTAGCACAAGCCACAAGCTTTTGGAGTGCTGCTCCTTCATCAGGTGAGTGGGAGTTGTGTTCACAAATAGGGCATATGTAGATACAAACTCAATTTACAAGATAATGGTTGGAATGCGAATGTTTACAGGTAATCAAGTCTTAAAGGTACAGACAATGCAAGTGGAGAGAGGGTTAAGCACAAGTTAAAGAGATGTGTATTGTCTCCAGCCGGGACAGTTTGAGAGATTTTGCAAGCCGAAGCAAGTCATGGAGATTTACATATAGTGTGATATGAACCCAAGATCCCAGTTGAGGCTGTCCTCATGTGTCTGGAACTTGGAGAACGCTTACCCAGGTGGTCTTCACGACACACAACAACGTAGAGACACTGAGTAGAGACTGACAGCCAAGTTCCGCACATATGAGGACAGTCTCAACTGGGATCTTGGGTTCATGTCACAGTATCTGTAATGCCTATGGCTTGCCTGGGTTTGCAAAATCTCTAATTGTCCTGGCTGGAGACAATACACATCTCTTCAACCTGCGCTTAACTCTCTCTCTCCACTCACATTTTTGTACCTTTAAGACTTGGTTACTGTAAAGACTCAGATTCCAAGCATTATTTTGTAAATTGAGTTTGAGTCTGTGTCTTTATATGCCCTACTTGTGAACAGAACTCTCACTTAGCTGACGCAGGAGCATGCTCCGAAAGCTAGTGGCTTGCGCTAACAAATAAACCTGTTGGATTTTAACCTGGTGTTATGAGACTTCTTACTGTGTTTACATTTCATATCCAAGCTAATTTAACTTCAAATAATATGCAAGCAAATCTTTGTCAGCAATTTTATTTTGACTTCCTGCAGAAAGCATTTGAATCAACCTAAAGTAGCACACATTTCATGACAAGACACCCCAAGATACTTTACAACGTAGTCACCAAAAGGACAAAATCAACCAACTGTTCTTCTACAGCACCCTGTCATGAACAAAGATTTGACAGCTAACTTTGTAGTGCAATAATTCTGATGAGGGCAAACATGGCAGCAAATTGGAAATAACAAGATCCCAGACAGGCGCAAATAAATGACCAGACAAGCTGTATTTTCAGAGATTGAAGAATGTTTCCAAGACAACAAATTCTTTATTTTTTTTCATTCATGGGACATGGGTGTCACTGGCTGGACAGCATTTATTGTTCATCCCTAGTTACCCAAGGGCAATGGAGAGTCAACCACATTATTCTGGAGTTACATGTAGGCCAGACCAGGTAAGGCAGCTTTCCTTCCCTGAACAACATCAGTGAACCAGATGGCTTTTTCTCACAATCAACAGTGGTTTCACGTTCATCAATAGATTCTTCATTCCAGATTTTTTTTTCTATTGAATTCAAATTCCATCATCTGCCATGGCACGATTCAAAAATCGGGTCCCTGGAATATTAGTTGAGTTTCTGATTAGCAGTCTAGTGATTATACCACAAGGCCATCGCCTCTTCTTCGAATGCTGCCACAGGGTCCTTTACATCTTGAGTAGCAAACATGACCTCTGTTTAACATTCATCTGAAAGACAATACTTGAGCACCTCAGAGCATTTTTTCAGTATCACAATGAAGCAGCGCTCAAATCAGAAGGAGTCTGAACACAAGTTTCTGTCTCCAAAGCAAGAATTTTTGCATATGATCAATTACTCTTCAATCTCAGGTTCTGAAGACTCAAGAGAATGAGGCAAAGGTAAACCCAAGAAACTTAGATTTTTCAGGTCAGTTGCATTAGTTTAATTATCAGAAAGTACTTCTTATCAGAAGTAATCAGTAATCAGAAAAGGTTGACCAGGCTGCATGGGGGGAGAAAGCAAGAACACAGGGCACTCTAGATGCTGAGATAGATAGAAATAAACTTGTTTTCTTACATAAAAATGTTATCTATAAAGAAAAGAGAAGCCAAAAATAATATTGGAAGTGTACTGACTGTCAGCATTTGGAAAAACATGGTTAAAAGTTCAGATGTGACTCATCAGACATGACAAAGGAAGGCAAAGTACCCCTTTATAGCGATGGTCAAAACTGAGAGAAACCAAATGACAAGGACAAAAAAATAGGTTGCATACACTTATGCTAACGGCAACAACAAAAATAGGTTAATAGTTTTTGAGTAGTTTTTTTAAAGCTAGCAAAGGGTGAAAAGTGTTGGATTATATACAAAATCAATCTCGTCAAGTTTAAAGTTAACGAATAAGGAAATGTTAAATGACTGTGCGTGGATGAAGTTTACTTATTAAACTAGTATGCAAAGTTTTGTGAAGAGTCCTTTGTCTCCATGGATTACAGAACTATACAGTCAATTGATCACATCACATTCATAATGCAAATATACTTTTCTTCCCACTCTCTGAAGGTCTTACCCTTGTTCCAAATTAAGTTCCACAAGCACTGACAGCACTTTTGGGGAGGTGACTGATCTTCAGCAGTGAATAATTGAGTTTCAGCAGAATAATTGACTGCTGAACTTGGTCCAATGTTCACCCACTTCCCATGCACATGCTTTAGTGCTGATTCTTGAAAGCAGTCAGTACCCTAGCAGATCTTGACTCTCACTCACCCAAAGACACACAAGATAATTGCAACACCTTAACTGCTGCTTTTCTGATAACCAAGGATATAGAAGCTATTGAGAACATGCAATAGAAACAGTTACATGGATGATAACAGAACCAAGAGGATATGGTTATCAGAAAACACTGAACAAATTGGATTCTTTTCCTCAGAAAAGAGAAGTTTGAGCCAGCAACTTGATAGAGGTCTTTATGCTAATGAAAGAAATTGATAGTTTGAGAAATTGTAGGCACTTGTGGTGAGTCCAAAAGTAGAAGCCATAATTATAAGCAAGTCATGATCAAGAGATTCAAGAGAACCTTTTTTACCCAGAGTCATAAGTGCGTGGAGCTTTCTATCACAAGGCGTAGTTGCCAATAGCACAGATGCACTTAAGGGGAAGCTAAATAAGCACATAAGGAAGAAAAAGAATAAAAGGATATGCTAACAAAGTTAAAAAAGGATGAAACATAAATGCTGGCACCGATCAGTTGGGTCAATCGACCTGTTGGTGCTGTACACGCTATACTGTGATCAAAGTGTAAATGCAATTGGTCGAGAGCTTCAGATCACCAACATACCTTGCAGACACTATAATTAAGAAAGCCCACCAATGCCTCTACTTCCGCAGGAAACTAAGGAAATTTGGCATGTCCGCTACAACTGTCATCAACTTCTACAAATGCACCATAGAAAGTATCCTTTCTGGTTAGATCACAGCTTGGTATGGATCCTGCTCTGTCCAAGATTGCAATAAACTTTAAAGGATCGTGAACGAAGCTCAGTCCATCACTCAAACCAGCCTCCTATCCATTGACATTGTCTACACTTCCTGCTACCTTGGCAAAGCAGCCAGCATAACTAAGGGCCCCATGCACGTACTCTCTTCCACCTTCTTCCATTGGGAAAAGGACATAGAAGTCTGAGGACACGTACCTACCAACTCAAAAACAGCTTTTTCCCTGCTGCCATCAGATTTTTGAATGGATCTACCTTGCATTAAGCTCATCTTGCTCTACACCCCAGCTATGACTGTAACACTACATTCTCCCCTCGCTCCTCTCCTTCTCTATGTATGGTATGCTTTGTTTGTATAGTGTGCAAGGAAAAAATACTTTTCACTGTATGCTAATGCATAGGACAACAATAAATCAAATCAAAATGAAGTACAGACCAGACACCGTCAAGTTTAATGGTACAACAATTTTAAGAGGTTGCACAGCTTAATTCTGTTCATAGGTTCCTCTGCTATTCCCAATGGTTTCAATTTATTATGTCATTCACTTGCTACATGTTGCCTTTACTTGCATTCTTTTTTTCAAAAACAGCTTAACGTTGAAGTAATTCCAACCGATAATAGAATGTAGTTGGTGACAATTTTGTATTGCTTGTAATGTGATCAGTGGGGACAAATTGTAAGAGTCAGCTGACCAAGTATAACATGGAAACAATTACAAAGTGATGTAATAGTCAGCTGACTCACCATAAATAAGGAACTATGCAGAATTGTGGGGAGCTTGCATGCCCAGGGCAAGGCCCCAAGTTTAGAATAATGATGTTTTGTATTAAACCCTTTCTTTGATTTATAAGTTGGAGTAAATTTTGTTGTATTTTCATTAGCTGCATTTTGAAGAGTTTCTTCTGAAGAAACAGAAAACGCCTTATTTATCACCTTAAATGTACCATACACTATAAAAGTACATGTTAAGTATCTAGCCATTTGGTCTAACTGGTCTGTATTGGTGTGAATATTTCACAAGTCTCCTTGCATACAACTTACCACATTTACGCCTGTGAGTAATATCATTTTATTCATTTTTCTCTTGTGTGATTGTCTAGTACTCTCATAGAGCCAATGCTATTAACCTCAACCACTTCCAATGCTAGCGAGTTCCAAATTCTATCACAGAAAAATATCTCAATTTCCTTATTGGATTTATTAGTAATTATCTTGAACTTTGGCCCAGTTTTGGATTCTCCCAAGTGGAAACATTCTCATCACATGTACCCTGTTTGACACACACAAATTTTGAAGACTCAATCAAATCGGCCCTAAATTTTATCCTTCCTAGAGGAAAAAAAAAACCAATCTGTTCAATCTTTGTCAAAACTTTTGAGGTATTCTTCTAGATTCAGAAAATCCCAACAGTTCAGAAGGAGGCTATACGACCCATCGAGTCAGAATCAACTTAGGACCATCTTACTGAGGTCCACCCCCTCCAGCCCTACCCCTGTAACCCCACACATTTACCATGCCTAATCCACCTAACCTGCACACCTTTGGAGTGTGGAAGGAAACCAACACAAACACAGGGAGAGAGTGCAAACACCAGACAGTCACCCAAGGCAAGAATCAAACTTAGGTCCCTGGCACTGTGAGACAGCAATGCTAACACTGTACCACCGTGCAGTCCTCCTTTCTATATGGTCTCTGGTGCTCTATGTATTTAGATAATATGGATATCAGAACTGTGTACAGTATGCTCCATGCAATCTGACCAGGGTTCTAAACAAGACAACACCACAAGTTTTGAATTCTACATCCCTAGAAATAAATACCAGAGCTTTGTTGATATTTTAATTGCTTGGGGATACTGCTTTTAATGATTTGCTCTCCACAAGCCAAGGTCCCTTTACCCTTCTACCACACTCAGGTTATTAGAATGAACAAATACTACCAATGTCTCATCAGAAAGCATAGCTTCAGATTTTAGTCAAACTTAAGACAACAGTATGGTGGTGCCCAAAAGGCAAATACTCTACTTGTTCTTCCAAACAAAACACTAGACTCTTGTAAATAATCTGAATATACACGCTCTGGATAAAATAAGACCATCTTCGAGTCTACTCACCATTTTGAATGCTTCATAGACTTTCACTTCTCAAATAGCATTAATTAGTTTATTAGGCCAGTTCACCAACAGATTGGCTGCAACGCGCACACACTTCATGTGTATGCTGTGAATCTCATTTCAGAAAACCCCTCAAACCATCGCTTTCACTCACTACATTGTAAAACTTTAAAATGTTATGACAACACTAATTTAACTGAGATATAATACCGTTTGAAGATAAAAGCAGACACACCTTGATTTTAGGCAGGATTCTAAATTAGAGGTGTTCAGTCATAATCCCACAGATGTAGCTTCGCACCACTGGCTCCTCAGCCAAGCACATGTACCAAATGTCTGAAGCTATGGTTCCTCTCCTACTGAGCAGGATTACAGTAGGGCACATACTCCACTCAAGTATCAATCTTTCCTTGTCTTGGCACCTAAAAATATAGCTGTCCTGCTATTGTCTAAAGTTTCCACAAGGCCTTTGATATTCACTGCTCATTTTCTTAGTTAAATGTTAGAAATTGATGGTTCCTTCATCGGTGACACTCCAAACAAAAAAAAAAATTCTCTGATTTATTCAAACAAGGACCTTTATACTGGTTAAAATCTCATCAAAGCCTTCTCCATTCGAATGCAAAAAGTTAATACCTCAGGTTTCTGCTCAAGTTATCATTTCCTGCTCCTGGCGTCAAGTTGGTAAATTTACAATTTAAAAGTAATAGCTAAAAATTACGAAGGGCCAAGAGCTTCAAGTTTTAGGTGTCCTGATATCCCCATGCCGACACTATTGTTAAGAAAGCCCAACATCTACACTTTCTCAGAAAACTAAGGAAATTTGGCATGTCTGCTATAACTCTCACCAACTTTTACAGATGCACCATAGGAAGCCTTCTTTCTGGTTATAGCAGAGCTTGGTATGGCTCCTGCTCTGTTCAAGACTACAAATGGTCATGAATGTAGTCCAATCCATCACACAAACCAGCCTCCCATCCATTGACTCTGTCTACATTTCCCGCTGCCTCGGCTAAGCAGCCTGCATAATTAAGGACCCCACGCACCCTGGACATTCTCTCTTCCACCTTCTTCCATCAGGAAAAAGATACAAAAGTCTGAGGTCGCGTACCAACCAACTCAAGAACAGCTTCTTCTCTGCTGCCATCGAACTTTTGAATGAACCTACCTTGCATTAAGCTGATCTTTCTCTACATCCTAACTATGTCTGTAACATTACATTCTGCACTCTCTCGTTTCCTTCTCTATGAATGATAATGCTTTGTCTGTACAGCACGCAAGAAACAGTACTTTTCACTGTATGTTAATACATGTGGCAATAATAAATCAAATCAAATTTACAAACTCTATAGTTTTAAATTATCTTTCTATTACAAAACACCCAAAACCGCTCACCGTGTTCAAGGTATAATCAGAGTTGAAGCACACAGTTCATTTACTTCTGTGTGCTTCAACTGAGACTCCATAAAAGAGTAGTACAGCATGAAAAAAAATAGCATTCAGCCTATAGCATCTATGCCACTTTTTTTTGAAAGAACCATGCAATTAGTTCCTACTCCGCTGCTTTTTGTACACTGCCCTATAAACTTCACCTTTTCAAGTAGATAAATTGAAAAACCAGTCTTCTCTTGAACCATCAAATGTTTGAGATAGAATAGTTCAGTCCACATTTACAAAGATTCGTGGAATATGGGAATGGTTATGGCATGGGTGGGTGGTGGGGGGGCATTCTGCCTATCTTGTCTGTGCCAGCTCTTGTGCATTAAATATCGTATCATAGTCTATTAAAGTTGGAGTCATGTGGCCTTTAGATTTTCTTTCCCACCAAAGCTGTTTCCCTCAAATTGGAAAAATGTACTCCAAAGGGAAAAAGCACAAAGTTCAATTCCGGCTAAAATAAATACAACTGTCAGAAACCCTACAAATTATCTTTTGGTTCCCAGACCCAGGTCAACACTACACTGCAGGGTGTTATCCCTCAGCTGACTGTATGCATGCAGAATGGCGAATATTCTATTTGATTCCAACAATATCTCGGCAAGATTTTCTCAAGAAATTGGTTCGAGAAGCAAGATCAATGGTTGGGTCGCTGTGTTTGCGAGAGGACTGCAGGCTAACTTTATTTTCCTTCATACATTTTACATCACTGCTGTACATCAAATTTTGTTGTCTTAGA
This sequence comes from Carcharhinus amblyrhynchos, assembly GCF_965287045.1. Lineage (NCBI taxonomy): Eukaryota > Metazoa > Chordata > Chondrichthyes > Carcharhiniformes > Carcharhinidae > Carcharhinus > Carcharhinus amblyrhynchos. The sequence goes on from NC_137325.1 coordinate 122,223,964, forward strand.
ATCAATAATCTGGTTTAGTTTCCACCAGTAATTTTACTATACACCGTTGTTAAATATAAACGGTTCCACAAAGTTAACTGTTGACAAATCACTGTAACTGGACACATTTCCTCAATTGAGATAGCTTTGCAAGTATCAAATGCCACTGATCCTCATGCTCTAACGTGGATGTATTCTGGTACACAAATGGCAAGACGCATCATGTAACATTTCTACCAGAAATATGCATTTACTATCTTTAAGGCGATCAAAGTTAAATTGCCAAACAATATCCAACAATAGATGGTCAAAGTTCATCTCAAGAGCAAATGCACTACAAAGATGAAAAGATTAAATTGGTACAATATGTTGTGCAACTAATTGAAGCATTCTGGCCTTCTACTGTACCTGGAGTAGAAGGAAAAGAGGTTATGTATAAACATGTTGAGACACTGCATTAATGCCAAAGGCAACAATTTTTCAGACAATATGGTGTATAAAGCACGTACCACAATCTTAAAAAAGTTGTTGCAAGTGCTCTTGCCACTAAGGCGTATCTGGGTAACTTTGCAAAAGACGACAGACCAGTTGGACAGAATCCACACAACCTACCAGGTACTCGATAACAGGCGTTTGTTTGACAATGGCAATAATTAGATTCGGAATTCTGAAATGATAACACACCTAAGTGCACAGGTAAGAGAGATCAAATCAGCAAGTCACAATGCTTGAAGTGAAGATTTTCATAAAGAATTTGATGTTTAATCAGAGTCTTGTCTAAACTAAAAAAAAGTAATCAGTTCACTATGCAAAATAAGATTACAACCTCGTTGGTCACTGTTATACATGGTTTACGGGTTATCACCTCTGACAATGCTCACATATGGTCCAGATCTGACATATTTAGCCACTACAACAAACTCGTTTTTAAAGCTTTCCATCCTTTCAGGATCACAACTCCCCCAAGAGGGAACATGGCTCAAAACTGTCACGTCCTGAGATCAGATAAAAGCATCTTTCTACTGCAGAGTCAAAATTCTCTACATCGATAACTGCTGGTAACATCCCCTGAAGAAAAGGCTGGTTATGAATCAAAAAGTGCAGAAAGAGGCCAATTGGCCCATTGATCCTGCACCGACAATAACCCCATGTATTTACTCTGCTAGTCCCGTGACACTAAGGGGCAATTTACCATGGCCAATCTTTCTAACCGCACACCTTTGGACTGTGAGAGAAAACCAGAGCACCTGAAGGAAACCCACAAAGAAACAGGAAGAATATGCAAACTCCACAAAGACAGTGGCTCGAGGCCAGAAATGAACCCAGGTCCCTAGCACTGTGAGACAGCAGTGCTGAGCGCTGTGTCAGCATCCCGCTTGTTAGATAAAAACTCACAAGAGTGAGAGGGAGGAAGAAGTGGTGCAAGAGAAAAGCTGCCATTTCTACAGACACTTAAGCATAATAATTTTAACACTAGCTTCTTCATATCAGTTATGTTGTCATAGATTTTAAAAAATCTGAAAAAAAAATGCAGCTTCTTGCTCCCAAGCATTAGCTCTGTACATTCTCACGTAATTGACATTCTCAGGACAATGGCACAAAATAATGCAATAACGGAGCTGAGGGAGATCAGCGAGTGCAATCAGAATCAGGAAGGATCATCTATAAATTCAATCAAATCCCAGACAATTTAGCACATGCAATTTGATTAGTTACCCATCAAGTCTTGTAAATGTAAGATCAGAAAGCTCTGAGGAAGAATTGATAACCCTGCTGCAGGGATTCCTAATTATAAAGTAATGGGGCCCACAACTGGGACTGCTACATTACAGATGGGCATATCCCATAACTAAAGTGCAATTTTTAGCCCAGCCACAGAAATACTTTAATGAAAAATGTATTGCCTTTCCTGCAGCTTCAGGCTATGAAAAGTCAAAGCAACTAATTACAAAAAGGGCAAGCCAAATCTATAATGTATTGTAACCTGCTGAAACAAAGGAAATGAAGCATCCTATAAACAAAACTCCAGAAATCTTCCCAATTAACTACAATGCGCAAAATAATTGTGCTTTTTCTGAGTCTGGACAATTACATTCATGAAATTGTACATTTACAGTGTAACAGAACACAACTTTATTAGCCCAAGGGTTCCTGTTAAAGCCTTAGGTTTTGATTGAATTTATAAATGATCCTTCCTGATTCTGATTGCACTCGCTGATCTCCTTCAGCCCCATTATTAGTGCCAGCCATACAAACTTGCATTTATACAGCATCTCAAACATGGTATATAAATCACTTTTGTTGGAGATTGTCATTGTCTGGCACTTAAGATCCAAGAGAGAATCTGACTAGTTCTCCTCGACATTCAGTGGCACTATCAACACTGTGGAGTTCCCATTGACCAGAAACCAAACTGGACCGGCCATACAAATGCTGTGGCTACAAGAGCAGGCCAGAGGCTGGGAATTCTGCAGAGGATAACTCACCTCCAGACTCCCCAAAATATGTCCACCATCTACAAAGGCACAAGTCAGAAGCATGATGGAACACTCTCCACTTGCCTGGACAAGTGCAGCTGCAACAACAAATCCTAAAACATCTAACACCATCCAGGACAAAGCAGTCTGCTTGATTAGCACCCTATCCATGAACATTCACTGCCTTCACCACTGACTCACAGTGGTAGCAGTGTGCATCATCTTGAACATTCACTGCAGCAACACACAAAGGCTCCTTCAACAACACCTTCCAAACTAGTGGCTTCTGCCACCTAAAAGAACAAGGGCAGTAGGCAAATAGGAGCACCCCACTTCCAAGTTCTCCTTCCAAACCACAAAACATCCTAGCCTGGGACTATATTCTTTACTGTCTCTGGGGTCAAACTCCTGGAACTCCCTGCCTAACAGGACAATGGGTGTACCTGCACCACATGGAGTGCAGTATTTCAAGGCAGCCACTCATCACTACCTTCTCAAGAACAACTCAGGGTAGGCAACAAATGCTGGCCTAGGCAGCTTAATCCACATCCTGCAGATGAATAACTTTTTCAAAGTGGAAAAACAGTAACCAAGGAGAAGGTGAAGAGCTCAGAGACGAGAAAAAAGCATAGTGAAAGGATTTTGAGAGTGAGGGCAAAACACAACTTGGATATATCTAGCACATTTAACAGACCAAAATGTTAAAATAAAGATGTGAATTTTAAAATTGAGGTTTCACTTAACTGGAAGCCAAAATAGGTCAACAACCACAAGAGTTAATGAACAGGGTTTGCTGTGAGCTAGGCAGATTCAATAGTAAGGCAGACAGGTGATCAGAAGCTCATCTGGGGTCAAATACAATTTCACATTTACGAGCAGGCTGTTTCAGCTGCTGACGGTTGCCATGGAGGGATGGAGTCGTTGGCTTTGGGAAAGGGGTCATGGCAGGGGCCAAAGACAATGGCATTCGAGAAAATTTCTGCTCATCCAGCACTGGATCTCAGACAAGAAGTGTGACAAAGAGAGACAAACATGAATAATAAAAGCAACAGACTGCACAATCCCAGTGCTCGCAACATCAGAACTCTGTCCCAATACCAAGCCTAACTTCAACAACACCCACCCAAGCTCTGCAACCTGACCAGCAAAAAAGGGCATCTGCAGCAAGGTCATGGAATCATCTACAAGTCAGACATCATACTGATTTCAACCCATACTGATATTTCATCATTGGTGTTCAAAATCCTTGAATTCTTCATGATCATCAGTGGATGGTCTCATTTTTAGAAGGTTGTCCATTTTCACTTCTTTCCAGCTACTATAAATGGGCTAAAAACAGATGGCAGCTTTGGACGGCATGATTCACGTCGCAGTCACAAATTAAAACAAACAAATGCCACAAGCTTTATCGATTACCTGCAAAGTTCCAGGGGGTAAAATTGAGCTGTTTTTAAATAGGCAGGGTAATTTATTCAGCCCATCATTAATCAAATTTGGGAAATCCCAACTTTCTTTACCTGAGCTGTTGCTATTCAAAATGCAGTAGCCAGTTTGGATCTTCCAAGTGATACATTACTCAGTTCAGTGCAAAAAACTGACTCTTTTTAACCAAAGGATGACTGAGCACTTAATTTTTACTTCCTTTTTGAGAAGCAGTTTGGATTTCCACTTAAATATATTACTGCTTTTTGACAGGGTGTCTTTTTTTTAATTATTTCATGGGACATGGGTGTCACTGACTAGGCCTGCATTTGTTGCCTGTCTCTGATTTGCCCCTGAATTGAGGAAAGTTAGAAGTTGTCTGCATTGCGGCAGGGCTGGAGTCACATGTAAGCCAGACCAGGTAAGGATGGCAAAAAGGACATTCATGAACCAAAAGGATCTTTACAACAACTGATGACAGTTATCATGGCCACAATTACTGATGTGGGAATGCCGGCGTTGGACTGGCGTAAACACAGTAAAAAGTCTGACAACACCAGGTTTTAGTCCAACCGATTTATTTGATAATACTCACAAGCTTTCGAGGGGACTGCCTCTTCGTCAGGTGAATCAGAGGCAGTCCCCTCGAAAGCTTGTGAGTATTATCAAATAAATCGGTTGGACTAAAACCTGGTGTTGTCAGACTTTTTACCACAATTACTGAGACAAGCATCATACTCCAGATTTATCAACTGAATTTGTACGCCACCAGCTACTTTGGTAGAATTTGAAGTCAGGTCCCCAGAGTGTTAAGCTGGGCCTGTGGATTACTCCTCCAGTGATATCACCACTATGCCACAGCCTCATCAGCAAAGGGACTGCCATATTTCAAGGCAGTCCATTAACCCCTCCACAGGACACTATAACGAAGTGAATGGACTGCTGTGTTCTGTCACTTATCCGATGGATAGTACCTTCCAAACCCACTTCCATCTAGAAGGACAAGGGTAGCAGATACATGGGAACACCACCACCTCCAAATTCCTCCCCTGCCCCAGCTCCAAGCCACTCACCATCCTGATTTTGAAATATTGCGCGGCTCCTTCACAGTCATTGGGTCAAAATCCTGAAATTCCCTCCCGAGTGGCATGATGGGTCAACCCACATGGCTGCAGCCATTCAAGAAGGCAGCTCACCACCACTTTCTCAAGGGCAATTAGGGATGGACAATAAATGCTGGCCACCCAGCAATGCCCATGTCCCACAAATGAGTAACAAAAAAAAAGTTTAATTCCAGAACACAAAAATTCTGTTCATCACCATTACTGAAAACTTACTTCATTGTCAAAACAAATTAAAATGCTCCCAAAGGCATGTGAGAAGTGGGAAGAATGATGTGATCTCAAATGCAAAGGCCAAAAATGGAAGGATAGAAAGACACAAAAATAAAAATGGCAGTAATAGGCTCAGACAGCTCCAAAAGGCAGGAATGACAACCAGCACTTCATTGAACTGGGTGTGGTGTTTCCCAAGATAATCATTTATGCTTCTGGAATCTTTCAACTGCAGTTTTTACTTGGTCGGTAGGAAGTTCTTAAAGATGGAGCATCTCCACATTTCCCACAAGTCAATCAGAAAAGTCTTTGACTCACATACATATGTGAAGCATTATAACCGAGCTACAGACTTTACTCTTAAATCCAGATCTTAATCATGAACTGTTGCTATGGAATCGTGTCTGAGTAATTGACCAATTTAGGCCATAGCAGCACTCATCTGGGTAAATAGCTTTTAGGTGTGGTGTTTCCAGGCTAGTATTTAAGTTCGGTGGCATCTTAATCCCATTTGAAGAATATCTAGTACTTCAAAACATATTAATTATCCAATGCCATGGACTTTTCTCTAGAGGAGATACAGCCTTGTCCAGGAGCTACCTCATTAAGTCTGTACAAAGACCACCATGAGTACAGACCGGGTAATAAAAAGAGGGGAATTGGTAAAGTGAAATGTCCCACATTGATCTGATTGAGGTTTGTGAAAGAAGGGAGGTACTTAAGAGTACAGAAAATATAGAAAAGTTTTACAAAGATTTCCAGGGAATGTTATCCCAGTAAGAGTAAACAAAATGATATATCCAGCTCTTGGTACATAAAAGCTATGAGCTTCAATGCTACAACTTCAAATGTGTTTACCAGTTTTATTAAGATTGATGCTCAGAGGTAGGCTCCCACTCTTACACACATATTCCTCCTAATAAAATTGCTGGATAAGAACCTTTCCCCAGTGTCAACCAACACCTGGTAATTTGTACTGAGAGACTTCCATTTGACATTTTTTTGTGTACCAAAAGGAACATCCTTATTCAAATTTCCTCACTTGGAATAGCTCCATTGGCAAGAGCTTTCACAAAACAATCATTTCCTGGCGATCATGTTCTACATCAGACTAGGTTGCTATTTGCTTCATCAAATGCACAGGCAAGGCACTCAAGGCATCTTAGTTTTTAAGTCCCTGACAGTATTAGACTGGTTTCAGTTTTGAGACAAAGCAATCTAGGGTAGAATTATTATGACCAAGTCCCCCCACCACCCCAGCAGTGACATGGCAGCAGCGCCATTCTTGTTGCCTAGCCACTGCAGCTGGTAGTTTGCCAGCAGCGGTCTGTGTCAAACAGCATGCCTGTCCTTAAGCCAACTGAGGCCATTATGTGGCTAATTAATGGTAAGTTTAGGGCCTTGTCTTGCCACGATTGTTATCGTGTCAGCCTCAATTTACTTTTCAATCTGGCTCCACTGACAATCATTTTTGGTAACTTACAGTCCAAGCAGTAGCCATCACTTCCGATGACGTTGTCGGGGTGAGAGATTTGCCCACCATCTAATTGGTGGTGGGCAGCTCTTTTGGGGTGGATCCTCTTCCATACGAGGACAAAAGTCTCAACCTGGGCCAATTAACCAGTCGATGGCCAAGCGAAGATGGCTTAGTCACTTTATAGTTTTTATTTTTGCGGGGGGATGTGGGTGCACCATCTCTGCGCAAACGTCAGGCCATTGTAACTGCTGTCTGAGGATGATGCAAGAGTTGCCTACAACTTTAACCATCTTGGCCTCGGGCTTCGGTTGACAGATGGAACGTGATTCAGTCAGTTCTCCTTTACTGGACAGAACCCAGCACTGCGATTCTCTGTGTCCCCAAATTATGCTTCAGACAAAGTTCAGACCTCAAAACGTTTTCAGTGGGAGGATGAAGGAAGGTGTTCCAAAATCAAAACAACTACCATGTGCTTTTTATTGATCTTGTGACAGGTCTCACACCCCTGGAAGGTGTACAATAACAGCAGACAATGCAAAAGTTGTAGCTGGAAGCCAATGGAAAAGTAACATAACATTCCATTTTAAACCCAAGGGCTGAAGTTAATTCAAAATTGAAGACAAACTACCCTTGTGAACCTCTGCTGAAGATCTGAAACCAAATAAAATATGTTGCAATTGTATTTAATAGCTTGTCGACTTCAAGCATCAAAGAATATACATTCAGCATTACCACCATACTTGAACAATAAAATGCCTATTCAAAATGCAGATTCAATCAAAAAAGGTGATTCTCTTCAGTCACTCAAAGATGGACAGAATTCACTGTTTAAATATAACAAGATATTGTCAGCAAAAGGAACTCTTTAAAACTGCATGAAACAAAGAATTCTCAACTTACAAAAGGGTATTTGTGGAGCAAAATTCCACCACTGTGTCTGGGCATTTTCAGCAGCAAAGTATTTCTTTCGAGAATTTTGAAGGAATTCCTGTACGGCTTCTGGAATTTTGCACAGTTTTTTTTCACATTATGTCTATATTGGCATTTATGAAAACATTTCTGCAATTGAGCCATATTTAAATTAAATAAGCCATATACTCAATTTTGACTTGCTTTTTGATATCCCCATAACCTTGCATATTGTTTCTTTTCAGATAAGAATCCAATTTCCTTCAGAATACCTCCATCAAAACTGCTTCCACCACCCTCACAGGAAGGTTGTTCCAGACTCCAATCACCCTCTTGGTGAGACAGCATTTCCTGATCACTTTTCCTCCTTATGCCAATTATTTTGAATCTGTGTTCTTGATGCTCTCGGAATGGGAAGTTTTATCACTATATACACTGTCTAGACCTCTCAGGCATCTTCACTACTTCTATCGAATCTCCTCTTAGCCTTCTTTTCTCCAAGGTCGACTCAGCCTCTCTTGTCTACATAGGCATTCTTTCATCAAGTCACACTCTGCCCTGATATCTGAATAATGCAAATTTGCCACTGTTTATTAGTTTAAATGACATTCATAAAATGGAAACAAATCACAACTGAGATAAAAAGACGTACGAACCAAATAGAAGTTACAAGGAACCAACAGGGAATCAAACTTAAAAAGGCCAGAATGAGTCATCAGGAGAATCTTGCGTTATAATTTGGATATCAGCAGATACTTCTTCCCCCGATACCCAGCTCCATCAAGCAACCCTTCACTCTCTAGGAAGGGAGAACTTGTACACAAAGATCTCAGCTTGTGAAGTAAACCATGTGTCTCTGGATCACACAAAACCTTTTTTCAAATCATTTCTGAGGCTCCATTTCAGTCACACTGCTTTCGAAAGAGAATAAACTACCAAACATGTGTATTCATATAGTCATTTTCAGCAAATACGGGCAAAGTAATTAAATTCCAGCGGTGAGGCATGCGACACTGTCCTTGAAAATAAGGTAGCATTTGGCAGTGTGGCATCAGAGAGTTCTATCAAAACTGTAGTCAATGGAAATAGTTGGGGGGAGCAGTGTGTGTGTGTGTGTGGAGAATTCTCCACTGGTTGGAGTCATACCCAGCACAAGTGAAGATGGTTCTGCAGTTGGAGGCAATCATCTAAGTTGCAAAGTACTGCAGCAGATATTCCTTAAAGCAATCTCCTAGGTCCAACCAGCTATTCAATCTGTAACCATTCCAAGATGGGATGTTCATCAACAACTGTAAAATGTTTAATACTTTTCGCAACTCCTCAGATACAGGAGCAGTCCAAAGAACAAATAATAATACAGCACAGGAACAGGCCCTTTGGCCCTCTGAGCCTGCACTGATCATGTGTTCCTAACATCTGTTTGTATCCCTCTATTCCCAGTCTGTTCATGTGGCTATATAGATAAGTCTCAAGTGATCCTAGTGTGTCTGCCTCAACAACCTTGCCTGATAGTGCATTCCAGGCCCCCACCATCGTGTAAAATACGTCCCCCGCATATTGTATTGAACCTTGCCCCCCCCCCCCTTGCCTTGAACTCATGACCCCTTGTGTTTGTCATTTCCGTGTCCATGTGCAGCACATGCAACATTCAGGCTTCAGATGACAAGTGGGAACTAACATTTGTGCCACCAAAGTGCTAGGAGACAATCGTAGAATCCCTATAGTGCAGATGGAAGCCATTTGATCCATCGAGTCTGCATTGCGTCTCCAAACAAGCATCTCACCCAAGCACTATCCCTGTAATCCCCTAGACAATATATCTTGGGACACCAAGGGGCAAACCACCTAACTTACACATCTTTGGACTGTGGGAGGAAACCAGAGCACCTGGACATGCAGATATGGGGCGAATGCACAAACTTCACACAGACAGTTACTTGAGGCTGGAATCGAACCTGGGTCCCTGGCACTGTGAGGCAGCAATGCTAACCACTGTGCCACCCACGATCATCCCCAATATGAGAGAATCTAACCATAGCTCCTTGACATTCAATGATATCATTTATTCCTCCACTAATATTGTCCTGCAAACGACCACTGACCAGAGACTGGACAGGAACAGCCACAGAAATATTACAGCTACAAGAGCAGGTCAATTGCTGGTAATTCAGGGGTGAGTAATTTATTTCCTGACTTGCTAAAGCCGGTCTATTATCTATAAAAAAAAGTGTGATGTCAGTGTACCTTTAAGAGTTTTTAAAAAAATTATATTCACTGCCTTAAGTGAAGTCATTGTTGGGAGGAGGAAAAATCTGGGCAGGTCAGGTGACAGGATTTCATTGTCAGTTTTTGAAGTTGGAGCGCTAGCAGCATAACGCTGAAGGAGAAGCCTCTCTCTCCCTATTGCTTTTGTTCAGAAATTCTGTTGGTTAGCTGAAAGCAAGAGCTTGCTTTTCTGAAGGGTAAAAATCTGCTGTTGTTGGGGGCTGAACCAGAGTCTGTCTGCTGTTTTGGGAAGCTGTCTTGTCTTCAAACTGTTCTGAGTCCCAAGCGCATTTGACCGCAGAATTTAACTATCAGCCTCAATGCAATTATCATGTAAGCTTTAGTCTATGCTGTGTTAAAGGGTTGTTTATGGAGGTTGGTTTGATTGGGACAGCTATGGTGCTTTTGTTTTGTTTTGTTTGTAATTGTTAGAAGTTATTGCTAATTTTCTTTCCAGACATGTTAACTATATTCTTAAATGAACTTTGTTTCATCAAAGTTCCCTAGTGGGTTATTTGAATCACACCTCCAGTGCAGCATATCTTGCTTATCCTACCCAAATTCAAGATGCAAAAAAATGATCCAGGCAGGTTTCATAAAATATTTTGGAGTTTCTGACCTGAGCCATAACAAAAGGCAGAAGTCAATGTGTTCCATTTGCCTGGTTGAGTGCCGTTCCCACAATACTCAAGAAGCTTGATACCATCCAGGCCAAAGCAGTCGCTTGAAAGACACCCTATCCATTGCTTTAAACATTCAATCTCTCCATCATTGACAAAGTGGCAGCAGTGTGCATCATATACAAAATGCACTACTATAACTCAACAAGGCTCCTTCAGCAGCATCTTCCAAACCCACAGTCTCTACCACCTGAAAGTACAAGGACAGCAGAGACATTGAAACTCCACCACCTATCAGTTCCCTTCCAAGCAACACATCATGTTGACTTGGAATTATAATACCCACTGGTCCTTCACAATTGGGTGGATATAAATCCTGCAACTCCCTTCCCAGCAGTACTGTGGGTGCACTTGCACCAAGCAGGCTGCAGAGGTTCAAGAAGGTAAGTCACTATCACCTTCTCGAGGGCAATTCAGGATCAGCAACAAATGCTGGCCTTGCCAGCAACACCCAAATAACACGGGCATCAAGTCAGTCCAATTAACACAGGAGTTTTGAACCTTGGTGAAAAGCATAAAATGACAAATCAATAAATAAATGGTGTCCTTTGGAGAGGTTTCAAACAAAAAGCTGTCAAACACGTGGCAGAAACAGCAGATTATCATGTAAGCTTTCCATAGTTCAGTTATTATCAAAATGGTATTGGTGTGCCTATCTACAGGCTCCTCTTGCCCCTGCATCACTGTGACCAATGGAAACTCATAGCTAACTCACTAACCAGTCAAACCTGAAACTTCTGACACAGGTTTGGCTTTCAGCAGCAAACTCCATAATAGATGAACAAGGCAGCCCCAAAATAGGATTGTATTTATCAAAAGTATGTCATTACTTTATAGTTTGGTCATGCAATTATTTTTTTTCCAGCACTGAGGGGGTGCTTGGCAATGACTAGCAGATGTATGGACCTTGGAAAACAAATAATTATCCATATTAGTCTGACGGGCTTCACTCTAACATTATTTTGACTCTGTGAAATAAGCCAATTTGCAAAAATATTTGAGGAAGGGATCTTGTTTAAAACAAGCAACACGTTTAAGTTGTAAGCTCATAATGCCTAATGCAAAGGACAGTGGACCACACCCACCTATCATAATGCCATTCAAGATATTTTCGAATCTTTCAACAACGGGTTTGAAGTCTTCTCACCAATAAATTCTTGAACTTTTTTCATGACCACCTCTAATATGGACTTTATTTGGAGGCCTTGGTCCTCCTCAAAAGATTTCCTAGAGCGATCAATCTGTCAGCTGAAGCATGTTATCCACCTCCATCTTTGCACCCAATTCACAACATGTCACAGTGTTGCTAGTTTACTGTACTAACAATGTAGGAACATCACCTCTGCCCCACTACGTGCCTTGTCAAAAAGTATGAGATATTCTTTTTATACAACTTATGAGTTGAATCCCTTTATTTAAGTTCACAAAGCAGTTTCTGAAAATCTAATCGATGAACTCGCCTCATGTTAACTGAAATGCTGAAATAAGCAAACCTGGCTTAAAATCTCTCCATCCTCTCACCCATAAGACTGACTGATTATACAATTACTTTGATCTCCACCACTGCTTTTCTTAAGTGTCACCTGACTGAGTGACTCATGATTAGGATTCTGATTAGGATAAGGCCTAAGATGTTTGCTGATGACTAACACTGTGTTCAGTACAATTTCCAGCTCCTCAGACATTGAAGCAGTCTGGGTTCATATGAACAAGACCTGGATAACATTCAGGCTCAGCTGATAAGTAACATTCATGCCGCACAAATTCCAAGCAATGGCCATCTATCTTTAACATAAGAGAATCTAACCATCTCTCCTTGACATAAAAAAGGGCGGCATGGGCAAGTTGGACCGAAGGACCTGTTTACATGCTGTAAACCTCTATGACTCTATGGCCATCAGTGAATCCCCCTGGAGGATTACCATTGACCAGAAATTTAACTGAACCAGCCATATAACACCATGGTTACAATAGCAGGCCAGAGGCTAAGAATTCTGTAAGAACTCACCTCCTGACTGCCCAAAGACTGTCCGCCTCGTACAAGGCACAAGTCAGGTTGGTGATAAAATATTATCAACTTGCCATGAATGATAGCAGCTCCAACAACACTCAAGAAGCTCAATGCCAACCAGGAAAAAGTAACCGATGTGATTGGGACCCCACCTTAAACATTCAATCCCACCACCAGTAAAAACATGATGGCAGCAGTGTACCACCTACACGATGCACTCCATAAAATTCCAAAACTGAACAGGTGTGCGGGTTAGGCGGACTGGCCATGCTAAATTGCCCCTTAGTGTCGGGGGATTAGAAGAGTAAATACATGGGGTAACCAGGACAGGGATCGTCATCAGTGCAGGCTTGATGGGCTGAATGGCCTTCTGTACGATTCTGTGAATCCATAAAAACTAAGCCATTATGCAATCAAACATTTTTCACAGACAGAACACCTCAGCAGGTCTGGCATAATAGAAAAGTTTAAGAAATGTAACCTATGATTCTACAAAAAATGAAGTCCAATGCTAATGAACTGGAGGGCAGCACGGTAGCACAGTAGTACTGCTCCTTTACAGCTCCAGGGACCTGGCTTCGATTCCTAGCTTGGGTCACTGTCCGTGTGGAGTTTGCACGTTCTCCTCGTGTCTGCATGGGTTTCCTCCAGTTTCTCCCCCACAATCCAAAGATGTGCAGGTTAGGTTGATTGGCCGTGTTAAAAATTGCCCCTTTAGAGTCCTGAGATGCGTAGGTTAGCGGTAAATATGTAGGGATATGGGGATAGGGCCTGGGTGGGATCGTGGTCAATGCAGACTCGATGAGCCAAATGGTCTCTTTCTGCACTGTAGGCTTTCTATGAACAAAGAAGGTTAACAGACTTTAATTCATTATAAATGCTTTAGACCAACTGCATGTTTCTGACTCAAAAGAAAATCTTTCCTGGCAAGTGGCTTCCTAACTTCCATAAAATAACTTACAAAGCAAACTATTATTCAAAGAAATTGGAAGCAAATGAGAATCACCATTTGAACAAATTCAGTACTATGCAGGTTAATACACATCATTAAACTCATTGATATCCCGGGAATAAGTGGAGATGGAGGTGTCTGAATCTGTCTGAATGGACGAATGCAAGGAACTCTGTATCTTTAAAACGGTATTATAGCGCTGAGAAGAAAAGAGGATTATATTCACAAAAAGTACATTTTATCAAGAGAACCAGCTATTTAATACTGTTCAACAATCAAGCTTCTGTTGCATCACCCTTGGCTGCCACAAAGCAAAGGAAATCTATTTCCAGACACTATCAAAATGTTTACATTGTTACCGTAAAAATGTCAATGTGATAACTGATAATTCTCAGATAGATGCCAATCATACAATGACCAAAGGGTTGGAAATACCCATCAATGTGGTGCAGTATCGTAAATGATTCAGTGCACCCTATGGATTTCAGCAAGCACAAAATCTCTCATTGCATTTAAAGATTTCTATTCCCAGAGACTTTATACATTGGCATTTCTAATCTTTTTCTAAAAAAAATGCAGTTCCTCAAATCGATTGAAAAGCAAATTCAGATTTTGATTTAACAAAATGTGACATCTATAACTATCAAATGAGAGTCACATTTAGTTATTTTTAATGACCTGTGCCTGGGGGAAAGCAGCTATATGGGCTTCACCATATTCAGAATGCATCCATGTGCTTGGTATGTGGATTATGGTTGAAGTGCAGTCATTTGGTTACTTTGACGAACACTGACTGAAGGCACTTTACACAGCAAGGTCTCACATTCTGACAACCTGCACTGGTCATCTTGGTTGATGATACCCAAATCACTACAGCTTTACCTCTGAATAATGCCAAGAGATCTTTTACATCCACAGAATAGACAGACGCATCCATCAGTTTAAATTGCCTCCAGTAGTGCATCATTACTGCATTGTAACAATTGTGTGCTAAATGCTCATAAGAACTAGGAACAGGAGCGGGCAATTTAGTCCCTCGAGCCTGCTCTGCCACTTCGATCAAAACTGATCTCATCTCCATTTGCCCGCCTGTTCACCATAGCCATTCAATTAAAAATCTGTCCACCTCTTCCTTAAATTTAAGGATCCTTAAATTCCAGCATCCAGCAGGCTCTGGGGTAGTGAATTCCACAGACTCATCATGATCTTTACAGAGAATAATTTCTCTTTGCCTCTTAAATCTGCTACCACTTATCGTAAAAGAGGACCTCTTGCTTTAGACTGGTCTGCAAGAGGGAACATCGTCTCCATGTCTATCTTCTTGATCATCTTGAATACCTCAATTAGATAACTAAATACGAATTGAATCTAGACGTTTGGACTCGGTTGGGATCAAGTCAGCCAGGCTGTTCAGGGAAGTTAGCCCTTGGTTATATTTGTAAAAGCAATAACTGAGAGAGTGTAACGCAAATCAATAGCAAATTACTTCTGTAACTCGAGAGAAATTCAACAGTTGAGATGAAAAATTTCAGTACTCCTCAAAGTACAAAGATGTATGTTACTTTGTACTCTGCATCCACCTGGCTTTCTACACATGTTCACCAACAAAGCAAAACGGTCATCAGTCATTAGCTAGGCCAAAGCCATGTTAAAGGGCAAATGATTTCTCCAAATGCTCTACTCTCTAGTGTATTACAGGTCAACAGAATTCAGGTTCTGTTCTTCATTGTGCCTATTTAATTGAATTCTTATGGATTGGAACAAAGTCCATCTGGTTGGTCCTTAAAGTTAGCACTAATTTATCACCCATTCCTTCAAATATATGCCTTTTAACCCACATTGTTTCCACTGCCTCTCGGACCAGTCCATTCCATTCCATTCCATCATCACTCTCTGTGCGAGGATGTCAAATCCGAAGTCGTTTGTCCATCTTTTCTCTTCCAAGATTCAATGCACCCCGGTCACAAGTCAGTCTCCAGTGACACATATCCAACATTAGAGATGTGCATTTTACACAGGGTGGTGAATGTGTCCAGGGAGGTGGTGGGAGCAGGTACAATAGCGGCATTTAAGGCGCATCTAACCGAATATGTGAATAGGATGGGAATGGCAGGACATAGACTCCGTAAGTGCATATGGTTTTAGTTGAGGCAGGCATCAGGTTACAGGCTTGGAGGGTTGAAGGGCCTGTTCCTGCGCTACACCGTTTTTTGTTCTATGTTGGAAGTATGCACATCATGGTGGGGAAGAGGGCTGCGCCCCTCAAGAATAACCTAGAATGCAGTGGCATAAGCCCACGGGTTACATATCTGCATTGGAGGGTTAACCAAGCCCAGCAGCAGAAAATATAAATAGCAAGCCACCCAGAAACAAGTGGAAGCTTTTCCGATAGTGGGCAAATGTTAGCATTCAATTAGTAGATGCTTACCACAGGGCACCTCGATTGAATACTTCATTCAACTATTACAAATACCAGACAACCTTTCCTAAAAAAAAATTGGCTGACCTCCAAAAGTGCTGCACACTGAACACAAACAAGTGTTCTCTTTTTTTCATAAATGTTTCTGCTGGTTTTCCACTCTTACTTCCTTCTCTCAGTTTTTGTTGTGCAAGCATTACTTCTCATTAAGCCACGCATATCTGATTTTGTTACATACAGAACTAGTATTCTATATTTTTAGAGCATAGTCACTGATGATCTTATTACTTCTTCTTTCTTCTGCCCGTTAGGGATTTATAATATAAGG
Source organism: Carcharhinus amblyrhynchos (assembly GCF_965287045.1). NCBI lineage: Eukaryota > Metazoa > Chordata > Chondrichthyes > Carcharhiniformes > Carcharhinidae > Carcharhinus > Carcharhinus amblyrhynchos. The sequence continues at coordinate 122,240,217 of NC_137325.1, forward strand.
GTTGGAATTTCCAAATGATCATTTATTCCAAAATGCAATTAAGGTTGCACTGTCTTCTTGTAGGCCATTTGGTTGGTTTATATTGAAGGTTTTAAATGTTTGAAAAAACCTTGCTGTCTGTAATTATGCTATGCTATTTATACTGTCTTCAGAAGACTAACGTCAGTCTAAGGAAAGCTCATCCAGCTTAAAACTGACTTCACATTTGAAGTCAATGTATCACTTACTAAATATTGGATTTTAATTTATGGATTTGATTCATTGACTTGGTGCTCAAATGGATAAAAACACTCAATCAACATCGAGAGATGTGATGGGTCACAAATTTCTATGCAGCCACAATCAAATCTTTTGCAGAGATATCACAAGGCATGATACACAAAAATGCATTTGTTTAAAACTAAGAACACAAGAACATAAGAAATAGGAGCAGGAATAGGCCATCTAGTCCTTTGAGCCTGCCCACCATTCAATAAGATCATGGCTGATCTGAAGTGGATCAGTTCCACTTTCCCGCCTGCTCCCCATAACCCTTAATTCCCTTATCTAAACCCCACCTTTGTCACAATGCTCTCTGAAAGGCACACTATGGTACATCCATGTATACTAAAAGATAAATTGTAAAGAGAAGCTGAGGCATAGGATTTAACAAGCTTCCAGGAAAATAGGATGTCATACAGTAGTAGACTGCATTCTACCTTGGGTGTGATTGTTGCATATGCCCCCTCAGGTTTTACAAGGAGGATAGATCAAGAGCTACTGCAATTACTTATTCCCGTTCTTAATTTAAAATTGGGAGGTAATTCCTAGGAAGCAATGCATGCTTTGTTTTGAAAGAGTTAGTTCCTGAGTTGTGGCACTGTCAACATTGCTATTAAAGAAATGGACCAAAGCCAGGTTAATCACAACAAAGTGGGGCAGCCAAAAATGATTTACTGTTCACTTCCTTCAGAACTTTTTACAACTCCGTTTATATATAGATTATTCTCCAATACTTTCCTCTTGCCTTTGACAAGTCATCCAATGGCAGAATAGATTCCCGATTTACCACAACGTAACTCAAACTTTCATTGCCTTATGACAACATGGCTACCAGGGATCCGGAATTCAATGTAGTAAGGGAAATGTTGCATCAAATTTTACATTCTGATGTATATTTTGACCCGAGCAACAATTTCAGTATCATTTCTGGCCATTGATACCACCAGGATTGCTACATTGTTGGCTTCATACAAGACAACAGAACAAACTTTCTATAAATTCAGTGATCTGAGTTGGTCTCATCTAACTGAAAATTCCAAATCCAACATACAACAGCAAATAGCATTCCTGATGTGTTTCATTAACATGTTATCAACTTTGAATAACTGATTTTGTCATTACAACAACAGATGTTGGTTGGGGAGAGGAAGGAAAAATTAATTTCTGTTTTAGCATCAGAAAAATGGAGGAGTCTCATAAAATAGCCTGCTGGAGACAACTGATCAATCCATCTGCAATCCTGCGTGCCTCAATCTGAAAAGGGCTTTCCTTAAAGATAAAAGGAACATAAAAAGAGAGTCTGCATTGGCAAAACACACTCCTTGTAAAATAAACTTACAAAGTGTACAACTGTAGATGCTTCCACCTTAATTCCAAGAGAATCCAGCATGAAAGAATGTCCATAATCAATTGGGATCTAGATCAGAATCAGAATACCCAACTGATTCACTCAGTCAAGGATACTTGGTACCTTAACTGCTTCAAGAGTTGAAAAGTCAACCAACTCATACAGAGCTAAGTGGAGCCAAGCCTGGGGCATTCTGATTAACATGGCTTTGGGTATCTACTTGGAAATTGGGTTGCCTTTGATTTCTGTCCATCCCTTGTCCAAAGTTTCTCCCTTCACCTCTTCTGAAGCATAGACCTATGGATTGGAGTACAATAGAAAACACAGAACATGTAGAAAATAAGAAAAGTAGGTCATTCAGCCCCTCAAGCCTGCCCCTTCATTCAGTATGCTCATGGCAGATCCTATCTCAATACTACACTCCCGCATTCGCCACAGATCCTTCAACACCTTTAGCATCTAAAAACCTATTTCGTTCTTACAATTTATTCAGTGATGACAGATACCCATCATTCTCAAGTATTTTGGCCAGTTGATCATTCCTCAGATGTATGAGCTTTAATAGTGAGTATCAGCAGTATCACCACATTATAGCTGTTGGATGATGACATTTTGTTACGTGTTTTACAGACAAAATTCATAGAAATAATTGATAACTAAAGATAGGACTGTAAATACTGATCAAATGTGGCTGATTCTTCCCTGCCCCAGGGTTCCGAGGCCAACAGCAACACTTTACTAACAAACCATCTGAGATCGGTGACCTCAGCACACCAGATTACTCTTGGGATGTCACTCATTTAAATGGCTCAAAAACTGACAGCTGTAACAGCTGAGACCCATGTTTAAATGAGTTTTAATTCATTCTGCTGGTTACAATATCTCAATAGGTATTAGATGAGTATAATCAGAAGTTTGAAAGTGTAACTAAAAAGATCAAATAAATTTTAGGAAACTTTCCAATTTGCACAGCATAAACAATGGAATACTCATAAATCATATGGAACAAAAGAGCTGTGTTGAAATTGAAAGTACGCCGGATTGATACAATTCAAAATAAAAACAGGAATTACAGCACAGCATCAAGGGAACAGGAAAAAGTCAACATTTTGGTGGAGGCTTTTGATCAGAGCTCAACTCAAAATGATTCTCTTTACATCAACGTGTTTTCTTTTGATCTAGCATAACAGTGTAAAATTATTCAAATGGCTTATGTCCCAGGGAGAATAATAAAAATGCTTCAAAGACACTCTGAAGGTCTTCTTGAAGTGCAGCAGCACTGACTTTAATGATTGGGAGGAGCTTGTTACCAATTGCTCAAAACGGTGACAGCTTGTCCATCAAGTGGCATCACACTGAGTCGCAGCGCCCTAATGATGAGGCAAAGCTGCAGCACAGAAGGAAAGAAAAGGAAGCAAACCCTGCATTCTGGATCCTATTACCTCTTCCCATGTCCCCAAAGACACGCAGGTCAAGAATCGATCTGCTCAAGCAAACGAAGACCTATAGCAAAAACTCACGTCCCTGAGTAGACATCATCCTTGAATCCGAGGGGCAATTGATGACAACAAGAAAGCAGTGCCAGTAACAAAATTAGTCATTCACCAAAAAAAAACGGGTTTCTGACACATACAAAAGAGGCACCTACACCCAGGGTTGTGTGCTGGAGATAATTTATAGAACAAACAAGAACATTCTAAAGTCGAGCAGGGAAGCAGCCATGGGGCCTGTTGATGTGACGCACATGGACTTTCAGAAGACATTTTATGCAGTGCCACACAGACTTGTGAGAAATGTTACAGCTCATGGAATAAAAGGGACAGTAGCAATCTGAATGTAAAATTCTTCAAATAATAGAAAGCAGAAAGCAACGCTCAATGGATATTTTTCAGACTGAAGAATTGTTTGTAATGGTGTTCCCCAGGGGTCGGCCCTGGGACGTTTGCTTTTCCTGATATATATTAAAGATTTAGAACTTGGGTGTACAACAGACAATTTCAAAGTTTGCCAATGACACAAAATATTGGAAATATTGTAAACTATGATGAGGACACTATAAAACGGCATAGACAAGTTGGTGGAATGGGCAGATAGGTGGCAGATGAGGTTCAATGCAGAGAAGTACGAGATGATGCATTTTAGTAGCAAGATGGAGAGATAATGTAAAATGAGTAAAATTCTTAAAAAGGGTGCAGGAGCAGAGGGAGCTGGGTGTATATGTACACAAGTCATAAAAGATATCAAGACAGATGGAAAAAGCAATTAATAAAGCTTGTAGTATTCTGGGCTTTATTAATAGTGGCATATAGTACAAGACCAAAGTGATTATGTTGAATTTGTAGAAGACGCTGGTTAGATTGCAGCTGGAATATTGTGTACAGTTCTGAATGCCACACAACTGGAAGGATGTGAATGCATTGGAGAGAGCGCTGAAGGGGTGTTCAAGAACAGTTCCAGGGATGAGAAACTGGAGAGGCTGGGACTGTTCTATTGGAGAGAAGGCAGCAAAGAGGAGATTTGACAGATGTTCAAAATCATGAGGGGGCTGGACAAAGTAGATAGGGAGAATTTTTTTCTGATCAAAAGAATTAAGAGGGGGTACAGATTTAAAATGATTTGCAAAAGAAGCAAATGTAATGTAAGCACCTTAAACCAGGGTCCACTACGAGAGGACACAGGTTTAAGGCACTGGGGAGTAGGTACAGAGGAGATGTCAGGGGTAAGTTTTTCACTCAGAGTGGTGAGTGAGTGGAATTGGCTGCCGTCAGTGGTGGTGGAGGCGAACTCGTTGGGATCTTTTAAGAGACTTCTGGATGAGTACATAGGATTTAAGTGGGGTTGAGGGTTATAGATAGGCCTGGTAGGTAGGGATATGATCGGTGCAACTTGTGGGCCGAAGGGCCTGTTTGTGCTGTGGTGTTCTATGTTCAAATTCCTTTTCACACAGAGTGGTGCAGGTCTGGAACACAATACCTGGAAATGTGGTGGAGGCAGGTTTAGTAGAGGTACTCTGGGGGCCATTAAATAGCCGATTATTTTAATAGGAACAGTAAGAAGTCTCACTACACCAGGTTAAAATCCAACAGGTTTATTTGGAATCATGAGCTTTTGGAGCACTGATGCTTCATCAGGTGAGTGGAGTCACTCATTTATTTGGAAGCACTGTGAAAGCTCGAGCTTCCAAATAAACCTGTTGGGACTTCAATCTGGTGTTGACAGACTTCTTACTGTGTCCACCCAAGTCCAATGCTGGCATCTCTACATCTTGAATAGGAACAACATGCAAGCGTAGGGGGAAGGACAGGGGATTGACACTAAGTCGTGTTCATTTGGACAGCTGGTGCAGACACAATGGGCCAAATAGGCCTTTTTCTACACTCTAATGATTCTGTGACCTGAAACTAATGGCCAGTCATATTCTCAAGGACGCCCATTTATTCAATATCCTGACTTCAATTCAATCACCTTTTAAAGTTCGTTACTTTTATATGGTCAGTCAGTCAGTGGTTCCTGGCATGAAAAGGAAATGATGCTCTCAAGATTATCACCATTTGAGAAATTATTCTGTTTCATCTCAACAGATATTGGTGTATTTTAAGTGTTTTTCCATTTGATTTTCAGGAATTGAATTAGATGTGCACATACAAGCAAAGTTTTGGAATATTTCTTCTTTCCAGAAAGATACTCAAAAAGTCAAAACTAAAAAGTCTTACCACCATGAAGTCTCAACTAGCATAAATATACTTGCGATGTGCAGCTATTTTACAACAGTATAGGTCATTCACCACAGAGCTAGATCAGAGACTGGCTGAACAGCATCTAAGCAAAGTTAATTGAAACAAGGGTCATGTACAAGTTGCAGACACAGATAGTATACTCAACACAGAACATGCAAAAAAACTTCAGTGCCAAGACCCCCACTGATCTATAAAGCAATTCACCTTGGATCATCCTGCACCCTCTGCTACTGTTTACTGTTTATAAAACCTGCACAGAGACAAACACATGCACACACTCAAACACAAATAAGAACCTTAAGTCTGTTATGTGAAACTGAACTTGAATAACTGCTTCTTTTGGAGAGAATTGAACTCAATCCCCATTTGTACCATTTCTGCTGATGATAGCATTCAAACTTCACAGTGAAGTCAAACAGCCACACCCTTTGAGTACTGGAACATGGTCTTGCCAACATCATTCAGAGATTCTTTTGTTTTAATGCTTGAAATTATCCATATCACATGAACTGGAGAAATGTGATGGCAGTTGTCCAAGGGCACAATTCACTTCTCCCATTAAAGAATGGTTCTTTATAATTACCCAGTTGACATTTTCCTTTATTACAGCTCTCATTAACTTTTTGAATGATGCAAGTATAGTCTTTACTTATACGCTACAAAAAAAAGACAAATGTCAGTGACAGGGGAGATATAATGGCCATGAATTAAAGGCTGTTACAACATAATAGAAAAGATAGCTGAATCCATAGGTATTCATGGTAAACTGTTGATCCTTAATTGGGGTCATATGTTTCTGTTCCCCTGTGATTTTTGCTTTGAAAAACAGTGAATATTATATCTGAACCTCACAATCCCCGGTCTGTGCCTCCTTTGAGGGATGATTTACAGGAGCTCCTATAAAATCAATATTGACTTCTAGAGTATTAACTTGTTCCATTGGAAAGCACATACCCAACTGAGGCAAGGAGCTTGCCAGGAGTGGTAAGGATGGGGAAGAACTGAAACATGACAGTGAATCTGACATTTTGTGAGCACAGTGCAATATAATTTAGGATAGTAGAGAAAATAAACTGAACGTATAACCCTCAAAACAGCCTGCTCAGCACTGCAGCTGGTTCGTAAGCCTAAGATCTAAATATACCAAGGCTATATTTAACTGTTCAGTGTACTGGTCTACTTCTAAGATACAAAAGTCTGAGATCACATACCAATTGACGTAAGAACAGCTTCTTCCCTATTGCCAGACTTTTGAATGGACCTTAGTTTAAGTTGATCTTTCTCTACACCCTAACTATGACTGTAACATTACATTCTGCATGCTCTCCTTTCCTTCTCCATACACACTATGTCTGTATGGCACAAGAAACAATATTTTTCACTGTATATCAATACATGTGACAATAATAAATCAAAATCGAAATCAAAAAGTTAGACAGCACTCAGTAAAGTAGGCAGAAATTTGTAACTCGAGGATAAATCTGTTTGCCTCTATTTTCTCACCTATTTTGGGAATGTGCAAAATCCAGCAGGCTAAGATAATGAAAACCGTCAGACAGAACTCCTCTCACAGTAAGACACAAGTTATGGAAACCCAACAGAATCATCTTCAACTCCAACAAAAAGGTCAAAATTAAAAATCTGTCTTTAAAGTTTTGAGGGCAACGTGGTTTCAGTGCCTTAACCTTAAATTCTCCACTCCATTAAATATTAAAATACCTCATGCACATGGTATCCCACTTAAAAAAAAGGAGTGTAGGCTAGAAACATCAACATGCACAAGCACTCACCCATCTACTCACCCCCAATATCTCTTGCCCTGTGCTCTCAACAGAAGGGCAACGTCTGCAGGTAAACTAAGCCTCCTTCAATCCAAACCATACTCTGAATGGGCAAAGCGGGTTTAACAACTATCTTTTAATTGCAGCGTAGATTTATGTGATAATACCTGGATATAGAAAAAATCCTCCTGACATTGGTAAAGTCACAAAGTAAATGTCACCTGAACTACATGCAGAAGATTGAACTGTTCACAAGGATGATCTGGAGGAGGGAACCGAGTGCAGGGTGTCGAAATTTGCTGATGACACCAAGATTGGGGGAAAGGCAAATTGTGCGGAGGGTGTGGAGAGTCTGCAGAAGGATCTAGATAGGCTGGGCGAACGGGCCAGGAAATGGCAAATGGAATTTAATGTTGGCAAGTGTGAGGTGGTCCACTTTGGTAGGAAGAATGGTAGGAAGGACTATTACTTACGTGGCGAAAAACTGCAGCAGGCGACGGTGCAGAGGGACCTCGGGGTCCTTGTGCATGAGTCGCAAAAACCCAGCTTGCAGGTGCAGCAGGTGGTCAGGAAGGCAAATGGGATGCTGGCCTTCATAGCGAGGGGGATTGAATATAAAAGTAGGGAGGTCTTGCTGCAGCTGTATAGGGCATTGGTGAGGCCGCAGCTGGAGTACTGTGTGCAGTTTTGGGCGCCGCACCTGCGCAAGGATATTTTGGCCCTGGAGGGAGTGCAGAGGAGGTTTACTAGGCTGATACCGGAGTTGAGGGGATTGAGCTATGAGGAGAGGCTGAATAAACTAGGCTTGTACTCGCTAGAGTTTAGAAGAATGAGGGGAGATCTCATTGAGACGTATAAGATGATGAATGGGATGGATAGGATAGAGGTGGAGAGACTCTTCCCGCTCAAAAAAGACAGTAGGACTAGGGGGCACAGCCTCAAGATAAAGGGGAGGCGGTTTAGAACGGAGTTGAGGAGGAACTTCTTCACTCAAAGGGTGGTGAATCTCTGGAATTCTCTGCCCGTTGAAGTGGTGGAGGCGGCCTCGCTAAATATTTTTAAGAAGCGGGTTGATGGGTTCTTGATAAGAGAGGGGATTAAGGGTTATGGGGAGAGGGCGGGAAAGTGGAACTGAGCCACAACAGATCAGCCATGATCTTATTGAATGGCGGGGCAGGCTCGAAGGGCTAGATGGCCTACTCCTGCTCCTATTTCTTATGTTCTTATATAATACACAACTAACATGTCAAAATTAGCAGCAGAATACTACTTTGTAATTTTGTCTTAATCAGCCCACAATATCTGTCTAGATACTCTTCCAAGAACTTATTTCTTGCAGTCTGATAGGCAGAGGGACCTATGGATGGATTTTCTCAGAGCAGATCTTGCAGCCACAATGTCATATGTGGATGACACCAAATTGAATTATAGTGCTTGGAGTTCCTCCAAGGCTGAAGCTGAGGAATCAAGACAAACAGCTATAACAGAGTGATTTTATCTTGTAACCACTTCCTTGGTAAATAAGAACACAATTTTTAACACTGAAGCAGAGTAATTTAGTCTGGCCTCTTGTCACTTCAATGAATTTCTCTAAAGCCTTAATATTAGAATAATAATTTCTACCCTGACAACACATGAGGGCGGCACGGTAGCACAGTGATTAGCACTACTGCCACAGTGTCAGGGACCTGGGTTCAATTCCCAGCTTAGATCACTGTCTGTGTGGAATTTGCACGTTCTCCCCAATGCTGCGCGAGTTTCCTCTAAGTGCTCTGGTTTCCTCCCATGTTCTGAAAGGCGTGTTGGTTAGAACAAAGAAAATTACAGCACAGGAACAGGCCCTTCAGCCTTCCAAGCCTGCGCAGTACGTGCTGCCCAACTGAACTAAAACCCCCTACCCTTCTGGGGACAACATCCCTCTATTCCCATCCTATTCACTCTCTTGTCAAGATGCTCCTTAAAAGTCACTATTGTATCCGCTTCCACTACCTCAACCAGCAATGAGTTCCAGTCATCCAGTACACTCTAAAAAATTTGCCTTGTACATCTTTTAAACCTTGCCCCTCGTACTTTAAACCTATGCCCTCCAGTAATTGACTCTTCCACCCTGGAAAAAAGCTTCTGACTATCCACTCTGTCCATGCCTCTCATAATCTTGTAGATTTCTATCAGGTCACCCCTCAACCTCCATTGCTCCATTGAGAACAAACCAAGTTTCTCCAACCTCTCCTCATAGCTAATGCCCTCCATACCACGCAACATTGCGGTAAATCTTTTCAGTACCCTCTCCAAAGCCTCCACACCTTTCTGGTAGTGTGGCGACCAGAATTGAACATTATATTCTAAGTGCAACTTAACTAAGGTTCTATAAAGTTTAGCATGACTTGCCGATTTTTAAACTCAATACCCCAGCCGATGAAGGCAAGCATGCCGTATGCTTTCTTGACTACCTTCTCCACCTGCACTGCCACTTTCAGTGACCTGTGTACCTATACACCAAGATCCCTTTGCCTATCAATACTCTTAAGGGTTCAGCCATTTACTGTCTATTTCCTATCTCTATTCGACCTTCCAAAATGCATTATCTCACATTCGTCCAGACTAAACTCCATCTGCCATCTCTCCGCCCAAGTCTCCAATTGAACTGTATCCTGATGTATCCTCTGATGGTCCTCATTCTACCCACAAATCCACCAACCTTTGTGTCGTCTGCAAACTTACTAATCAATCCAATTACATTTTCCTTCAAATCATTCCTCCATTCAGAAATGCACCTTTCCTCTGTCTTCTTTGACCAAGCCAGTTTTGTATCCGCCTTGCCAGCTCACTACTGATCCCATATGACTTCACCTTCTGCACCAGTCTGCCATCAGGGACCTTGTCAAAGACCTTAATGAAGTCCACGTAGACAACATCCACTGCCCTACCCTCAATCATCTTCGTCACTTCCTCAAAGCACTCCATCAAGTTCGTGAGACACGATCTCCCCTTCACAAAGCCATGTTGTCTCTCACTAATATGTCCACTTATTTCCAAGTGGGAATAAATCCTGTCTTGAAGAATCCTCTCCAATAATTTCCCGACCACTGACGTAAGACTCATCGGCTTGTAATTATCTGGATTATTCTTATTACCCTTCTTAAGCAAAGGAACAATATTTGTATTTTTTAAATCCTCTGGGACCTCCCCTGTAGCCAGTGAGGATACAAAGATTTCTCTCAGGGCCCCAGCAATTTCCTCCCTTGCCTCTCTCAGTATTCTGGGGGTATATCCCATCAGGCCCTGGGGACTCGTCTACCTTAATGTTTCTCAAGAACCCCAATACATCCCTCTTTGTGATCTCAAAATGACTAACTATACAGACAGCCTTTCCCAGACTCATCATCCCCCAACTCCTTTTCTTTGGTGAATACTGAAGCAAAGTACTCATTTAATACCTTGCCCATTTCCTCTAGCTCCACGCATAGATTCCCTCCCTTGTCCTTGAGTAGGCCAACCCTCTTGCTCTTTATATGTATAAAAAGCCTTAGGATTCTCCTTAATCCTGCTGACCAATACTTTTTCATGACCCCTTTTAGCATTGGCCCAAACAGGCGCAGGACTGTGGCGACTAGGGGAATTTCACACATCAACACTGCAATGAAGTTAGTACGTCTTACTTGTGATGTTAATAAATAAAACATCAAATGCTAAAATTGGCAAAATAAATTATTGTGGCCAAAAAAAAAATGGTTGGCTTCACAGGTTTCTTGAAATAATTTTTGAAGCACTATTTCTGCAGACATTTTCACTTTGTGCAATTTTTTTTTGCAAGAATTGAGCACCACTGCTACAGAAAACTACAGCATCCTCCAGTAAACTAATGCATGTTGTTTGCTAGAAGGAACTTTATCAAACTGATATCACACAAAAATAAAACATGGAAATCTCATTCTGTCCTAAGACACATCAGAATTCTGAATAGTTGCTCAAAAGGTCACACAATGACCATCAATGCTGACATGCATAGTACGCATCAAGGTGATTACAGCACAAGGTAAGCCTTAGCAAAGTTACAGAAACCACTGCTACATTTTCTCAGTCTGACACCCCAACCCCCAACTGACCACTGTGATACATGTTCCCTTTTCAAAGCACTTGGATATGTAAAACATCTAGCAAATACCAAGTTAGGCATTCAGTAATAAATACAGGTCATTTAGCACACCCAAATTTTAAATTTAGAACATAGGAATGGGCATCATATGTGACCTTGTCTGTTACACTACATTAATATCTTGTCACAATACAGAAGAAAGTTCTCTCAAGTCATCTGTCATTGCAAATAGCAGTTTTATTTATTGCTCTAATTTGACACATTAAGTCCATGCAACATGACATACAGAAAGGAACTGGTTCAATTTCATACTTATGAACGTGGATTTGAAAATTGTTAAGAAGTGAACACAGAGTATCTAAATTATTAATGATCACGAAAGTGTTCCAGTCCAGAGCTTACTTCATTTCTGCATCAAAATGTATTAACTCAACAAACTATTTGATTAATTAATTGACAAAAAAAAGCGTATACTGAAGGCCTAGTTTCAGCAGTCAAACTATATAAAAGTAGGGAGGTCTTGCTGCAGCTGTATAGGGCATTAGTGAGGCCGCAGCTGGAGTACTGTGTGCAGTTTTGGGCGCCGCACCAGCGCAAGGATATTTTGGCCCTGGAGGGAGTGCAGAGGAGGTTTACTAGGCTGATACTGGAGTTGAGGGGATTGAGCTATGAGGAGAGGCTGAATAAACTAGGCTTGTACTCGTTAGAGTTTAGAAGAATGAGGGGAGATCTCATTGAGACGTATAAGATGATGAATGGGATGGATAGGATAGAGGTGGAGAGACTCTTCCCGCTCAAAAAAGACAGTAGGGGGCACAGCCTCAAGATAAAGGGGAGGCGGTTTAGAACGGAGTTGAGGAGGAACTTCTTCACTCAAAGGGTGGTGAATCTCTGGAATTCTCTGCCCGTTGAAGTGGTGGAGGCTGCCTCGCTAAATATTTTTAAGAAGCGGGTTGATGGGTTCTTGATAAGAGAGGGGATTAAGGGTTATGGGGAGAGGGCGGGAAAGTGGAACTGAGCCACAACAGATCAGCCATGATCTTATTGAATGGCGGGGCAGGCTCGAAGGGCTAGATGGCCTACTCCTGCTCCTATTTCTTATGTTCTTATGTTCTTATGTTCTAAAAGGCGTCAAGCTGAGGACAGACATCGCCCCCTCTCCCCCCGCCCCCTTGGATTCCTCCCACAATCCAAGGTTAGATAGATATGCCAAGTTGTCCCTTACGATTCAGGAGATTAGCAGGGTAAATATGTGGGGTTACGGTGATAGGACCTGGGTGGGATTGTTGGTTGGTGCAGGCTTGATGGGCTGAATGGCTTCCTTCTGCATTGTAGGGATTCTATGAGCAGCAGAAATGTTGAGGAACACGAAAAATCCCATCGGTAAAGTAATAATGCACTAGACTAAGAAAGCAAGCTGTAGGAGGTATGGAAATCAGGAATTGAAAAAAAAAATCAAAATTCTGCAAACACTGTGGAGAGAGGAACAGATGCTACCTGACCTGCTGAGTGTTTGCAGCATTTTCTGTGTTTCATAGCACAGGATATGCAGAGCTGGCAGCTGACATTTGTGTATGCTCACAGATCCCTGAGCTTTGCCCAAACAACCCCCAATGTCTTTCCAAATGCTCAGTATCCTGGCAGAAGAACATTTGAGGATTAAACGAGTACAAGCAAATCAAGCCCAAGAGGAATGTTCTTTTAATACTTTGATCGAGGTAAATCTGTCCCTGGTTAAAACAGTTGGTGTACAAATCTGTAAGGATTTATGGCCATTTTAAAAATGTTTCAATATCTTTTGAAATTCAAAACATTCAACTTTCCCCAGAAAATGGGAAATAGACATATCAATCAGAATTATACCTGACAGAAGTTTCTACATAAGATCAAATTCTTGTGCCTATAGCATCTCCAAATTTGTGTAGAATGAATGTATATTAAAAGGGGAGAACATTACTTTATCCACAACAGCTGGGCATCAGTATACTCTTATCCACCATGACATTTGTTCCAAAATATCCTTTTTTACCCCCCTCCCCCCAACCCCCAAACGTGAAGGTTAAAATTTGGAACTGGGATGGAATTGGAATTAACCATGGGGAACATAAAATGGAATTTCCTGAGCAAGAGAAAACAGAAGCGGTGTCACTGCTAATACAGGGTGACATGAAATGCTGCCCCAATACAAATTATGCAAATTTAAGTCACTAAATCCAAAATATTAGATTTCAATTAAAATGAGCCACCAAGTTTTAATGCACTTTCTTTGAGCGTTCAGTGCCGTGCTCTGGGCACTACACCTACTGTTGAGGCCTCTGCCAGTGCTGCTTTATCATTGGCCACAACAAGGAGGTACAGGCCAGGAATGTTCCCCTCCATCCTCAAAAACACTAGGAACATGCACAAATATTTTTCTTTGTTCTGCCTATGAAATGAAACAGTTGCAGAAAGGTTTTGTGCCACATTAGTAGTCCATTCCAGAAAATGTTAGACGACTGAAACAAAAATAGAATTTTGACTATTACCGCTTGCTGCCTTTGAAATTTCAGATAATCAAATGGGTAAGCGATAAACCGTCTAAACTTTGAGATGAACTATTTTGGCTTCTGAACACCCAGTTTTTTTTTCGACTAAGCAAATATTCCTCCTTGTACCAACAGCACAAAATTAGTTAAGTGGCTATTCATCTCAGTTGGCATGTGTATTACTTCATTATGCATGTTTGGCTGTTGCATTTACCTACGTAGCAACAGTGATCATGTTTCACAAGTAATTCACTGGCTGTAAATTATTCCAGGATATCCTAAGGGTGTTACAAGTTCAATGCAAGTCCTTTCTCCCTCCGTCCTCTCCAAAAGGCTGTAGCCTGGCTAGGGTTCAGATCCACAAATAGCACTAATCTGTGTCTCACTCGTTCAGCTGCTATTTTTGCAGGCGCGAGCCCAAACTTACAACTGAGTCCATTCTTTGCCTCAACCCATGCACTCTCAAATAGCAGTCACTGGATAGGCAGTTCAAACATGCGCAGGTTAGGTGAATTGGCAGGCTAAATCACTCTTTGTGTCCCAAGATATATAGGTTAGATGAATTAACCCTGATAAATCTATGGTGTCACAGGGGTAGGGTAAGAGAAAGGGTCTGGTTAAGATATTCTGCTAGAGTCGGTGCAAACTTGATGGGCCAAATGGCATCTTCTGCCCTGTAGAGATTCGACGATTGTAAGAATTCAGGCTAATATTCATCCCTTTGTTATCCAGGGAAAGAGGCCAACTGTGCTACTTCCAGCACCTGACAGGGTAAGTAACTAATTGAATTTCAGGCCTTCTGGTCTTTTTGTCATATCAGATAAGGTTTTTTTTCCCCATTTTCCCTCAATATTATTGTGGAATGCAATACTTATCGCAAAATTTAAACTGGTTAATGATTAAATCAACAGAACTCTTATACATAAGTAAAATTGGGACAGCGCAGTGGCAAACACTGCTGCCTCCCTCACAGCACCAGGGACCAGGATTCGATTCCCGGCTCCGGTCACTGTCTGTGTGGAGTTTGCACATTCTCCGTGTCTGCATGGGGTTTCTCCAGGTGCTCCGCTTTCCTCCCTCATTCCAAAAACGTGCAAGTTAGTGGATTCGACTTGCTAAATTGCCCCTTAAATGTCAGGGAAACTAGCAAGGGTAAGTGCCTGGGGTTATGGGGATAGGGCCTGGGTGGGAGTGTGATCAGTGCATACTCGATGTGTCGAATGGCCTCCTTTTGTACTGTAGGGATTCTATGATTCTAAGGTTTGTCCTACGGCATGTCCACAAAACGCAGCTTCAACAGATTGAACACAGAAACTAGAAGCAGGAGTCGGCCATTGGGCCCTTCAAGTCTGCTCCACCATTCATTTTGATCATGGCTGATCATTGAATTCAATATCCTAATTCCCCCCTTGCTCCCATATCCCATTAGCCCAATGAACTATATTTAATTTCTTCTTGGAATCAGACAACGTTTTGACCTCAACTACATTCAGTGGTGAATTCCAACATTCACCACCCTCTGGCTGAAGAAATTTCTCCCCACCTCAGTTCTACGCTCAAACTATCACCCCTAATTCTGGGCTCACCCACCATTGGGAACATTTATACAGAAATTCTCTCATCTCCCAGGCAAGACAGTGGGGAGGCAAGTAAACTTCGACCAGTTTACCCGCTGAAAGCCATTCGGTTGCTCAGTAGGTGAAAAGGTCTGTGGTGGGGCGAGGGAACTTTCCTGTGGGTTGCTGTGGGGATCCAACTTCATTTCTCGCCAGCAACGTTTGAGGAGGGATCTGGGGCTCACTGTTTGAAGAAAGGAACCAGTCCTGCAGCTTCTGTAATTCAATACTTTTAAGTGTGACCTGCAGCCCTGTCAGCAGTTTGGAAGTTATTCAGAGCGGGAGCGGTGAAACAAGCACACAGCGCTGCAGAGGGTTATCAAGAGCAATGTTTGGACTGCCAATCAATGCAAGTCTCAAGGGCTATTGAACTCTGTAATTCCAGACCAGTAGTTACAGTTTCGACTCTTATAATCATTAGCTGAAAATATGACTCAACTCCGGGGGTTGGGGGGGGGGGGGGGGGGGGGGGGGTAAACAAAATACAGCGTATGGTGGAAATCTAAGAGCGAGAAACGCTGACAACAAGCAGTCAGCCAGACAATTTCTGTGTGACAGAGATACAGAGTTAACGATTCAGTTGATGGCCTTACTTTAGCCCTAGGTTCAGCATCCAGTTCTAGCGAGAGATCAAGCTGCTGTATTCCGGGGTCAGAGAACCTTTGAGAGCAGGAGTCAAGGTGGTTTTTCTGTGTCTGCCATGTACAGACAGCAAAAGCAAGAATCTTCAACGACCTCATGCCCAAATAATTGAGATGTACACATTCGACACCCATTAATTACCAAAACAAGTTGACAAATTGGACGGCACGGTGGCACTGCTGCCTCACAACGCAAGGGACCTGGGTTCAATTCCAGCCTCGAGTCACGTTTTGTGCAGTCTGTATGTTCTCCCTGTGTCTGCCTGGGTTTCCTCCAGGTGCTCCAGTTTCTTCCCACAGTCAGGTTGATTGGCCATGTTAAATTAACCCTTGTGTTAGGAAGATTAGCAGGGTAAATATAAAGGGGATTACGCGAATATGGGGCCTGGATGGGATTGTGGTTGGTGCAGACTCAATGGGCTGAATGGCCTCCTCCTGCACCGTAGGGATTATAATGATTAAAAAAACTGCTGTACATTGTCCTGTAAAGCAGATCTTGAGGCCTTTGGAGTCCTTTGCTTCTTGTTATTCTTTTGAACAATGGAGGAATACATTTTACAAGGAAGGATCATTTTTGCATACAGAAACAGCTGACTCTTCATTCTGTTCATTAAATCCATTACAAGTCTTATCACCACAAAACATGACCCGCATCTTGAAGTTCATGCCAAGAATATACATCAGCGCTTACTAATTACGTAAAAACCAGTTGTTCACAACTCATTGAAGTTACGACTGATTTTAAGTGGTTTGAACTAATTTACCATAGAACTGTTAATACCTCCCCTAAAATGAAAATAAATCACTTATATAACGAAATAGTAATGTATTGAAAGTACACATTAACACATTCCATCCAGCAAATCTCATAGCACAGGGACATTTATTGCATGACTCTCCAATTTACATATTAAGAATCAACAGGAAAAGAAATTGAAAGAAAAAAAAGGTCCATTAATCCACAGCACAGGATATCACCACGGTTGAATAGCGTAGGAAACCAGACTAAGTAAGCAAAATTGCAATGGTTAGACAACTGCAGATGTTTAAATCGTGCTCTGAAATGCCATCACCTGAAACAGAGTCAGGGCCCCAGAAAACAAAGATTGAGAGAACATGGGATACGAGAAGCAATGGAAGAGAGTAAGTGATCTAACAATACCTCAGGGCACCATTGTAAATTATGAAATCCAGGCAAAGGGCCAAAGTCGCCAGTCTGTAACTACACCAGGTTTCTTTTGGTGGGGGGGGGAAAACGCAGTCAATATTAATGTAATGAAATATCTGCTAATACCAAATAGGGACACTATTTCAAGTAATCCAAACAGTTCGCCTGCATCAGCGTTTAAAACAAAATCACCTCACTGACCTTTGGAATACAAAATGCTTTGTGTAGCATCACACAGATCTAATTTAAAATTCAGGAGACAGCTCTCGATCAAATTTCTCTTGAGGCAATAAGCATCTCAGTTTCTCTAGATCTGCATTAGGTCAACGTAAAGAAGCTGTGAAGAATGGCAACGTAAAAATCCTCAGGCATTGGCTCAAAACCATGACTTCGCAAAGAGTGTTCCATACCTTCACGACTGCAAAGTAAAAATTGAAAGTAGTATTCATAAATTATTCCCTGTAAAACCAGGTGAGAAGTAGTGAACTGGCTCCCTTCTATTTAACCTCTGTGGTCAAGGGTCAACAAAGGTTTTAAGGCTTTTTTTTAAAAAAAACACAAGGATGTCTTTTCCAAATCAGAATGTATTCAACTACTTGAGCTGTGAGTATTAAGAAGCCAATCAAACAAGGTTTTCTTGAGTCAAAGAGCAAGCAAATTTATGAAGCACTAAACATGAAACAAAAACATAAAAAGGTGATATCAAGCATTTAGCCCTTATGTAATCATTTGAGCACATCTCAAAAACAACAGGAGATAGAGTCCAAGTGTTTTAAAAATAGTAAAAGAAAACACAGTTCAACATCCTCGCATTGTCATCGAAATATAGATTTTAAATGTTGCAACCAATTTAAGTCATCTTGTTTCTGCATGCCGCCAAATGTAGCTGTTACAATTATTACAGGATTTCAGTTCACTGGTACGTTTCTGATAAAGTTGGCTTTTTCCTGGATAGCACACTTTTTCCAAGAGGGAGGGTGGCCCTTCACACCACTGGTGTCACTTGCAATCTTTGTCAAGTGGCTCAACAGCCTTGTCTTGAAATACTTCATCCCTTGTGTATTTCAAGATGTTTTGGAGGGGTTTGTTGTGGCAACCATTGTTTCAATATCCAATATTTAGCATTGTTCTTACGCCCCTTCCTTAGACAGTTACCTATTTCGGTGGGTGCCTGAATTATTGGAAACATCTCTCTCATCACACTACCCTGAGGGTCTCCAGCGTAGTGTGATGAAACCGTTTCCAGTCAGTTGAAAGCTGAAAAATCATATTTTCAATAATAAAGGGACATTTCCTGTAAATTGACAGCACCACTTTTAGAATTATTTTTAAAACTGAAACAGCATGGCATTTTGGCATGTATTTTGAGATCTGCAGTTAAAGCAGGTGCAAGTAATTCACTAAGCAGTAAAATCTCCAAAGGATTCCCTTCCTTAACACACAGCAAGTGTAACCAGCTGACTAAGACTGCAGTTCAGCTGCAATAACCGCACATATGTAAATGTTCAGCAAATCAGGATGCCATTACAGAGACACTGTTAAAGTACTAAGTAAGAAACGTTTATTGATTAGTCACATGTAAGGCTTATGTTAACACCGCAATGAAGTTACTGCGAAAATCCCCTAGTCGCCACACTCCGGCATCTGTTCGGGTCCATGCACCAAACCCGCACATCTTTCAGACTGTGGGAAGAAACCGGAGCACCCGGAGGAAACCCACACAGACACGGGGAGCATGTGCAAACTCCTCACAGTGATCAAAGCTGGGTCCCTGGCGCTTTAAAGCAGCAGTGCTAACCATTATGCCACCCTATCACTCCTGCATGACAATACAATTCCATCTTAAACAGATTGAAGTTAAGCAAAAAGAATACGGTAGAATAAAAGCAAACTTCTGCGGATGCTGGGATACAAACAACAAAAAAAAGAAAAATGCTGGAAAAACCCAGCAGGTCTGGCAGCATTAGTGGAAAGACAAAATAAAGTTAACATTTTGAGTCAATATGACTCTACTTCAGAGACCAGCACTGGGTTGACCTCCAAGATAAGTCTTGACTTGGTATTTTGCAAACTTGCATGAATGGGTCATTCATGGTTTGGTGTCCCAAATTTTTAAGATGTAATCATATGAATTTAAAAAGAGTGTAACAAATAAGCTTATATTAACACTGCAATTAAGTTACTATCTAATTTGCTCACAGACTTACAAATTTCACAAAGTCAACTCAATTTGAATGCAAACAATGCTTCAGGGAATTTCTATGATATCTAAAAGTAGCTACTGGGGAAACTGTTAATATTTTTAAATTTCATAAAATAAAAAAGGCCTGTTCAGTAAAATTATGAAATTGTTCAAGTAAATCAAAAAGAATTTCAATATTGTAGAAACAATCAAGTTCAAACTACTTCAAGACTGCAACTAACACAATTTTTACAATTCTGGTTAAATTTTGTAACAGGCGTGCTGCTGCTTCACAGCACCAGGGACCCAGATTCGATTCCTGGCTTCGGTCACTATGCAGAGATCTGCACGTTCTCCCAGTGTCTGCAGGCGTTTCCTCCAGCTGTTCCAGTTTCCTCCCTCCATCTGAAAGATGAGTTGGTTAGATGCACTGGCCATGCTAAATTCTCCCTCGGTGTACTTGAATAGGTACTGGAGTGTAGCAACTAGGGGATTTTCACAGTAACTTCATTGCAGTGTTAACATAAGCCTACTTGTGACACTAATAAATAAACATTAAATTACATTTGCACAACAGTCCTAGAAGAAACAAAGAAAGCAATGATATTTATTCAATGCTTTGTTTGCAATCTGCACAACAACCTGAAAAACACATCATTTTATGGAGTGACAGACTTGAAATCCTGATGGCAAAATTAACTCATCTACTGTACCTGTGCAGCCACAGAAGATTCTTTTAGCTGAATTGGCCGACACTTTCCCCATGCCAATACAGAATTACAACCAGGTGGTCATTCTTTTGAGCCATTAGGTCAAAAAGACAGTAATTTATTATTTAACAAATACTGGTGTGCCAAAGTATGATCTCAAATTCTGCTTTATTAACAATGACAAAACAATTCAAGCATTTAAATGTGCGTTGGAAAAACCACATCTTCAGAAATTAGATTTAAAATTTGGAAAGACCGCATTATGGAGGCACTTTGATTTTTTTTAAATAAGAAGGTCATAAGTTCATCTTGGACTGTCAACTGGGATCCTTTTCTCAAAAATCACTTCAGGGAGAAGAATTGTTTGTTTGGCTTGAACTGCAATCAGTTTAATTGATGGGGGAAGTGGGGGTGTGGGACCGTAAAGGGCAAAGGCTAGTAGCGATTTACTGGAAATAACATGACAGACACAGCTTTGCATTTTGAACTAGTTGGTTTTGAATTCAGCCTTGGGGAATAAGCTGAGAGGTAAGGCTACCTTAATTGACAGTCTCTCCCTGCCTTACCTGAAATTCCACATGTGGTTATCAATCGGTGACCAGAGAATCCTCATCCAAATTGTCCACGTTTGGAAACCTGAAAAGCTGGGATGAGAAGAATTGATCCATCTCTATATCTTCACGCCACAGCTCAGTTGTTGAGAATCACTAAGCATCCACTGGGACCAGCACCCTTTACTCACACAAGGAAGCTTCAGATCAACAGCACTGAATTTCTGCAAACTTTATCCTTTTCTTATGAAGTTTTATTTTCTAACTGTTCACTTCTGCAGAGGCTTTTGTGTGTCTCCTTTGTTTGTCTGGCATGCATGTCAGAATTTTATTTTTGAAGGAGAGATAAATAGTTGCACTTCAAAATTAAAATTGCAAGTTACCCAGTCCTTAAACTGTTAAGAATAACTCTTGTTTATAACATTTATTGAAAAGAAGCCCAATTACACACACTTTTATTCTGGGTGCCTGTAGTGAAGGTGAACAATTGGCCAATTTTGGTGAGTAAACTAAACTTATAAACTAATGGAGTCATGGATCTAGATAATCCACACACTCCTCCCATTCCAGTTGTAACAATATATTCTCATCAAATGTATACAAAGAAGCTTCTGTGTACCACACACAGTCACATGCTCCCAAATTGAAATCTCAGATTCAAGCACTATTATGGCATGATGATATACTCGAAACTACGTCAACTGTCTGTCACTAAGCACTGTATCAATGTTGCAATTAACGAACATTAACAAAATAAATAATTGTTTTCCTTCAAGTGGTCAAAAACTATGAAAGCAGATCTTTGAAAGCGGGATGGGGTTGGTCTGAACCGTGCTGGGACCAGAGTGCTGGCGAATCGAGTAAAGAGGACTGTAGACAGGGCTTTAAACTAATTGGGGGGGGGAGGGTGCGAGGGTAGGTGATGGTACGAGGTCTAAAGTTAAGGAGAGTGGACATGTAAGGGAAGAGGCCGAGGATGTCCCAATAATAGAGGGAGTAGGGGGCGTGAGTATAGTTGGTGGCGTTGCGGCAAATAGGGTCCAGGTGAAGGCTGGGATGAAAGCACTTTATCTGAATGCACGAAGCATTCGGAATAAAGTGGATGAGCTGGTGGCGCAGATCGACACAAATGGATACGATCTGGTGGCCATTACAGAGACGTGGCTGCAGGGTGACAGGGATTGGGAGCTGAATGTACAGGGCTATCAAGTGTTTAGGAAGGATAGGCAGGAGGGAAAAGGGGGGGGCGTAGCTCTGCTGATTAAGGATAGCATCACGGTGGTAGCAAGGGATGATATTGGAGCCAAGGAGCAGAGGGTGGAATCGTTGTGGGTGGAGATTAGGAACAGCAAAGGGAGGAAGACGCTGGTGGGTGTCGTCTATAGGCCCCCGAATAATGATCTGGAGGTGGGGCGGGCTGTTAACGCGCAAATAAGTGCGGCGTGAAGGAATGGGACGGCCGTAGTTATGGGGGATTTCAATCTGCATATTGATTGGTCGACCCATGTTGGACGTGGGGGGCTCGAGGAAGAGTTCTTGGAATGCTGCCGGGATAGTTTCCTCGAACAGTGTGTGTTGGAGCCGACGAGGGAGCGAGCTATCTTGGATCTGGTGCTATGTAATGAGGCGGGTAGAATTAGGGACCTTGTGGTGAAGGATCCTCTTGGGGAGAGTGATCATTGTATGGTGGAGTTTCTGGTGCAGATGGAGGAGGAGAAAGTGGGTTCCCGGACACGCGTCCTTTGTTTGAATAGAGGGGCGTACGGTAGGATGAGAGAAGAATTGGCGAATGTGGACTGGGGGAGCGCGTTGGAGGGAGGGTCTGTTGAGGAGCAGTGGAGGATCTTTAAGGAGATCTTTCTTGGTGCTCAGCGGAAATTTATTCCGATGGTCAAAAAGGACAGTAGGAGGAGAGGTAATAAGCCGTGGATAACGAAGGAGGTGAAGGAAAGTGTTAAACTAAAATAGAACATAGAACATTACAGCGCAGAACAGGCCCTTCGGCCCACGATGTTGCGCCGACCAGCTTTTAAAAAAAAAACACTAACCCACTAATCTAAACCAATCCCATTTCGTCCATAAACCTATCCACAGATCTCTTAAACGCCCCCAAACTAGGCGCATTTACAACTGCAGCTGGCAGGGCATTCCAGTCCCTCACCACCCTCTGGGTAAAGAACCTACCCCTGACATCAGTCCTATAACTACCCCCCCTTAATTTAAAGTCGTGCCCCCTCGTGCTAGCTTTCTCCATCCTAGGAAAAAGGCTATCACTATCTACCCTGTCTAAACCTCTAATCATCTTATATGTTTCAATAAGGTCCCCTCTTAGCCGCCTTCTTTCCAGCGAAAACAACCCCAAATCTCTCAGTCTCTCCTCATAGGATCTCCCCTCCATACCAGGCAACATCCTGGTAAACCTCCTCTGCACCCTCTCCAAAGCCTCTACATCCTTCCTGTAATGTGGGGACCAGAACTGCACACAATACTCCAAGTGCGGCCGCACCAGAGTTGTGTACAGTTGCATCATGACGCTGCGACTCCTAAATTCAATCCCCCTACCAATAAACGCCAAGACACCGTATGCCTTCTTAACAACCTTATCTACTTGATTCCCAACTTTCAGGGATCTATGTACACATACACCTAGATCCCTCTGCTCCTCCACACTATTCAAAGTCCTCCCGTTAGCCCTATACTCAACACATCTGTTATTCCTACCGAAATGAATTACCTCACACTTCTCCACATTAAACTCCATCCGCCACCTCGTGGCCCAGCTCTGCAACCTTTCTAAGTCACCCTGCAAACTGTGACACCCTTCCTCACAATCTACCACACCTCCAACTTTGGTGTCATCAGCAAACTTACTAATCCACCCAACTATACCCTCATCCAGATCATTAATAAAAATTACAAACAGCAGTGGCCCCAAAACAGATCCCTGAGGCACACCACTCGTAACCGAACTCCATGACGAATATTTACCATCAACCACCACCCTCTGTCTCCTATCTGCTAGCCAATTCCTGATCCAATTACCTAGATCACCCCCAATCCCATACATCTGCATTTTCTGCAGAAGCCTACCATGGTGAACCTTATCAAACGCCTTACTAAAATCCATATACACCACGTCAACTGCCTTACCCCTATCCACCTCTTTGGTCACTTTCTCAAAGAACTCGATAAGGTTAGTAAGGCACGACCTACCCGCTACAAAACCATGCTGACTGTCTCTAATCAATTCATTACTCTCCAAAGAACTATAAATCCTGTCTCTAATAATCCTTTCCAAAACCTTACCCACCACAGAAGTAAGACTCACCGGTCTATAATTCCCAGGGAAGTCTCTTCTCCCCTTCTTAAACAATGGGACAACATTTGCTGTCCTCCAATCTTCCGGTACTATACCAGAGACCAACGACGACCTGAAGATCAGAGTCAGAGGCTCCGCAATCACCTCTCTTGCCTCCCAGAGAATCCTAGGGTAAATCCCATCCGGACCAGGGGACTTATCTATTTTCAAACCCTCTAAAATATCCAGCACATCCCCCGTATCAACTGCAATACTATCTATTTTACAACCCTGCACCCCAGTGTCCTCCTCAGCTACATTCATGTCCCCGTCTGCTCTAAAAGCGGAGGAATTTAGAGTAGCTAAGAGTAGTGGGCGAGAAGAGGATTGGGAGAGGTTTAAATGTCAACAAAGATTGACAAAGAAGTTGATAAAGAAGCGTAGGAGAAACTATGAAGCTGGGCTAGCGCTTAATATAAAAAAGGATAGCAAGAGTTTTTATAAATATATAAAAAGGAAGAGGCTGGCTAGGGTGAATGTTGGTCCTTTAGAGGATGAGAAAGGGGACCTAGTGGTAGGGGATGGGGATATGGCTAAGGTATTGAATAACTTTTTTGTTTCTGTCTTCACGGAGGAGGACGTGAATAATTTGCCGGGTGTTAGCGATGGAAAGGTGGTAGGACTGGAGGGTCTTAATGACATTACTGTTACTAGAGAGGCGGTGCTCGACAGACTGGAGGGGCTGATTGTGGACAAGTCCCCAGGACCGGATGGAATGCATCCGAGGGTTCTGAAAGAAATGGCGGAGGTGATAGTGGATGCCTTGGTGGTTATTTTCCAGACGTCGCTGGATTCCGGGGAAGTGCCGGAAGATTGGAAAACGGCTAATGTTATGCCGTTGTTTAAGAAGGGTGCCAGGCAAAAGGCGGGGAATTATAGGCCGGTTAGTTTAACGTCTGTGGTAGGTAAAATGTTAGAATCTGTCATTAAGGAGGAAATTGCGAGGCATCTTGAAGGGAATTGCTTGATAGAGCAGACGCAGCACGGTTTCATTAAAGGGAAGTCGTGTCTGACAAATTTACTGGAGTTCTATGAGGATGTGTCTAGGGCGGTGGATAGAGGACAGCCGGTGGATGTGGTCTTTCTAGATTTTCAGAAGGCGTTTGACAAAGTACCTCACAAGAGGTTACTGCAGAAGGTCGAGGGACATGGAGTTGGGGGTAGGGTGTTAGCGTGGATAGAGGATTGGTTGTCAAATAGGAGGCAGAGAGTGGGGGTCAACGGGTGCTATTCGGATTGGCGGATGGTGACTAGTGGAGTGCCCCAAGGGTCGGTGCTGGGGCCTCAGCTTTTTACCATTTATATAGATGATCTGGAGGAGGGAACCGAGTGTAGAGTGTCGAAATTTGCTAATGACACCAAGATTGGGGGAACGGCAAATTGTGCGGAGGGTGTGGAGAGTCTGCAGAAGGATCTAGATAGGCTGGGCGAATGGGCCAGGAAATGGCAAATGGAATTTAATGTTGGCAAGTGTGAGGTGGTCCACTTTGGTAGGAAGAATGGTAGGAAGGACTATTACTTACGGGGCGAAAAACTGCAGCAGGCGACGGTGCAGAGGGACCTCGGGGTCCTTGTGCATGAGTCACAAAAACCCAGCTTGCAGGTGCAGCAGGTGGTCAGGAAGACGAATGGGATGCTGGCCTTCATAGCGAGGGGGATTAAATATAAAAGTAGGGAGGTCTTGCTGCAGCTGTATAGGGCATTAGTGAGGCCGCAGCTAGAGTACTGTGTGCAGTTTTGGGCGCCGCACCTGCGCAAAGATATTTTGGCCTTGGAGGGAGTGCAGAGGAGGTTTACTAGGCTGATACCGGAGTTGAGGGGGTTGAGCTATGTGGAGAGGCTGAATAAACTGGGCTTGTACTCGTTAGAGTTTAGAAGAATGAGGGGAGATCTCATTGAGACGTATAAGATGATGAATGGGATGGATAGGATAGAGGTGAAGAGACTCTTCCCGCTCAAAAAAGACAGTAGGACTAGGGGGCACAGCCTCAAGATAAAAGGGGGGCGGTTTAGAACGGAGTTGAGGAGGAACTTCTTCACTCAAAGGGTGGTGAATCTCTGGAATTCTCTGCCCGTTGAAGTGGTGGAGGCTGCCTCGCTAAATATTTTTAAGACGCGGGTTGATGGGTTTTTGATAGGAGAGGGGATTAAGGGTTATGGGGAGAGGGCGGGAAAGTGGAACTGAGCAGCGACAGATCAGCCATGATCTTATTGAATGGCGGGGCAGGCTCAAAGGGCTGGATGGCCTACTCCTGCTCCTATTTCTTATGTTCTTATCTGTTGTGAAATAACTACCAACCTGTACTGGACACTGCATACTTCCCTACTCCTACTGTTTACTCCAGTCCATCTCAGTTCAGTTCACAAGGATCATTGGAAGCTTCTTGTTGGATAATCATTAAAAAACAGTGGAATACTACTTAGTAAAGCAGCACCACTGTCCAAAAGCAATATCTCAAAAAGGTATATAGACCTACCTCTGTAATTATCAATGTCTGTCAAATAGGATTACAAAAAAGTGAAATGTATGATGCAATATTTTTGAATATTTAAAGTTTCCCATTGAATGTTAACGTAATCCGAATTTATTCTTTTAGTCTAAGTACATTCAATATAATTAAATTTCCCTATGTCATTTCACAGCATATTATAAAACAAAATATGAAACTGAGCCACATAGAGATATTAGGTCATAGGACCAAAAGCCTGGTTGACGTAGTAGATTTTAATGAGTATCTTAAAAGGAGGAAATTGAAATAGGGAGGTAGAGCGCTAAAGGGAGGGAATGCCACAGCTTAGAGCCAAGGCAACAACAAGCATGATTACCAATCTTGGAAAAATTAAAACTGAAGATCCTCATAAGCCAAAACGAGATTTACAAATGCTTCGGAGGGTTGTGGAGTTGGAGAACACTATAAAGATAAAGAGGTGCAAGTCCACAGAAGGACTTGAAAACAAGGATGAGTGTTTTAAAATCAAGTCTGTCTTTGGCCAAGAGCCAATGTAGATCAGAGAGCACAAGGATGAGAGATGAACAGGACTCAGTGCAAGTTAAGCCAGAGACCACAGAGTTTTGGATGAACAAGTTTACAGAGAGTCTAGAGGTTAACAAAGGCACAAATGAGGGTTTCAGCAGCAAATGAGCTAAGACAGATGGTAGGTTGAGACAATAAAAAGCTCCAGTTTGTAAAAATGTGTTTCTCAAGCTATCAGAACACTGGAAATGGGCACAGATGAGATTGTCAAAACTTATAAATTGTGTGACCCAATGTAAGTTGTTTTCTGACACTGCATTCAATTAGTTACTTGAGGAGAGGGAAAGAGAACAAGTGAGGAACTTTGCAAAACCTGCCATTATGAGTTTGAATAAACTGGGGAATAATGCTGGGCTAATTCATACACATAAGTACCAGAGAGATATCAGCCTTACTTGACAGGTGAAAACAAAAGCTTGAGGCTCAACACCTGAGCACATCATCTAGGTTGAGGATGGCACAGTGGTTAACACTGCTGCCTCACAGCACCATGGACCCGGTTCAATTCTGGCCTTGAGTCACTGTCTGTATGAAGTTTGCACATTCTCCCTATTTCTGCGTGGGTTTCCTCCAGGTGCTGCCATTTCCTCCCACACCCCAAAGATGTGCAGGTTAGGGTAACTGGCAATGCAAAATTGCCCCTTAGTGTCAGGGGGACTAATAGGGTGAAATTATTTTCAGTGCGGGCTTGATGGGCCAAGTGACATCCTTCAGTACTGTAGGGATTCTAATCTATGATTAGTGCCTCATTGAAAGTGCTATATTGTCACATGTGTCACTTTTCAAATCCAATGTCAAACCATGTTCCATTTACATGCACAGGCGAATAGCACGGTACAATACTATTCAAAAAGCAGGGAGGATGTCTTGGTCAACACATCACCCAAAACAGATCAACCATCTCACTGCCGTTTTGTGGGGCCTTGCTGTGTATCAAGTGGCTGCCCATTGTAGCTTACAGTACAAAATACTTGATTATACTTTAAAGTATTTGATTAGCTCAGAGGAGCTATATAAGCAAAGATTCTCTGCTGTACCCATGGCCTTTTCCGGCCCAAGTTTCCTAAACTTCTCTTTCAAATCTTAATGTAATGGAGTATACAGTGGCCTCAAAAAACAATTTAAGAAGTGCAAATAATTCATGGTCTCCCCATCCCATGCAAACCATGATCAAAATCTCCATTGCTCAGAGCTCCTGTTCAAAATGTTGCAACTTGCCTGCTTTTATGTCCGTTGATCCTCAAAAATTGATTGATTTAGAAGTTGAGCGGACACACAGGATTGGCTGGACAATCAGCCTACACTTATAGGCAGACGAGTTCTGGTGAAATATTAGAAGGGTAAAGAGCAAACTGTTTATGGCCTCCTAAACCCAGAGCCTTATCATTAATTTACTATCATCACAACACAATGAACATCATGCCGACAGAGGAGCTGAAATTACATCGACTGAATACGGAGGCTATTGTCATCGGATTACTTCAGAATAATTGTCACAGGAGGGTGTAACAAAGGGAAAATTCTCCAGTTTTAAACCACAAATTATGAAAAGAAAGAGTGCTCTACAGCCCACTTTGTACGTTCTTTCACTCACTGTTTCTCTCAGATCCTCCGAGCTAGCAGAGCACAGCGCTCCTCACAGAGGAGGCAAGCCTTTGTAGTTGCCACTGGAGGCTGTGTGGTGAATCAACCCTCCAAAATGCATCACTGAACTCAGCTAAGATTGGAAGCTGACCAAGACTGACTCCATTTATCTCCAGAGGCAACTTGATGACCATATACTGTCAGCCTTTGTTGAAAGAAATGCACAGGACTAAGGAGGCAAAAAAAATCTGTGGATGAATTCGATATATGGATCAGAATTCTCTGGGGTGTCAGCTGCCAGTAGAATTTGGCAAGGATGAGAGTGATAGGGAAGCTGCATTAGTGCACATGGTAAAAGGAGGCTGCTTCATACCAGGTGATTTAAAAAATTTATTAATGGGATGTGGGCATCGTTCGCTGGACCAGCTCATCTCTTCAGAAGGTGGTGGTGGGTTGTCTCCTTGAACCGTTGCACTTACTAAGATGTAGGTATGCCCACAGTGCTGTTAGGGAGTGAGCTCCAGGATTTTGACTCAGCAACACTGAAGGAACAGCGATACATTTCCAAGAAAGGATGATGAGTCATTTAAATGGGAACTGTCAGATGATGTTCCCAGGTATCTGCTGCTCTTGTACTTGTAGATGGTCATGGCATGGGCTTGGAAGGTTCTGCCAATGGAACCTTGGCGAGCACTGTTTGTCAGTGGAGGAGGGATTGAATATTTGCGGAAGAGGTAGCAAGCAACTGCACTGCTTTGTCCTGCATGGTATCAAATTTCTTGTGGTGCTGGAGTTGCACTCATCCAGGCAAGTGGAGAGTATTCAATTATACCCCGATTTGCACCTTGTAGATAGATGGTGGACAGGCTTTGGGGAGTCAGGAGGTGAATTACTCGCTGCAGGATTCCTAGCATTCCTGTTACCTACTCTGGTAGCCACCGTATTTATATAAGAACATAAGAAATAGGAGCAGGAGTAGGCCAACTAGACCTTCGAGCCTGCCCCGCCATTCAATAAGATCATGGCTGATCTGACTTGGCTCAGTCCCACATTCCCGCCCTCTCCCCATAACCCTTAATCCCCTCTCTTATCAAAAACCCATCAACCCGCGTCTTAAAAATATTTAGCGAGGCAGCCTCCACCACTTCAACAGGCAGAGAATTCCAGAGATTCACCACCCTTTGAGTGAAGAAGTTCCTCCTCAACTCCGTTCGAAACCGTGCCCCCTTTATCTTGAGGCTGTGCCCCCTAGTCCTACTGTCCTTTCTGAGCGGGAAGAGTCTCTCCACCTCTATCCTATCCATCCCATTCATCATCTTATACGTCTCAATGAGATCTCCCCTCATTCTTCTAAACTCTAACGAGTACAAGCCTAATTTATTCAGCCTCTCCTCATAGCTCAACCCCCTCAACTCCGGCATCAGCCTAGTAAACCTCCTCTGCACTTGCTCCAAGGCCAAAATATCCTTGCGTAAGTACGGCACCCAAAACTGCACACAGTACTCCAGCTGCGGCCTCACCAATGCCCTATACAGCCGCAGCAAGACCTCCCTACTTTTATATTCAATCCCCCTCGCTATGAAGGCCAGCATCCCATTCGCCTTCCTGACCACCTGCTGCACCTGCAGGCTGGGTTTTTGCGACTCACGCACAAGGACCCCGAGGTCCCTCTGCACCGTTGCCTGCTGCAGTTTTTCTCCACGTAAGTAATAATCCTTCCTACCATTCTTCCTACCAAAGTAGACCACCTCGCACTTGCTAACATTAAATTCCATTTGCCATTTCCTGGCCCATTCGCCCAGCCTATCTAGATCCTTCTGTAGACTCTCCCCACCCTCCGCACAATTTGCCTTTCCACCAATTTTGGTGTCATCAGCAAATTTCGACACCCTACACTCGGTTCCCTCCTCCAGATCATCTATATAAATGGTAAAAAGCTGAGGCCCCAGCACCGACCCCTGGGGCACTCCACTAGTCACCATCCGCCAATCCGAATAGCACCCATTGACCCCCACTCTCTGCCTCCTATTTGACAACCAGTCCTCTATCCACGCTAACACCCTACCCCCAACTCCATGCCCCCTTACCTTCTGCAATAACCTCTTGTGAGGTACCTTGTCAAACGCCTTCTGAAAATCCAGAAAGACCATATCCACCGGCTCTCCTCTATCCACCGCCCTAGACACATCCTCATAGAACTCCAGTAAATTTGTCAGACACGACTTCCCTTTAACGAAACCGTGCTGTGTCTGCTCTATCAAGCAGTTCCCCTCAAGATGCCTCGCTATTTCCTCCTTGATGACGGATTCTAACATTTTACCTACAACAGGCGTTAAACTAACAGGCCTATAATTCCCCGCCTTTTGCCTGGCACCCTTCTTAAACAACGGCGTAACATTAGCCGTTTTCCAATCTTCCGGCACTTCCCCGGAATCCAGCGACGTCTGGAAAATAACCACCAAGGCATCCACTATCACCTCCGCCATTTCTTTCAGGACCCTCGGATGCATTCCATCCGGTCCTGGGGACTTGTCCACAATCAGCCCCTCCAGTCTGTTGAGCACCACCTCTCTAGTAACAGTAATGTCATTAAGACCCTCCAGTCCTACCACCTTTCCATCTCTAACATCCGGCAAATTATTCACATCCTCCTCCGTGAAGACCGAAACAAAAAAGTTATTCAAGACCTCAGCCATTTCCCCATCCCCTACCACTAAGTCCCCCTTCTCATCCTCTAAGGGACCAACGTTCACCCTAGCCAGCCTCTTCCTTTTTATATATTTATAAAAACTCTTGCTATCCTTTTTTATATTAAGCGCTAGCCCAGCTTCATAGTTTCTCCTACCCTTCTTTATCAACTTCTTTGTCAATCTTTGTTGACATTTAAACCTCTCCCAATCCTCTTCTCGCCCACTACTCTTAGCTACTCTAAACGCCTCCGCTTTTAATTTAACACTTTCCTTCACCTCCTTCGTTATCCACGGCTTATTACCTCTCCTCCTACAGTCCTTTTTGACCATCGGAATAAATTTCTGCTGAGCACCAAGAAAGATCTCCTTAAAGATCCTCCACTGCTCCTCAGCAGACCTACCTTCCAATGCGCTCCCCCAGTCCACATTCGCCAATTCTTCTCTCATCCTACCGTACTCCCCTCTGTTCAAACAAAGGACGCGTGTCCGGGAACCCACTTTGTCCTCCTCCATCTGCACCAGAAACTCCACCATACAATGATCACTCTCCCCAAGAGGATCCTTCACCGCAAGTTCCCTAATTCTACCCGCCTCATTACATAGCACCAGATCCAAGATAGCTCGCTCCCTCGTCGGCTCCAACACACACTGTTCCAGGAAACTATCCCAGCAGCATTCCAAGAACTCCTCCTCGAGCCCACCACGTCCAACATGGGTCGACCAATCAATATGCAGATTGAAATCCCCCATAACTACGGCCGTTCCATTCCTGCACGCCGCACTTATTTGCGCGTTAACAGCCCGCCCCACCTCCAGATCATTATTGGGGGGCCTATAGATGACATCCACCAGCGTCTTCCTCCCTTTGCTGTTCCTAATCTCTACCCACAACGATTCCACCCTCTGCTCCTTGGCTCCAATATCATCCCTTGCTACCACCGTGATGCTATCCTTAATCAGCAGAGCTACGCCCCCCCTTTTTCCCTCCCGCCTATCCTTCCTAAACACTTGATACCCCTGGACATTCAGCTCCCAGTCCCTGTCACCTTGCAGCCACGTCTCTGTAATGGCCACCAGATCATATCCATTTGTGTCGATCTGCGCCACCAACTCATCCACTTTATTCCTAACGCTTCGCGCATTCAGATAAAGCGCTTTCATCCCAGCCTTCACCTGGACCTTATTTGCTGGAACGCCACCAACCATACTCACGCCCCTTACTCCCTCTATTATTGGGACATCCTCGGCCTCTATCCTTACCTGTACCGTCTCCTTACCTGTACCGTCTCCTTAACTTTAGACCCCGTAATGTCACCTACCCTCACACCCTCCCCCCTCCCTAATTAGTTTAAAGCCCTGTCTACAGTCCTCTTTACACGATTCGCCAGCACTCTGGTCCCAGCACGGTTCAGACCCACCCCATCCCACCCGAACAGGTCCCACCTACCCCAATACTGGTGCCAATGCCCCATAAATTCAAACCCATTCCTCCCACACCAATCCCTGAGCCACCCATTCACTTCCTTAATCCTATCAACCCTACGCCCGTCTGCACTCGGTTCAGGCAGTAGCCCAGAGATGACCACCTTGTCGGTTCTACTTTTTAATTCCATTCCCAGCTTTTCATACTCCCTCCCCAGATCCTCAGTTTGCATTTTGCCTATGTCGTCAGCACCCACATGAACCACAACGACCGGATTCTCACCCTCCCAATCCAGGTTCCTCTGCAGCCCAGATGCGGCATCCCGGACCCGAGCACCAGGCAGACAACACACCCTTCTGTGCACTTTGTCATTGTGACAAAGGACAGTGTCTATACCCTTCACCCCACTATCCCCAATTACAACTACGTTCCTTTTCCCCTTCTCTTTGCCTATGTCCTGCTGCATCACTGTACCGTGTGCAGTCTGCCCACCGACCTCACCTCCCTCGTCCTATGACTGGTTCAGTTCAGATTCTGGTCAATGGTAACCCCAGGATGTTGATAGTGGGGGATTCAGAAATGGTAATGCCATTCAATGTCAAGGGGAGAAGGTTAGCTCCTGTCTTATTGTAGATGGTCGTTGCCTTGCACTTGTGTGGTGCAAATGTTATTTGCCACTTCTCAGGCCAAGCCTGGATATTGCCCAAGTCTTGTTGAATTTGGACATGGACTGCTTCAGTATCTGACGAGTCATGAATGATACTGAACAGCGTGCAGTCAGTCATCAGTGAACATTCCACCTCTGACTGTGTGATAGAAGGAAGGTCACTGATGGAACAGCTGACAATGGTTGTGCCAAGGACACTACCCTGAGAGCGCCTCCAGCAATGTCCTGAATTTGACATGACTGGCCTCCAATCACCGCAACCATCTTCCTTTGTGACAAGTATGACTCCAACCAGCTGAGGGTTTTACCCCAGATTTCCAACAATTCCAGTTTTGCTAGGACTGCTTAATACTGCACTTGGTCAACTCTTGCCTTGACGTCAAAGGCAGTCACTCTCACCTCACCTCTAGCATTTAGCTCTTTGTCCATGTTTAACCAAAGCTGTAACGAGGTCAGGAATTGAGTGGCCCTGACAGAACCCAAACTGACCATCTGTGATTAGGTTATTGCTGTGCAAGTGCCACTTGGTGACACTGTTAATGACCCTTTCCATCACTTTACTGATGATCAAATAGATTGATAGGAAACAAGATAAATCCAATCACCACCCTATGTACAGAAGATACCTGGGCAATTATCCACAGTTTCGGGTAGATGCCAGTGTTATAGTTGTACTGGAAAAGCTTGGCTATGGTTACGGACATGAAAAGAACGTGCAAACTGCACGCAGACAGTCACCCAAGACCGGAACTGAACCCGGCTCTCTGGGACTGTGAGACTGCAGTGCTAATCACCTGTGCCATGGTCGCAGGAAGTGGAGTCAATACACATCCAGCCACAAGTAATCAAAGATTCGGCTTTCAGTACCACAGTGCTCTGAGGGTCAATATTCCAAAGCTGAAAGAACAGTATTGTCAATGACTGAAATCTTGGCTTTTTCACATTTCCCTGATGCTCATTTTTTTGCCATCCTCTCCTAACTTAAAGTAATTTTACAACTTTACCTTTTTTCATATCATCTTACACATCTTGGAACAAAACATTTTATACGCATATCCCCCACTGAAAAAACCAAGTTCTACCAGTCTTTCCTCATAACTCAGAGTTGAAACACTGATGATTAATTTCACGCTTTCCTTTTGCGGTTTTCAACACCCAAGTTTCCCTTGCATCCCAGCGACCAGAGCAGCACTCAGAACTCCGGATGTGGTCTGACCAGTGCACTAAACAGTTTAATCACGATTCCCTCAAACCTGTAAATTGCTGTTGTTTTGGCTCTTGTAAAATTCAGTTGAGTTCGTTTATTTCCACACTGCACTGTGTTGGTATATTGATCAGTAAGTCTATTAAAACATGGAGAGGTTTTTTTTTCTCCATTTCACCTTTATCGATTTCAACACCGTTGGTGAAGTTTGTGCCATTTTTCCCTGACATACAGAATTTCATACGTATCCATGTTAAATTCCATCTGGCATTCTTCTGCCTACTTAATGATCATGTCATTTGTCAAGCAGTACATTTCTGTATCACTAGGTGACTGAATGCCAAAGTGTCAGGAAATTTAACTGATGCCCTTCAAGAGTTGCAGTCCACAAGGTTGTCACCCACCCACAAAGATTTTCTCTTCTTCCCCTCCCCTTCTGAAGACCTTGAATTACGTATTCATTATCAACACGACACAAAAGCAAAATCCCGTGGATGCCAGAAATTTGAAATAAAAACAGCAAATGGCAGACGGAAGAGCTAAACTGAAGAACTCAGAACTGAACTCTGGTTCTCTCTCTGCAGATGTGGGAAGATCAGAGTATTTGCAGCATTTTCTGTTTCTATTAACTCATTAGCAACTTCTTGCCTCAACTGTCATAGAGTCATCGAGTCACGGAGTCATGTTCCCTGTTCAGTCAAAAAAATGACTGGTGTTAACTTATTTAGCCGTGAAGTCAACGCTGCTAATCCTGTCCTCATGTGAAGTCCAGAAAACTTGTGTTTCCAATTTGGAGAGAACTCTGATATTTTCTGACCAAATGACTCTCCTTTCCTGTCTAGCCAAGTACACCAAAGTAAGAAGCATATTGTTGTGCTGGCTAAAAGTCAACTAACAAATCGTGGCTTGAACCTGCAATCTTGCGAGTCCAAATGACTCTGTACCACACAAAGTGTTGCACCGACCAAGTGAAATCAGAAAGTTTAAAAAGATTCAAAATATCAACTTGCATTTATGTAGCATCTTCAAAGTAATCAAAGATCTCAGAACACTATCCAAGAACATTATCAAACCACATTAGAAATTGAGTCACAGGAGATATTGAGGAAGATATTGTGGATAAATGCGTAGTCGTCCATTTTGGCAGAACCAACGGGATGAACGAGTACACTATCAAGGGCAGGAGTCTTGGTAGTGTTGAGGAGCAGAAGGATCTTGGGGTCCGGGTCCACAGGACTCTTAAATCGGCCTCGCAGGTGGAAGAGGTGGTCAAGGCGGCGTATGGTGTACTGGCCTTCATTAATCGAGGGATTGAGTTTAGGAGTCGGGAGGCAATGCTGCAACTTTATAAGACCCTGGTAAGGCCTCATTTGGAGTACTGTGCGCAGTTCTGGTCGCCTCACTATAGGAAAGACGTAGAAGCTATTGAAAGGGTACAGAGGAGATTTACAAGGATGTTGCCTGGACTGGGAGGCATGCCTTATGAAGTTAGGTTGAGGGAGCTGGGTCTCTTTTCCCTGGAGAGACGTAGGTTGAGAGGCGACCTGATAGAGGTTTATAAAATGTTGAGAGGAATAGATAGGGTGGATTCTTAGAGGCTATTTCCCCGGGTTGAAATGGTCGCTACGAGAGGACACAGGTTTAAGGTGCGGGGAGGAAAGTACAGAAGTGATGTTAGGGGTAAGTTTTTCACTCAGAGGGTGGTGAGTGAATGGAATCGGCTGCCGTCAGTGGTGGTGGAGGCAAACTCGCTGGGGTCTTTTAAAAGACTTCTGGATGAGTATATGGGGTTTTATGGGATTGGGGGTTATAGATAGGTGTTGATGTGATCGGCGCAACTCGTGGGCCGAAGGGCCTGTTTGTGCTGTAATGTTCTAAGAGATGACTAAAAGTTTGGTGATAGAGGTGGATTTTAAGGAACATCTTGAAGGGCAAAATGGAGGTAGAAAGGTGGAGAGGCTTACAGTGGGAATTCCAGAGCTTCACAGTAGGACAGCTGAAGGCTGACAATGGAGGAGTGATAGAAAAGTCAAGATGTGCAAGAAGTCAGAACTGTAGGAATGCAGGAGGTATATCAAGAGGGTTGTAGGCAGTTACAGGTAGAGAAGAGCAAGAGTATGGAGTGCTAGGGGGAAGAGCGTCTGAAAACAATAAGACATAAAAATTGGCTCATGGCCAGGCAACACTTCAATGAAGATCAGCACGCACAAACTATTGGGAGAGCAGGACTCGTGAGTTAGGATAAAGTTTTGCAAAGAAGAAAGTAACTGCATAATTAAACATATCTATAAGTAATAAAGGATTATGTTTAGAAACACAAATACCAAGATGCTCCATTTAAAATTAGATACCGTAATTTGACCCTTCAGGTTTATAAAAGAACCTGATGTTGAGCTGTTATGAACCAAGAGCTTTTGGAATTATGTTAGAATCAAATTACAAACATTGTATGCAGTATCTTCAACTATTTCCTCAATCTTATGATTGACTACTGCTAACAACTGTTCATACAGCCAGTGCACCAACAAGCTAAATAAGGCCAAAAGTCAAATCTTATAAATATTCATCTTATTGATACGCTTCCTAAACATCTAGTTAATCAATGCCTGGCCATACGCTCATAATGGCCAACAGGGATTTGTACGGCAATTCAAGCTATTATGAGTTAACTAGTTTATTGAACAGTGTTACAGACCTTATTTTCTGTCCCATTCATGTAAAAATTGATCAATCTACTGTTCCTGCATCATTATTCCCTTTAATATTCTGTGATACATCACAATCCAATCAGTGTTCATAAATAACTCATTACTCATCTCTATACCAATTTTCATTTAATCCAAGCAGAAATTTATGTCTTTCTAAATGTTCATCTCCACCTTCCCTTTAGGGGCTTACTGTTGAAATTCAGGTTCTCAACACAGTATCTTTTCATCTATATTCCCAACAGCACGTATTTTCAATAGGCTAGAATATGAAACTTATGCTATGAATGGGAATAAGCTAACAAGGAGTAGCAATTAGTCTGTGTGTAAAATTTTGCACAGGCAGCTCGTCACCATCAGTCCAACCTACTGTCAAAGATGAAAATTACCCGAACGTCTGAATCCTTTATTCGAGCTAAAATGAGTTATAGGAGTTGAAGGGGAGGTGATAGCTTAGCGGTATTATCCGTAGACTTTTAATTTCAGAAATTCAGCTAATTTTCTAGGGATCGGTGTTTGAAATCCACCATGGCAGATGGTGAAATTTGAATTCAATGAAAAAAAAAGTCTGGAATTAAGAATCTACTGATGACCATGAAACCATTGTCGATCATTGGAAAAACCCATCTGGTTCACTAACCTCCTTTAAGGAAGGAAACCTGCAGTACTGACCCAGTCTGACCTCCATGTGATTCCAGAGCCATAGCAATGTGGTTGACCCTCAAGGGCAACTCGGGATGGGCAATAAATGCTGGCCAGCCAGCGACCCCCATGTCCCATGAATGTATAAAAAAATCTATAGGATATTTATAATTACACAGAAGGAAAAGGCTGCAGATGATCAGCAAAGCAATGACTGACTAACACAAGAACATGAACATATCCCCAAAGATTAAGCATCTCAAATTTGAGAACTTTTCAGAATATTTTGAAACAGGCACAAATGTAAAATGGGCACTCCTGTTTACAATGAAGTTTTGTGCCAGCTCCACAGGCTAAAGCAGGAAAACTGTGTTGTTCTCCTGATAATATTCAGGGCAATCAATTTTACTCATAGGAAGATATAGAACATAGCTTGGCACAACATCAAGGGCCAAAAGCCTGTACTGTTCTATGTCTGAAACCAAGATCAAGCTATCCCACTCCCTATCATAGAACATAGAACACTACAGCACAAACAAGTCCTTCGGCCCACAAGTTGCGCCGATCCTACCAGGCCTATCTATAACCCTCAATCTCATGTGCTCATCCAGAAGTCTCTTAAAAGGCCCAACGAGTTCACCTCTACCACCACCGACGGCAGCCGATTCCACTCACTCACCACCGTGTGAAAAACTTACCCCGACATCTCCTCTGTACCTACACCCCAGCACCTTAAACCTGTGTCCTCTCGTAGCGACCATTTCAGCCCTGGGAAATAGCCTCCGAGAATCCACCCTATCTATTCCTCTCAACATCTTATAAACCTCTATTTGGTCGCCTCTCAACCTTCATCTCTCCAGGGAGAAAAGACCTAGCTCCCTCAACCTATCCTCATAAGGCATGCCACCCAATCCAGGCAACATCCTTGTAAATCTCCTCACACCCTCTCAACAGCTTCCACATCCTTCCTGTAGTGAGGCAGCCAGAACTGCGCACATGGTGTGCTCCATGTGCCTATCCAATAACCACCTGAAAAGTTTCTAAAATGTCCGACTCCACTATCACAGCAGGCAGTGCATTCCACACCTCATCCACTCTCAGTAAAGAACCTACCTCAGGCATCCCTCCTATATTTCCCACCACGAACCTTACAGTTATGCCCCCTAGTAACAGCCATATCCACCCGAGGAAACAGTCTCTGAACATCCACTCTATCTATCTCCCTCCTCATCTTATAAACTTCTATTATGTCACCTCTCATCCTCCTCCGCTCTAAAGAGAAAAGCCCCAGCTCCCTCAACCTTTCCTCGTAAGACCTACTCTCCAAACCAAGCAGCATCCTGGTAAATCTCCTCTGCACTCTCTCCAACGCTTCCATGTCCTTCTTATAGTGAGGTGACCAGAACTGCACACAATATTCCACATGTGGTCTCACCAAGGTCCTGTATAGTGCAGCATAACCCCACGGCTCTTAAACTCAAACCCCCTGTAAATAGACGCTAACACACTGTAAGCCTTCTTCACGGGTCTATCCACTTGAGTGGCAATCTTTAGAGATCTGTGGATATGAACCCCAAGATCTCTGTTCCTCCACATTCCTCAGAACCACGCCACAGACCCTGTAATCCGGATTCAAGTCTGTCCTACCAAAATGAATCACCTTGCACTTATCAGGGTTAAACTCCATGTGCCACTTTTCTGCCCAGCTCTGCATCCTATCAAAGTCTCTCTGCAGCCTACAACAGCCCTCCACCTCATCCACTATTCCACCGATCTTGGTGTCATCAGCAAATTTACTAACCCACCTTTCAGCACCTTCTTCCCAGTCATTGATTAAAAATCACAAATAGCAATCCTAATGGATTGCTTGCTATGGACACTAAATTTGCATCCTAAATATTTTGGCTATCCTCACACTCACGGTGGAAGCTCATGAGGATTTACATCTCAAAATAGCTAGACAGTGACGTACCTTCCTTATTTCTGCCAAAGACAACTTTTGAGTACACAGTTAACAGTTTGATTTTCAATTCATAATAAACATGCATAACTGGCATTTCAGATGAAAAAGCTTTCTTCAGATTTTATACTTTGAAGACATATGAAGACTTATGTAATTTCACACAAGATTTTTGCCCAGCAACATAACATTGATTTTTGCAGTGATCCATTTTTCAAACACTGAGCACAGTGTGCAACACTCACAGATTGAAAATTTACAGATGCTTAGCTTCAGTTTTAATAGGAATTTATTTTACATTTACAGATGAGATATTAGAGGTTATATTTATCAGGAAAGAAAGCAGGTGGCTCTGAGTCAGTAAAATTATGAAACAGTTTAATAGGTTAGGTGGAGACAGTTACAATTATATCCAATGAAGAACTCAAAAGAAACTTCTTCACCCAGCGAGTGATTAGAATGTGGAACCTGCTACAACGTGGGACTGTTGCAACAATTAGCAGAGTTGCATTTAAGGTCAGCAAGGAATAAAAGAATAGAAGGCTATGCCAACAAGGTGGGAGGATAAAAACTGGTAAGGGACTGTTGGGCTAAATGTGCTATTTGTGTGCTAATAATTTTAACATAATTCTGTGTTAAATCACAAACAACAAGATAGATAATAAACAGAGCAGTGATTTGAAGTCAAAGGTTTTGTTGTTTCGGAGGATATAGGTGATGGGATTTTTTGCTTTAAGACAAGACCATAGAACCCTACCGTGCAGAAAGAGGCCCTTCAGCCCATCGAGTCTGCACTGAACACAATCCCACCCAGGTCCTACCCCCATATCATATCCTCTAATCCCTCTAACCTATGCATCCATGGACACTAAGGGGCAATTTCTTAGCACGGCCAATCAATCTAACCCGCACATCTTTGGACTGTGGGAGAAAACCGGAGTACCCAGAGGAAACCCACACAGACACGAGGAGAATGTGCAAACTCCACACAGACAGTGACCCAAGCCAGGAATCAAACCCAGGACCCTGGAGCTGTGGAGCAGCAGTGCTAACCACTGTGCTACCGTGCTGCCCAAAAAAAGGGGAGATCAGCCACCATCTTTTGGATGAGACTTGAATTACGCAAAAGGACATAAAAACTCAAAAAGCAAAAGGGAGCTTGTGCAAGATCCTGACCAAAATTCTATCCTGAAGCATCACCAAAAACTACACCAGCTGACCACCTCTCAAAACTGGTCAGGAGCCATTATATTGCTGCATTTCTGATGGAAATGTTAACCATCTTTCTCCCTCCACAATTGCTGCCAAACCTTCTGAGTATTTTCAGCATTTTTTTCTGACTTCTAAGCTCCTTCTGTCTAGCTAACAATAGTAACTGCTATTGAAAGTCACTAATTGTACAAGTGCTTTGGAATCCCCTGAGGATATGATATGGCAGTTTTAAAGCACAGTTCTGCGTTTTTTTAATTGCAGTATGAAATTCTTCACCACATTTGACTACTGAAACTCAGTAAAACACAATGTTTGCAAATAAATTAGATAAACCTGGGAGAGAAAGAAAAACCAAAAAGGGGGCATAGCGGGGAAATGCAATTAAAAGGAGATAACTCCAGTGGGGAAAATTAACAACAAAGTTTAATGGGTTCAATTGCTTTTCTTCAAGCAGCAAATTATTTTATGGTTCTTAATCTGAAACCAATGTCATTCTAGGATCAACTTGACTATCAAGGAAGCACTGCCCTTGACCTGCCTGTACACCAGGGTATTATGGGTCTTGGGTATTTTGTTTCTGATTGTGCAAATCCGGTCAGAACAAGCACATTCACAAATTTAATGCATTTTGCAAGACTTCTGAGTTCATGACAAAAGTCGAATGATTATGTTAAATTTTATGAATAGAAGGCTTTGCTCAATAACCCACTGTAAGGTTGCGCAAGAGTTTGTAAAAATACAGTGCTGCAATTTAAAGAACAAATCATTACATAATTTCACAATAAGAAATGTAGGGATTATTATATAGTCCAATCCTTTAACAGTTCATAATATCTGCAATCTTGCACATTTTTGTATTCACTATTGGATTGAGAGATTAGAACGAAAGGAATTAGCTGCTTTTCAAGTTTTGTGACAACTGTAATTATCAGTGTCCAAAAATGATAAAAAAAAAGAAAATGCCCATATACATCTGTCAATCATACCAACACCGTTTTAATTAAAAAGTGGCTCAGTTTAAAGCTTAAAGTCCTATTCCTACCGTTGCATTATTCAAAGATACTTAATTTATATTTTAACTAAATTCTGGCCTACTGTCCCCACTTCTGATAGAGGACAGATTATTTTCACTGCAAATGTT
Source organism: Carcharhinus amblyrhynchos (assembly GCF_965287045.1). Classification (NCBI taxonomy): domain Eukaryota; kingdom Metazoa; phylum Chordata; class Chondrichthyes; order Carcharhiniformes; family Carcharhinidae; genus Carcharhinus; species Carcharhinus amblyrhynchos. The sequence goes on from NC_137325.1 coordinate 122,282,454, forward strand.
GACAAACCCACCCCCCTCCTGCTCCCACACACACAAAATGTTACAAGTTTTCAAACAGTCTGCAAAGCAATGCCAATGTGTTGAAGGCTCAGGGCCCTGGTCCGAAACCAACCAGAATATGTTTCAAGAGTGAATTATGTCATTTTTAGAATGCTCAGAGGTGGCAAAGTGTGTTTTCCCTAAAAGTGTGTGGCAGTCATTCCACATGTATGCATAACTTGTCAAAATGATGAATAGAAAAATTGGAGGCTTTATAATTGCTTGGTTAATATAAAGCAAATAGCATCTAAATTTTTCTTCTGCACAAGAACCACTTTCTTTACTCATCAAGATTCACTTTCAGGACCCATGCTGAACTTGGGACTGTCAGGAATGTGACCCTGTGGCAATAAAGGAATGGCGATATTTATTTGCAGCTAGTTCTTACCAATGAGGGACTTGTCATCCCACTTTACAGGGCAGTTAAGAATCATTGGTGTGGGAGTGGAGTCACATATGAGCATTAATGAACCAGTTGTTTTTTTTTAAATTTCACAGTCACTTTTATATTTTACTGAGGGCAACTTTTATTTTAACCTAAAAAAAAGACCAGAGTTCAAATCTTCAAACTGACACCCAGGGATCTGGGCTCAGGTTGTCAGATAATTTGCATTTAGCTAATTAATTATTGTAGGAAAACACATTTAATGATCCAACAACTGAAATAACAAAACAAGATCTTTACAATCAAAATATAATCCAAAAATAAAACAAAATTCCGAAGTTACCAACAGAACACACTTCAACAAGTTGGTTGAGTTTGGGAAACACAAGTCCCACATTCAGTGATGTTAACAGGTCCTTGGTTACATTGTATTTTCTTTGTTTTACTTCTGACAAACAAGAGGAAGAAGCACTTTCATATCCCTGGCTACAATGTATTCAGGAAAGATAGGGAAAGCGAAAGATAAAGGAGGTTGGTAGTATTGATCAAACATACAGTTACAAAAAGGGATGATGTACTTGAGGGTTCAAAGACAATCTGATTAGAATTAAGGAAGAATAGAGAAGCTATTATCTTAGTGGGTGCACACTATGTGCCACCAAATAGTGGCAAGGAGATAATGAAGAAAATCTGCTGGCAACCTCCATAAAGACACAAGAATGAGAGAGACAAAAGTGTGCAAAAACAGATTAGTGAAAAAAAAATGAACCCAAGAATCTTTTGTTAACAAATATTGAAAATGTAATCAAATGAACACTGATTAGGTGCCCAAAAACTTATTTGAGGGCATGGCTGAGGTATTAACAGTACTTTGCATCTGTTTTCACTAAAAGAATGGTTGTTGAAAGAGGAGATAGCCGAAGAGGTTTAATCATGCTGAAGAATATAAGAGGAAGTAATTAAAAGGATGGCAGTGCTCAATATAAAGAAGACATCCAGTCCAGATGGATCCTTGGTTAGTAAAGGATGCAATCGTGGAAATTACAGAGACTCTGGTCACAATCTGCCAAAAGCAAAATCCTGCAGATTCTTGAAACATGAAATAACATCAGATAATGCTGACAAATGGGAGTGGTGTGGTGGGGGAAGGATGAACCTTAGCAGGTTAGACAACATCTGTGGAAGGAGAAACAGAGGTAATCTTTTGAAACTCCCAGGAGTGGAAATGAGGCACAATTGCCCAGGAGACAGAGCATCAGCTTCCTGATATTGGGACTCGAGCTGAATGTTATTGAAAGAAGAGCACTTGTTGGGAGAAATGCAAGAATGCCACATTTCAAATTAACTCAACAATTTGAGAAAATATTAGAGAAAAGGGTTCTCTCTGGTTTGCTCGTCAACTCTGATTGGTCTGGGTGTTGCCGTGGAGAAAGCAATGGGGTTCTATCGGCCCCCGAGCTCCCAGGAAATGCAAAAGAGCTGCAAATCTTAAAATATACACTTTTTGTTTGTGTACGCATTTCTTCTGGCAACGGAAATGAGGCACATCATTAGCCTGACACTCTTAAATGTGTTGTTAGTGTAGCTATTAGCACACTTGGGGCTATTCAGCAAGCGCTGCCCAATTGGGGAAATCACATCTAACTTTAGCCATTTTGGGCAGAATTTTCCTAAATTGTGGCAAAGTATCATAATTGCCACTATGAAAGCCAGTGTGAAACAAGCAGCTTTTTCGCACAGACCTTCCCATATTGACATTTTTGCAGGGGCGGGGGGGGGGGGGGGGTGACCTATTTTGCACCATCATTCTAAGGGGCACAACCTAAACTCACTAAACATCCATGTTAACACCACCCCTAATCAGTGGCATCCTTCCCCCACCACACCACACCACTCCCATTTGCCAGCATCAGATCTTCAGGACACCACCTACCCCACCCACCTTAAATCTTCAGTATTGGGGCATTGACAACACCCCAACCCCCCCCCCCCCCCCCCCCCACCCCCCACCTCCACAACACTATGGGGTTACCTATGGCCATGTGCCTTTAGTGCTAGCCCAGTAATGCCAGGAGGGAGTGCCAGGGCACTGCCGAGCATTTCCCTGACACCAGAGGGCTGGAGACCAGTAGTGATTCTAGCCAACGATGCATCACGCCAGCAGATAGAAACATATGAAATCCCTGGAAGAAATGGCATTAATCCGTTTTACCATATTTCAATTTATTTAAATGAATGTTAACCATTCACACCCAGGGCATCAATCTGATAACATGACCAGTGGAGATGGGGAAGGTCTCAAACGGAGATCTTCCCATCATGGTTCTCTTGAGAGTTTCTGGCCATAACAAGATTTGTGCCGAAGTTTAAACGGGACCAGCAAATCAGCCCTTTATTTTGGGTTTCACAAGCCTGACTGGTTGAGCATGGTCTGTACTCTGCCCATTATGAACAACCGAGGAACATGCTATTTCGTTCAATTAGCCTATCACTGGGACATTTGTCCCATGTACCTGGCATAGCAATGACAATGAAATTCATACACGATTCCCATTGTGTGGTAAACAGAACAAAGCACCTAGTTAGATGTGATTCCATGACTGGCACAGACACAATGGACCAGGTAACATCTCTATGCTTTATCATTCTATGATACTATTACTTAGATGGATGTATACTTGTGTATCCTGATGCACACCTTGCCCCATCACATATACCCAAATAAACAAAGAACAAAGAAACGTCAAAGCAAATACAGAGGATGAGCAGTGGATACACATTCATCTGCAGTTGGTATCCCACAACTTTCATCTGAAAGTATTGAATACTGATACCATGGAATTCCATGGATGCAAGTCACCCTCTTGTGCCTTGTCCAAGGGCCCACATTTCACATAAGCGGAGAGGTCTGTTGACCATTGGTAGGCCAACAACTTGTATTTGGCTTTAGTGCCGCACCAGCAATCGGATTCTCAAATTACACAGCCACATCAGTGCACACCCCAAATGGTTTCAAATTACTGCAAAATGTTGTTATGTAACAGCACACCCTGCAATCCTCTAAGTGCATATGGTCGGCCTATTTCACTACAGGGGGGCCTTTGCAACAAAGTGTTTGCAAGGTTGTAACTTAATCCCAGGATTATGAGGACATTTAGACTTTATCCTTTCAGTTTATGACATTATCAAAGTCTTTTGTTTGAATTATTTCCTTCTCAGTGTTGCTCTATGTTTGCAATTATCCTACAATCTCTCACTAATATCCATGTACAGTAGAGTGCTGAATTGTGCTGTCAGCAGATTCAAATTAAATCACTTGCTGTTGCTTGATCTGAACTGATGACAAAAGCATACTTACCCTGCATGCTTGATTAATGCACAAAGCTTTGTTCCTTTAAACTCTATTAAAGAGGTGAAACCATTTCTGCTCTGACGTTTTAAAGAAAGGTTTTAAAAAGTGAATTGATATAGCTTCTGGGAGATCCAATGAACCTCCTGGCAACTTTTACACTGGATCTCCACACCCGGCTGGAATTAACTTACACGGAAATGTGAAAAAAAGACACAACAGGAAGAAAAGCGCAACTTGTGGCTTTGGCATTAGGTCAAACATGCTAATTTCAAAGTAGCACTGCCATTAGTTCCTCAATGCACACCCCAAACCATTTCAAATCGTATCAAAAGCACTGTGTAACTGTGCACCTCTTTTCAGGATTTGAGGTACACGTCAAGTTTGAGCTAGTCAGGTCATTTACTGACTTGCAAATCTGTGAAAGCTGAGAAACTCAGATTCTCAGAAAGCCAAAATTATTCAATAGGAAGTCTAGGAAGTTGACACTGCAAAGCACATGGACTAGTGGCGTATTTGAAATGAAATGGAACTGATCAAGGACATCAGTCACACTGATTTCACAGTATCAGATTTACGTTATGTTCTATTCATGTATCTCTAATCATCTTGACTGAGGACAATGAATTACACAGCAACAATCCAACTAAGGAAGTCAGGTGATATTATGAAATACTGGCAGAGACAGCAATAAGCTCTGAGTGACTGTTAGAAATTTATGCTAAGTAAATCTAATTGCTTGAAGGCATTTTTCCACTGCTGCTTCTTTATTCTGCAGAATGAGAGACAGTTTTCTGCAGATCTGCATTCAACTACCAAGACTCGGAAAGTGTAATTGCCAGAATAAAAAGAACTCTCCCAGAATTGAAATTAAAAAGTTGGGAAAAAAAAAACACACCATATGTGGGTCAACATATTCCAGTCCAAAACTAAATTAGTAGGTTCTATTCCCAGCCTACCATTTGCCGATGTCAAGCAGGGCAATTTACTGAGGTATTCGCGGTTCAGGAAGTATTAAAACATTTCTCTAAAAATCAGCCGAGGTTCCTAATCAGAACGATAGCTGCCCAATAACTCTGACTGAAAACTACGCAGCTGGAATGGAGCTTGAGCACAAGGTGCCCTCCATATATTTGAGTTCATCCAAAACTCATCTGTGTCTTAACTGCACTAAGGCCGATTCAGCCAGCACTCATCTGCTCGCTGACCAACACTTCCTCTTGGTGAAGCAAACCATAGAGACCTTACGGTAGAGAAAAGAGGCCGTCTGGTCCACCAAGACTGCACCAACTTTCCAAAAGAGCATCCTATCCAGGCCCTCCCCTCTGCCCTATTTCCATAAACCAAACATTTAGCATTGCTAATCCACCCAATCTACACATCTTTGGACACCAAGAGGCAATTTAGCATAGCCAATCCACCTAACCAGCAAATCTCGGACCATGTTTCTCCCTATCTTTAATCCCCTCCAAGATATAAACAGCCCTGCATGAGGTAGGCAGGATAGAGGCACTGAGGCTACAATCAGATTAACCGTCATCTTATTGATTTGGCTCCTCCAGCATGATCTGCCAATGGCCTACTTCTGCTCCTGATGGATGTATCCCAGTGGCCTCTCTTGGAATTTCCAGTATGTGGACCGATTTAGCAGATCAACGTATGTTGGACTATAGTGTGAGATGTGTTTATCACATTTTAGAATTTAAAAAATATTTAAATTGCATGTTGGAAAGTTTACTAAAACAAGTAAGTGGAATGATTTGTAAATGCAATTTTTGGTTAAATTCATTTTCACCAGTACGTTATATCTTTAATTGCTGATTTTCTGTAGTGGCTGGTTAATTGAGTAAATCCTTTCCCACAAATGGAAGCAATAATTGCCATTTTTATTCATGGCAAATAAAAAAATTGGGGACATCTGTATCTCTCCTCTACTTCTGATCAAAGATCTGGATAACACCATTTTGAAGGGGAAAAGTGTGAAAACGTGAGTCTAAAATCATTCACCCATAATTGTCCTTGGCATCTTTCTTTTTAAACAAAAATCACACTACATCAGGGGCAGCAAAGTAGCAGAGTGGTTAGCACTGTTGCCTCACAGCTCCAGGGACCTAGGTTCAGTTCCAGCCTCAGGCAGTGTGTGTGGAATTTGCACGTTCTCCCTGTGTCTGTGTGGGTTTGCTCTGAATGCTCCAGGTTCCTGCCACAGTCCAAAGAGGTGTTGGTTAGGTTGATTTGGCCATGGTAAATTGCCCCCTTAGTGTCAGGGGGATTAGCAGGGTTAAAAAAAAACGGGGATAAGGCCTGGGATTGTCATTGGTGCAGGCTTGATGGGCCAAATGGCCTCCTCCTTTACTGCAGAAATTCTACAAACAAACTATCACGGAGCTTTTGCCAGAGAAAAAGAAACAGCCAAGAAACATTTCCAATAACCAAGAGAACTGATGTCTTGAAATAAATTTGGTTCCCTGCAGAGTCCAGTTTCTTCAGTTAAATTATTTTCAAACGTTAAGTTCTGTAAATTCTGCTGAAATATCAAGAGCTTTGTTTATTTATAAACTTTTAATTTGAAGCTTTGCAAAGCAACAAGCAGTTTGAGTAGCCATTAAATTAAAATGTTTCTCCACACGGTTGTAATCTGAAATCTCAAGTATCAAAAAATTGCACATTTTGTGTTTCCTTATCTTTCATCTTGCCCACAGTCGCTGTGGTTATCAGAAGAAGTAGGAGTTAGGAAGCAGACAGGCTTTGCCACCTCAGTTGGAACACAAAGTGAGACAAGGAGCCAGTATGATGCTAAGAGTTCAGGGGTGATGCTCTCCAAAAGTCATCTGCTGGCACTCACTGTCAATGATCATTGGACAGATGGAACTAGCCCCTAAAGCCACAAGTCAATAATCAATCTAACAAAGAGAGGTAGAAAAACATTTGATGGAAAGGGATGGAAAATAAAAAATGGAGGGCGAGAAGGAGACTATGCATTTCTGTACAGGTCCTCCAATTTTTCTGGCAGAGCTTCTACAAAAAGAGCTGCAGAAACCTCAACAAAATAGCAAAAACACTTGGCAGTGCTGCTTTCCAAGGTTTCTGATTAGTGATGAGAACAAGCAGGTAAGGAGCTTCAATCATATTAAAGTACTCACACATTGCAAACCAAGTTGAAACCGTTGATTCCCTTCACTTCAAAATGTTCCAGGAGAAAATAATAATTGGATTAAAAACAGAAGCTAAAATAACTAAACTTCAAACAGATTTTTATTAAAATGTGGAATTCATCACAATGGAGAAATCTGTTACATGAACAGAAGACATGGTACATCAGATGAGCAGAAAAGAATCTCCACTGGAATTGACTCAGAATTATAAATAACAAGAGATTTTGTAGACAAGCATGATGAAAGTCCTCAGGAAATGGCCTAGTGGCATTATTGCTAGACCATCAATCCAGAAACTCAGCCAATTTTCTGGGGACCCTGGATCGAATCCCACAACGGCAGATGGTGGAATGTGAATTCAAAAAAAAATCTGGAATTAAGGACCTACCAATGACCATGAAATCATTACTGATTGTAGGAAAAGCCCATCTACTTCACTGATATTCTTTAGGGAAGGAAATCTGCTGTCCTCACCTGGTCTGATATGTGACTCTAAAGCCAGAGCAATGTGACTCTCAATTGCCCTCTGAAATGGCCTAGCAAGCCACTCAGTTCAAGGGCAACTCAGGATGGGCAATAAATGCTGGCCAGCTAGCGATGCCCATGTCCCACAAATGAACATTACAAATGGGCGGCACGGTAGCCAGTGGTTAGCACTGCTGCTTCACAGATCCAGGGACCTGGGTTCGATTCCCAGCTTGGGTCACTGTTTGTGTGGAGTCTGTACATTCCCCTCCTGTCCGCGGGGGTTTCCTCCAGATGCTCCGGTTTCCTCCCACAGTCCAAAGATGTGCGGCTTAGGTTGACTGGCCATGCTAGAATTGCCACTTAATGTTCTGAGATGCATCAGTTAGAGGGATTAGCGGGTAAATATGTAGGGATATGGGGGTAGGGAATGGGTGGGATTGTAGTCGGTGCAAATGTCCTGTTTCTGCACTGTAGGGTTTCTATGATTTCAATCCTTCTATGAAAAAAAATTTAGATGCTGCAACTGGGTGCATCCTAGGGTTTTTTTTTGTTCTCCATATCAGGTCAGTGTTCAAAGTTACTATCATAATTACAGTAAGCTGTATGAACGATAACTAATCAATGCTGACTGTGGACAGTGGTTAATCAACCTGGCCATGACCACGGTACTAACAGTTTTGGCTGGACAAGTGCCTGAAGGAGGGAGGTTAATTCCTGATGGAAAGAACATCAAAAGGCAGATCAGCTAACCTTTGAATCTGCCAGTGCCAAACACAATCTGCAGCCCTTAAGTACTGGAGCCCAACACAAAAAGTTTGCATGGCAGCCTCAGTAAAGTGGCCTGGAAGACAGTCACAGGAACTCTGATAATAATGAAGATAATCTGTTCTCAGGATTTGAGTGAGACAGCAATTATTGCCCATTCCTGATGGATTCATATTGGACTAATTACTTGGACCACTGTATTCCAACAATGGCAACAAGATCAAAGGTGATGAACAAACAGCAATATACATGCAAGTTTGGAGGTATGTATCTTGGAGGGGAATGTGATGTGCAGTGGAGGAGGGAGCTGCTGCCCAAGTTGACGTAGTTTATCCACACAGAGGCTCAGTGTGCTGGTGATGGAACAGATAGCCACAAAGTCAGGTGACAAAAGGTTAAAGCATCTTGGGCAGTTGTCAAGCAATTTGAATGCTATTGTGGTGGAATCTGTCCAGGCCAATAGTGGATAGCTTCACTTTCCTAATCTGACCCTTGTAGATGATAGGAGGTTTAAATGATCAGGTGATGAGTGTACAACAAGTTTCAACCCTGTTCTTGCAGTCATTACCTATAATGCTCATGGACTACTGGGAATGGAGCTGAATACTTTGGGGTCATTAATCCCATTCTTAACCTAAGGGAGGAAATACCTGAAGATGACTCAGTGGAGAAGGCTTCCATGAGGAAATCCTGCTGTGATGCCCTGGGTCTGAAAAGACTGACCTCCAAAAACCACAACTGTTTTTCAATGAATTAGGTCCGACTCTACGGATTTGAGGGTATTCTTGTGAGGTTTTGTTAGGACTCATTAATGGTATGTTTAATCAAACATGGCTTTAAGTGTCAAAACCACTATCCTTGCCTCTCCACCGTCTTTAAGTCTTGATCCATTTCTGGATCAATGATTATGAGGAGGTACGGAGCTCAGTACGCATGGTGAAACCCAAACAATGGCAAAAAGCATGCAGCACCTCCTGATTGCACTACTGATGACCCTTCCACAATTTCAGTTGTGTGTTGCATCAATTTTGAGTGTTTATTCTATTTATTTTTCTCCTTTATTCTGGAAGCATAATCACAGAGCCATAACCTTTTGCACAGTTCTCTCACTCAAACAAAGGGAACCAGCTCACTGCTGCCAGCCTTCAGAATCCAGCCTGAAAAAGGTGGAAGTGTGCAGATGATGATGAGATTCCCATGTTCAAGTACATATTCAAAAGAATAGAATCCCCACAGTGCAGAAGCAGGCCATTGGCCCATTGGGTCTGCACTGACTCTCCAAAAGCATCTAACCCATGCCCTATCCCCATAATCCCCCCACCCTACACATCTTGGGATACTAAGGGCAATTCAGCATGGCCAATTCACTGAACCTGCAAAACTCTGCATTTTGGGAAGAAACCAGAGCACCCAGAGGAAACTCACTAACACAGGAAAAACATGCAAACTCCACACAGACAGTGACCAAAGAATTGAACAAGGGTCTCTGGTGCTGTGAGGCAGCAGTGCTAACCACTGTGCCACCCACCATGCTATTCCAACACACCTAACTCAAAGTGACGGTGGACCCAACTTTTGAATAATTGGCTTCAAGGCATCACATTCTACAAGGTTGTTCCGCATACAAGAAAAGCTTTGCCAGTGACATTTCGTGCAGATTCTTTCAAAAAAATAAATATTGAATCTCAATGCTGTGGTGCAGTTCCAGCAGTTCGTGTTCTGGCACAAAGCAAGGTCCGACTAAAGCAATGTCTATTCTGCCCCTGCTTTAGTTCAAACACCAAGAGACTGTTTTCAGCAAGCCAGCTCCTGGCACAGACCTCATTAAATCTAGTTCTCTTCCCCTGGCAACAGACTCACAGACCAGGTATTTCACCAGTATTGAAATGGATTTAAACAACAATTTTGGTGGTCTGACTCCACATAATTTTCAGGAAAACAAACAGGCTGCTGAGTTTATACTGAGATTGTATAAAGGTGCTCTCTTGTATTCTCATGCCCAAAACATTATCCATAGATTGTACATTCAGGCTTTTTAAACACCGAAGATACAACAATGAAAACTTAAAAGAACACAATGTGGGGGAAAAATTCAACTAAAACACATTGAACCCTTTAAAATAACTAGTTTTTGTTTAAATATTTACAATATTATCACCCAACACGTTTTTAACCATGCCAGAACCCAAAAACGATCCCACAAAACAGATAAGAATTTATCTGCTGCACATAAACAAACACAAAGTCTTTTAAAAAATTGCTCAAATTTTTTTTAAAAGGTAAGGTTCGTAATTGCAGGAATCGATTGCTTTTATAAGTTTCAGTGGCAATGGCCAGGAATTTGCCACATCTCTTGATCAGTAGTCCAGTGATATCACTGCACATCACCTCCCTCTGTCATTCTAAAAAGAGTAGAACATCAGTAAACTGCAGTACTGGCATATTAAAAACAAGACAGCACACTTTGCCCATCTTATGCATATTTAAATACTCTGAGGAAAAAAATTCAAAATCTAAAAAGTACTATTTGTTTGTGGACGGAATGATTCCATTGTATTGTTAACATGAACATGCCCCATTTTCCAAGCTACATTTCTTATCCGTGCAGTTGGGGGCTCAGCACCAGAGACCAAGCAATTCACCTCAAGTGAGAGGAAGTCAGAAGGTAGATCGTTCTCATTTTAATTATTACTCTTAGTATCACCAACACAACCTTTCCCTGGTGCTTGACCTAATGGTGTAAATGGAACTTCCAACTAAATAAACAAATAGGAAGGAATGAGTTAAGTTTGTAAATATCATTCAGAGTTTAAGATTAATCAGCAACTCAAACTCTGCTCCCACCATCTGGGAGATCTGATCTCTCAGAATTTCAATTGTACAACAATTAAAAGCACCTGCAGCAGAAATAATTCTCTCTATAACATCTATCCACAAACTATTTAAGACTTAACATATCCATAATCCAGCTAGTTTCCAACTCTTGTACTTAACCAGTAATATCATTTTATTTAGTTTTCCAAAGAAAATCCTCAATATAGAGTGTCTGATGCAAAGTTCAACCAATTTCAACCAGATGAGCCCACAGATTCTCAAGGAATACCAGTCCTTGGAGAATGATCCTCCAGCATTCTTCAGCATGTCCAATAGGAGATGACTATTTTCATTAGCAAGCTACTATCATGGAGTCAAGTGACAGCCCCTACCAACGTGGCATCTCCTTTTCAAATATCCACTTCCCCTCAGATTATCCTTTCAAGCTACCTAGGGTTTCATTTCCAAAGATCTAGCATCCGAACATCAACATTAATGGCAACATTTACCTCGATATTCTCCACTCAATGGTTTCCTGCTTTAACATTGTCGAGGTTCTTCTATCTATCTGTTCACTGCTATGTGATGCAAACCTTGATGATTCCAGAAATTACACACACCTACAAACCTGAAGTACAACAAACTGGCCAGAGATTGGACAAGCAAATATGCAATGTAACAGCAGCAGACAAGAAATCGTAACTCCTTTATATAATCTGGAATGCAAAAATAAAAGCTGGCTGCAGTTTTATGGAAAAAACAACATTCCTTAATGATCACTAACTCAACTGCATCTTTACGTAGACAGCCTGAATGCAAAACCAAAGATGTGACCTCCAAAAAGATTTGAAAAAGAAAGTGTTTTTCTTTCCTCCAGTTATCAAAAACATGCACCACATAAACAGCGATTTCTTCAGTAAAAATTTGGAGGTTCGAGTTTTGGTACTACGTAAGCGGAATGAATTCTCTTGTTCATGATTGTTCCCATGTCCTAATGAAAACGCCCAGTGCCGGCAAATCTACCTGCAGTATTTTTTTAAAATATTGCATACTATGTTGCCTATGAAATGGCATTTTATGATTAAGACTAACTTCAGTAATGATAGACAAGCAGCAACCTATTTATTAACATTATATTCATGCGCTTTACAGATGTGGTTAGTAATCATTCAAAACCAGTTTGAAACAATGGAGCAAATGAGAGAGACGATTGTCACTTTTGAATGAAGGTTTGCATTCCCAGTAGCATCTGTCTGTGGAACGAACAAGGCCCAGGCAGCTCGGACTGGCAAGAATTAACCAGCATATAGAACATAGAACATTACAGCGCAGAACAGGCCCTTCAGCCCACGATGTTGCGCCGACCAGTTACAAAACAATGACCCACTAACCTAAACCAATCCCTTTTCGTCCATAAACCTATCCACGGATCTCTTAAACACCCCCAAACTAGGCGCATTTACAACTGCAGCAGGCAGGGCATTCCAATCCCTCACCACCCTCTGGGTAAAGAACCTACCCCTGACATCCGTCCTATAACTACCCCCCTTTAATTTAAAGCCATGCCCCCTCGTGCTAGATTTCTCCATCAGAGGAAAAAGGCTATCACTATCCACCCTATCTAAACCTCTAATCATCTTATATGTTTCAATAAGATCCCCTCTTAGCCGCCTTCTTTCCAGCGAAAACAACCCCAAATCCCTCAGCCTCTCCTCATAGGACCTCCCCTCCATACCAGGCAACATCCTGGTAAACCTCCTCTGCACCCTCTCCAAAGCCTCCACATCCTTCCTGTAATGTGGGGACCAGAACTGCACACAGTACTCCAAGTGCGGCCGCACCAGAGTTGTGTACAGTTGCAACATAACGCTGCGACTCCTAAATTCAATCCCCCTACCAATAAACGCCAAGACACCGTATGCCTTCTTAACAACCTTATCTACTTGATTCCCAACTTTCAGGGATCTATGTACACATACACCTAGATCCCTCTGCTCCTCCACACTATTCAAAGTCCTCCCGTTAGCCCTATACTCGACATATCTGTTATTCCTACCAAAGTGAATTACCTCACACTTCTCCGCATTAAACGCCATCCGCCACCTCTCGGCCCAGCTCTGCAACCTGTCTAAGTCTTCCTGCAAACTATGACACCCTTCCTCACTATCTACCACACCTCCGACTTTGGTGTCATCAGCAAATTTACTGATCCACCCAACTATACCCTCATCCAGATCATTAATAAAAATTACAAACAGCAGTGGCCCCAAAACAGATCCCTGAGGCACACCACTCGTAACCGAACTCCATGATGAATATTTACCATCAACCACCACCCTCGGTCTCCTATCCGCTAGCCAATTCCTGATCCAATTCCCTAGATCACCCCCAATCCAATTCTACATTTTCTGCAGAAGCCTACCATGGTGAACCTTATCAAATGCCTTACTAAAATCCATATACACCACGTCCACTGCCTTACCCCCATCCACCTCTTTGGTCACTTTCTCAAAAAACTCAATAAGGTTAGTAAGGCACGACCTACCCGCCACAAAACCATGCTGACTCTCTCCAATCAATTCATTACTCTCCAAATAACTATAAATCCTATCCCTAATAATTTTTTCTAAAACCTTGCCCACAACAGAAGTGAGACTCACCGGTCTATAATTCCCGGGGAAGTCTCTGTTCCCCTTCTTAAACAATGGGACAACATTCACTAACCTCCAATCTTCCGGTACTATACCAGAGGCCAACGACGACCTGAAGATCAGAGCCAGAGGCTCTGCAATCACTTCTCTTGCCTCCCAGAGAATCCTGGGGTAAATCCCATCCGGACCAGGGGACTTATCTATTTTCAGGCCCTCCAGAATATCCAGCACATCCTCCTTATCAACTGTAACACTGTCAATTCTACTCCCCTGCAACCCAGTGTCCTCCACAGCTATATCCATGTCCCCCTGCGTGAACGCCAAAGAGAAATATTGGTTCAATGCCTCTCCAATCTCCTCTGGTTCCACACATAACTTCCCTCTGCTGTCTATAACTGACCCTAATCTTGCCCTAACCAACCTTCTGTTCTTGACATACCTATAGAACGCCTTAGGATTCTCCTTAACCCTATCAGTCAAAGTCTTCTCATGTCCTCTTTTAGTCCTTCTTAGCTCACTCTTCAACTCCCTCCTAGCCAATCTAAAGTTTTCTAGTGCACTACCCGAGCCCTCACGTCTCATCCGAACATAAGCCTCCTTTTTCCTTTTAACCAACGAATCAACATTTTTGGTGCACCACGGTTCCCTAGCCCTACCAATTCCTCCTTGCCTGACAGGGACATACCTATCACGGACTCGCAATAGCTGCTCCTTGAAAAAACTCCACATTTCGGACGTTCCCAGTCCCTGTAATCTCCTAGTCCAACCTATGCTTCCTAATTCTCTCCTAATAGCCTCATAATTACTCTTCCTCCAGCTAAAACCACTGGCCCGAGGTTCATGCCTATCCCTTTCCATCACTAAGGTGAACGTAACCAAATTGTGGTCACTATCACCAAAATGCACACCAACTTCCAAGTCTAGCACCTGGTCTGGCTCATTTCCCAGCACCAAATCCAATATAGCCTCACCTCTAGTTGGCCTATCTACATACTGAGTCAAAAAACCTTCCTGCACGCTTTGTACAAAAACTGACCCCTCTAACGAGCTAGAGCTATAACAATTCCAATCAATATTAGTGAAGTTAAAATCCCCCATAACAATTACCCTATTACTTTCACTCCTAACCAGGATCGTCTCCGCAATCCTTTCCTCAACCTCTCTAGAACTTTTAGGAGGTCTATAAAAGACTCCCAACAGGGTGACCTCTCCACTCCTATTTCTAATCTCCGCCCATACTACCTCAACAGACAAGTCCTCATCAAACTTCCTCTCTGACACTGAGATACAGTCCCTGACCAATAATGCTACCCCTCCCCCTCTTCTACCTCCTTCTCTACTCCGACTAAAATATGGCAAAAGACGGCCAAAATTTTAAGTTACCCATTTAGGAAGACCACTCAACTGCCAATATCCTAATTATAGTTTTAGATTTTATTATCTGTTCAAGGAGTTCAGATGTGCTTAATACATCCAACCTTCAATTCATCTGTCCAATTAAATATGTGGACTGTCACTAAATTAAAACAAGAACTATTATGCATAAAGCTATGTCACACACCTCTCTCAAAACTATCTTCATGCTCTCGGTACTATTTGTGCAGTGTTTTTGCATTTTAATTCATCTTTTTGAGAAGAACCGCAACAAAATGCGGGAAGACATTAATAATTTGAAGAATGCACATGTATTTGGCAAATGAACTTCAGCATTGATAAGTAGGGGGGTTCATTTCCAGAGGGATAAAATTGAAAAGCAGAGAAACTATATTAAACTGCCATAGAACCTTGGTTAGACCACACAGGAAGTACTGTGAACACTTCTGTTTTGTGTTATTATTAGAATGACAGAGACACTGGAGAAGGTCCAAGAAAAGACTGTGAAAGTGGTACCAAGCTAAAGTTATATCTATCAGGTAAGACTCTGGGGTTATTTTCCAAAAAGAGAGAGGGCTGAGGGATAGAGGTCACTGTGGTCGTAACATGGTTTGATAAAGTTAGATCCAAGTGGGAATATCAGGACTAGGAGCGATAAATAAAAGATAGCCACTAATTTCAGGAGAAAGCTCTTTAGCTAGTAGGTAGTAAGCAGAACCCACCACCAGAAAGAGTTGAGGGTACCTATATTGATGCTAAATAAATAACTTTCTATGCCTTTCTCCACCGTATATTGAGTGAGTTATGGGAAGGAAGGTGGATAGAGGCTTACAAGGAACATAAACACTTTATAATCTGTTGGGCCAAAAGGCCTGTTTCCATGCTGCAAATAACTTGCAATGCTATGTAAGATAGCAAAACATGAAGGTCATACATCATCTGAGGAACCCTGACCAGGGTTGAACAATGAAGTCTAATGACAGCTGTTATCTCAGATCCTTGCTGGTCCATGGAAGAAAGGATAAAGTGACAGAGTGAGGAATCACACCACTTTTTTTTAAGAAATGGAAAATTATTATTTGCAATTATTCACCACTGGAGGATTAAATGATAATATCCTTGAGTGTGGAAATTAGAATGGTTACTGGGAGGAACAGGGCTGAGAGCTTAACTACATTTCATTTCTCCATAATTATATTCATAAATATATTCCCAGGTGTTCCATGCTATTATCCATTTAATTTTATTTCTAAAATATTTCCATGTAATTAACGTTTAAAAATTGGCTATTCCTTGAAGATGTAAAAGAAAGACCATCTTGCCATCAGCCCCCTAATTGCCATGATTTAAGAGATTGCTAAAAATACTATAGGGCATTAATCAGGTGAACACAGGAACGGAATAAACCCCTCAAGACTGCATTCAATTAGACCATGGCTGATCTGTCCCTCAACTTCATTTATCGACCACTGCTCCACATCACAGAACAGCGAGTGGCAAAAAGTACATATGGCAGCTGATTTAATGCTAATCACTTCCACTTCCCACATCAGTAATTCATGGCCTTCGTGAATGAGATTGCTAATAAATGTTTCATGCTGTGGCTCACAAGGAAACAAGCTGAGGTTGTCCAAGTTTATTTCACCTCAGACCCTTGCAGCTATCTTATCTGTAGTGGAACTGAAGGTCTCATATTCAATATCAATAGATGGACAATATTAACAGGATTAAAACATAGTAGTCTCATATTTTGTAGCCAATTAATAAGCAACAAGTCTATTCCTGAACAATGAGAAAATCCAAAAAGTCTCAGATCTAAAGTGTAACCTATGAACAAACTTCAAGACATGGGTCTGAGGGTGCATAAGATAATCCATTGCCAAATAATATTATGTTTGATAAATGAATATTTGATAGCTTCTTTTATAAGGTTAAGATATTACTAGACAAATAAAAAAAACTTCAAAACAATACATGGCTAAAAGATCACCCTTCAAATGATCTGCAACCAAGAAATAGAAAAATAGTTCAGAGATACTGTGGCATGTGAGAACAAAGTAGGCTGAGTAACTTGAAGCAGTCAGTGGGTTCGTTCCATTTTTAAGCCTGCTTAAAAATCAAACAAAAATCAAGTTTGCAACATATTGCTTTGAACATAGATCTCAAGCATAGAAATAGCATAATGACATATTTCATGGAATTAATCTGTCCTGGACAGGCACATTTTGGACTCTTTCCACAGCGAGTTTAATTTGAAATTTGAACCTTTTGAAACATAGCTGGGTCCTACATGTCATTTACAAACTCAGTTTGACAAACAAAATGTGTGTTTTTCCTTAAAAAATGCCAAACAACCAAATAAATCTAAGTACCTGCTCCACTGTTTAAAAATAGTTTGCTACACTTTTGCCAATTTAAATAAATAAGCAAATTATAAATGAATACAAAATATTGCAGATACAAAAAACAGAAAATGCTGGAAGATCTCAGCAAGTCTGACAGCATGTGTAGAGAGAGTAGAGCTAGCCAGGCTTGAAATGGTATTCTCTCTCCAAAGAGACCCAGGGTAAAGCTCTGGGAATGCAGGTTAAAATCCCATGATGTTGAAATTTGAATTCAATAAAAAGTTTAAAATTAAATATCATAAAACCTTTACCTATTGTTGTAGGTAACCTATCTGGTTCACTAATGTCCTTTAGGGAATGTAATTTGACATACTTATCCAGTCTAGCCTACATGTGACTCCAGACCCACAGCAATGTATCTGTCCTCATTAATTCTGTTCAGGGCAATTCAGAATGGGCAATAAATACAAGCTCAGCCAGCAATACCCACATCCCATGAACAAGCAAATAACAAAATCAGAGACTCCAGCATGGAAGATCTAATCAGATACGATGGAGACAGAGAAACAGGAAGAATGGAATGCAGTCCTTACATAAAGCAGGGTGTGAGGAAGTGTAGTCAAGCAGATGTGGCAGTAAGTGCATTTATATTAAATAACGTTTGATTGCCTCTATTGCTGAGGATAGGCTGAGAAGTTGAGGAAGGGAAGAATCAGCAATGAACCATGTGAATGTTGGAGGAAAGTGGAAATTGGAAGCAAAGATGATTAAATTTAGGCCGATAGCAGTAAGCAGCACCATTATGGCACAGTGTTTAGCACTGCTACCTCACGGCGGCAGGGACCCAGGTTCAATTCTGGCCTTGGGTCACTGTGCGGAGTTTGCACATTCTTCCCTAGTCTGCATGGGTTTCTTCCGGGTGCTCCAAATTCCTCCCACAATCCAAAAAGTTGGTTGATTGGCTATGCTAAATTGATCCTGTTGTCAGGGGGATTAGCAGGGTAAATGTGTGGGGTTACAGGAATAGGGCTTGGGCGGGATTGTGGTTGGTACAGGCTCGATGGACCGAACGACCTTCTTCTGTACTGTAGAGATTCTGTGATTCTAATATTGAAAAAAAAGCCACAGTAGGACTTGAATAAGAAACATTCCATATAACTCACAAAAAAGATAGGCATAGCTGGGAGGTTTTATTATTTGGACAAAATGATGGGAGTGAAAAGAGAAGTTGTGGCAGAGGAGGAAGGTGGTGAATGCAGCCAGGTTGCGGCTCTGTTCAAGGGAACTATTAATAACAGTGAAAATTTGGAGACACCCAGCGACGCACTGACAAAGAGATGGCTTGAATAAAAAATAATTCTAGTAGGTGGCACATAATGTGGATATGACTGCTGCAGCTTATCCAACTAAATGGTTCTTTCAACATGAATATTTAGCAAATGAACTTCACTGCCGAGGAAGTTTCTCTCCTCTCCTTAAGATGGTGATTTACGCTGATGCAGTGAGGCATCTTTCATACATGAGCCAATATAAGACTGTTGGCAGGCTAACACGACACAACAAATATCACGGCTGAGTTTTAATGATTTTCATTTTTGCCCCAAACATTTGGGCTCTTTAAATGTTCAGATTGACATTCCACAGTTTAAGTATTTAGAAGGAAGTGGTGATAGGGTTAGAATGAAGTAGGATGGGAGGCGTTTCATGTCGAACGTCAACACTGGTATCCAGCAATGGGCTAAATGGCCTGTTTCTGTATTGTAAATTGTAAGGAATTCTTTGGATTATAACGCTTCCACTCATCCTGAAAATTTCTCTTTTCTTGCCAGTTCCCCAACCAGTGGAAATTATTTTTCAATATTTACACATCCAAAGCATCATAAATTTATATTACTGGTTCAAGTATTTCAAGCCAACCACAACCAGTGCATCATCCCAGTGAATCTATGCTGTATCTTTTCCATTGCTCACAAAGCATGCTCCCCACACTCCCACCCTTTCTCCTTAAGCAGTCACTCAGTGGTATAGAATTTGAATGTTGTCGGAAAGGGAGACATATTGCTGAAGCTTTTCTCCTGGACAAAATGCAAGAACATCAAATTCCAAACCTTGACAATTTATACAACAGGAGTAAAGCATACTGAGTGACTGACAAAGTCAACTTTGATCAGCTAAGACATTTGGTCAAGCTTGCAACCTGGCTCATTTGCACTTGCCAAAAGTGACAAAATTCACACACAGATAAAAGGAATTTGTTTGAGCTCTGCACCTTTTTAGATTTACGCAAAGTTTTCATCAAGAAACCTGTTGTTTTCTCCATGGCAGCACCAGTTGACATTTTTTTCCCCTCCAATGAGTTCTTGGGGTATTAGCACTGTTGACAATCCCTTACTGACCACCACAGTGGGTGGCACTGCTGCCATATAGTGCCAGGGACCCAGGTTTGATTCCCAGTTTGGGTCACTGTCTGTGTGGAGTTTGCACATTCTACCCCTGTCTGCATGGGTTTCCTCCTGGTGCTCCAGTTTCCTCCTTTAGTCCAAAGATGTGCGGGTTAGGTGAATTGGCCATGCTAAATTTTCTCTCAGTGTACCTGAAAAAGCACCAGAGTATGGAGACTAGGGGATTATCGTAGTAACTTCATTGCTTTGTGAATGTAAGCCAACTTGTGCCTAATAAATAAAATGTCCATGTGGTGTAGGTACACCTATGGTGCTGTAGGGAAAGGATTATTAGGTTTTTTTTCCCCCCTCAATAAAGGGTGAGCCATAGAATCTACAGCACAGGAGGCAGCCATTTGGCCCATCAAGTCCGCACCGACAACAATCCCACCCAGGTCCTATCCCCATAACCCCACACATTTACCTGCCGAGCTTCCCCCCCCCAAACACTAAAGGGGCAATTTTTTATGGCTAATCAACCTAACCTGCACGTCTTTCGAACTGCGTGAGGAAACAAGGGCACCGAGAGGAAACCCACACAGACACGAGGAGAACATGCAAACTCCACACAGTGATCCGAGACCGGAATCGAACCCGGGTCCCTGATGCTGTGAGGTAACAGTGTTAACCACTGTGCCACCCCTACAAACAGCAATGTAGTTCAAATGCAAGATAATGCGATAATAGGGGTGGTACTCTTCCTACACAACATTCTTTCAGGTGGTGGAGGTCACAGATTTTGAAGGTGCCGTTGAAGGACTAAAATGGGGGAACCCAAACTGAACACCTTAATCCACCCGAGTAAGACGGTTATGAGCTCAAATTCAACTGCAGGATATTTGCACATCTAGACTAACACTTCAGCACATTACTGAAATGATCATAGCATTATCAGAGGTGCTTGTTTTCAGATGAGACAACAACTCACTATTATGTCTATCTATTCGAACAAGTGCAGCAAGCTTTCTCCAAATATTCAAGGTTTTCTTTGCTGAGGACCACCAGAAATAAAACAACTGATCATTCACATCATTATTGTTTGAGATCTAGCCATGTGCAAAGCAGCTGCCACATTTCCCTACATATTAACAATGGCTGCACTCTAAAACTAATTATCTGTGAAGTACTTTGAGACACTCAGAAGTGCTACCTGTACATAAATACAAGGTCCTTCATTACCAATGCATGTTATAGAGTCATAGAGGTTTATAGCATGGAAACTTGTCCATGCTGCCCTTTTGTTTTAAACTCCTAAGATAATCCCAATTGCCTGCATTTGGCCCATATCCTTCTAAACCCATTTTACCTATGTAACTGCCGAAATGTTTTTTAAGGCAAAAATTGTACCAGCCTCTACTACTACATCTGGCAGCTTGTTCCAGATACTCACCACCTTCTGACTGATGTTCTACACAATTCATCATCATGCTTTTATTCTTACTACCCTTACATACACAACTATGCATTCAATGTGCCATTTTTAATGGACTTTTTGATTGAACATACAAAGTAGGAGCAGAAGTAAGCTATTTGGCTTCTCGAGCCTGTTTCACTTACAATAAGATTATGGGTGACCTGTAGGAGTTCCACATTGCCCATCTACCTTTGCCTCGATAACCTTTGATTCTGTTACCTAACATGAATCTACCCATCTCCACCTTAAAAATATTCAACGATCTCCGCTTCCACCACCACCTTTTAAGACAGAATTCCAACCCTCAAAACATTTCTCTTCACATTATTCCCCTTAATTTTATAACAGTGTCCCCAAGTTCCAGACTCACCCACAAGAAGAAACAAACTTCCAAAGTCCACCTTGTCAATACCATTCAGGATCTTCTGTACGTCAATTAAGTCACCCCTCACTCTTCCAAACTCTGTGGAAACAATACCAGCCCTTCCAACCTAAGGCAACCTCATTCCAGTTATCAGAGTAAACATCCTCTGAGTCACCTCCGATGTATTTACATCCTTCCTTAAATAAGGAGATCAAAACTGCACACAGGATTCAAAATGTGGTCTCACCAGTGTCCTATGTAACTGAAGCATAACATCCTTACTTTTATGTTGAATTCATCTCGTAATAAAGGACAGCATTCCATTAGCCTTCTTGATTATATGCTGCACCTGCACACTGACTTCTTGTGACTCGTGCGTGAGAACACCCAAATCCCTCTGCATCTTGGAATTCTGCAGCCTTTCTCCATTTAAGTAGTACTCTGCTGTTTGATTCTTTCTGCAAAGTGAAAAACTTCACACTTTCCCACATTATACTCAACCTGCCAGATCTTTTTCCACTTATTCAAACTACCTGAATCCATCTGCAAACTCTGTCCCCTTCACAACATACTTTATTTTTGTGCCATCTGCAAATTTAAGCCACCATACCTTTGTTCTCCTCGCCCAAGTCATTGAAGATCTCTCCTTACTTAAAAAAGTAATTACAATTTCTCAGACATCAAATGATTTAGATAGAAGGGGGCCATTCAGCCCATTGAGTCTGCACCAATCACAAACCTACCTAGGCCCTATTCCTGTAATCCCATCCCTGCTAATGCCCCTAACACTAAGGTCAATTTAACATGGGCAATCAACCTAACTGGCACATCTTTTGACTTTGGGAGCAAAGTGGAGCACCTGGAGGTTACTTTTTTATTATTTCATAGGACATGGGTGATACTACCTGGCCAGTATTTATTGTCCATTCTTAGTTGCGCTTGAGATGGTACTGGTGAATTGTCTTCTTGAACTACTGCAGTTCATATGGTGTAGGAAAACTCACAGTGCTGTTTGGTGGGGAAGGGTGGCACGGAGGAGGGGGGGGGAAGAGTTCCAGGATTTTGACCCAGCGACAGTAAAGGAAAGTTGATATTAGTTCCAAGTCAGGATAGTGAGTGGTTTGGCAGAGAACTTCCAGGTGAAGATATTCCCATGTATCTGCTGCAATTGTCCTTCTAAATGATACTGATTGTGGATTTGGAAGATGCTGTCAAAAGGAGTCTCTGAGTTGTTACAATGCATCTTGTGGATAACAAACACTGCCATCACTGTGCGTCAGTGTGGACAGAATAAATGTTCAAGGTGGTGGGCGGGGTGTCAGTCAAGCAGGCCGTTTTGTCCTGGATGGTGTTGAGCTTCTTAAATGTTGTTGGATGTGCACCCATCCAGGCAAGCAGAAAGTACTCCATCACATTTCCGCCTTGTAGATGGTGGACAGGCTTTGGCAAATTACAAAGTGGGTTACTCATTGTAGAACTCTCAATCTCTGATTTATGCCTGCGCCAGTTCAGTTTCTGGTCAATGGCAACCCCAGGAGATAGTCAATAATGACATGTTTAAAATTAAGCTTCTCATGAAAAGAATTCAATAATCCTATAATGCCTCATTAGAATGCTTACTGTCTGAATGGCAAGAATTATAGCACAAAGGAAACAACATTGTATTCTTCAAAAAAAAATCAATCCATACCTCAAGCAAACTATTCAGCCATCCATTAAAATATTTTAAATGCTGCTTGCATAGGTAAGCACAATCAATGGTTTATGTTGAGGCTTTCCCAGAATTCAATTACACAAGCATTCAGACAATTATTCATAAAATTATGTTCCAGGGACATAAAACATGATTAACCAGCAGTTATTAAGTAATACATTTATATCAGGCTTCCACTGATATCTCACACTACATCTCCTATGGGCTTCACCTATTGATCAAAACTATAGTTCATTCATAGAGCAGGCAATTTAATTCCTCTTTCAATCAATTGCCCAACTCAGCCCAAAGCTCCACTTTTAGTTAAACTTGACAATCAGCTCAACTAAATAACAACTTGATTGGACAGCAACACGGTGAAAAATAATGTTTGTTGATACATACTGCCTGCGTTATTTGCGATAAACAAAAAGCACTGTCTCAATAAAATACCTAATGTTGCCTTTTGCCAAGTGCTAAAAGATGACATGTGGCAGCAATATCAAGGTCACAACTGTTCTAAACGTTTCAAAATAATTGACAGCCACATGGAAATTACACTGTGTTTGTTTTTGGCTGGGGCAAACCAGACAAAGAGAATAACAAAGTTAACAGGCTTCTGAACACAATCTTAGTGAACTGTAATGGTACATTAACTGGGAAATAATTGAGCTGTAGTGGAGGCACAAGCAAATGTCAGATGCAACTGAATTACATTTTCAGGTCCATTGGCAGAATTTTCCTTTGGTTACATGTTATTTTCTTTTAAACAAGTTTTACAAGAAAGTGACCTCCAGTCTCATTATTCAACAGACTTCCACCAGAGTTTGTCCCAAAATTGAAAAATCAACCTATTTACTGAAATGGGGCGAACGTAGATTAGACACCAGTTAAAAGGGAGCAGTGTGTCCATCTGAAGTCCAATAAATTCACTGGCTTTTGTTGTCTGAAGATAAATCTACGTTGATGTGTTCTTTTCTTAACCATTAAGTTCTGGCCCTGATTCCCCAAGAATCCACTTGGATTAATCCAACGGTCAAGATTAACTCTAAATGTGGGAGGGGGTGAACAAAAACTATAGATTCCGATTCACAATTGCGATATCTTTGTTCAATCCAGATTTAATTTTCCATACAGATTGACCGGGCTAACGAATGGTTCGAAAAACATGAAAACTCTTGTCAAAACGCTTCACAGAAGAGCTCTCCCGAGGCCTTCGTACTTGGGAAAGCCTCGGGCTGGAGTTGAATCACCTTCTCCCTCCCTCCCTATCCTCAGGCGCCACATTTTACCTCACACCAGTTATTTTTTGAGGGGAGGTGGACGGAAATGCAAAGGGAACAAAATAGCCAGGAGGCCAAAGTTAGTCAAAAACTTTTTTTTTGGGGGGGGGGGAAAGAGGAGGGGGAACTTCCAACTGGGATTGAAGGAGGGGTGTGAGGGGAGAAGTAACTTTAAGGCTGAGATTCGGAGATTTTTTTTATTTCCTCCCTGCACTCACTCTCTCACCCTTCCCTTAAATACAGGGGGAGCTGAAACCTTGTATCCAACATGAGTGTCAGGAAGCGCCATGTTGCTCCTGGTTGGATACATTGTGATCCCGCTTCGCCACATTGTATCCCCTCACTCTCTCACTCACCTTAGCGATGGCTCTGCGGTACCTGGTCACCGCTTGCTGGATCAGGCTGTGCACGGTGATGGCTCCATCCCCACAAGGAACAACCACCCTGGTTCTCGCGAAGCAGACGGTCACTTTCATCCCTTCTCCCGGGGAACAACAATATTCACTCACACACACACACACAGAGGATCTCTCTCTCTCTCCGGAGCAGCGTCAGCCCAAGCTCAAATATATATAATATATAAAAAAACAAACACCAAGAGGATTCAGATCTTCTCCCTTCACCACCACCTTGTGCAAACTTGTCTCTTATTCCTCCCCGAGCCTCGCCGCGTAACACGGAATGGTTTTCATGGTGAGTGGCTCGGCTTGTGCACGGCGTCTGTCTCTCTCTCTCTCTCTGTGCCTGCCTGCCTGCCGCCACCTGTTCCTGTTTGTGGCAGTGGAGCCCGAGCGCGATCTTCACCGAGAAAGAGTCTAGGGAGCAGGGAAGCAGGAACGCCGAGTCACTCAGTGTCTCCCCGCCCCGGCCGCTCGCAGCACTGCAACAGAGCGCAGCTATTGCCTGGGCTTTAATTCAGCTGCCACCGCACCACTCTCGCCCTCCTTCCCCCCACCTTCCCCCCACCCCCCTTAACACACACGGCTTTAACCCCCCCCCCCCCCCCCAACTTCACACACATAGGCTTTAACTCCCCTACACATACATGTACATGGGCTTTAACCCTCTCCGCACGCACATGCATGGGTTTTAACCCCTCACCCCACGTGCACATACATGGGCTTTAACCTTCCCCCTCCCACACATGCACAGGCTTTAACCCCCTCCCCCCACAGCATACAGACATAGGTTTTAACCCTACTCCTCTCCTCACACATATACACACACACATAGACATAGACATAGGCTTTAACTGCCCCTCCCCTCACATACATATATGCATACACACACGGGCTTTAATTCCCCTCCACCCCGCCACACACACACGTGTGGGTTTAATAGCTCACCCTCACCTCATCTCCCCCCCCCCGCCCCCCTACACACACACACCACACACACACACACACCTCCCCCACGACACACACACTGCATGTCAACTCTCAAGGATTGTTCTGAAGTTTCAAAAACAGAAAATGCTAGAAAATCTCAGCAGGTTAAAGCAAAATACTGCAGATGTTGGAATCTGAAACAGAAACAGAAAATGTTATTCTGAAGTTTATCCATTACTATACCCAGGGCCAATTTTTTTACTTAAGTGACTGCATCAAATCTTTCCCCTGGCTCCATGGACAGTCCTTTCCTGTCACCCTTGCAGTTTAAGGGAATACAGGCAGAGGTGAAATAGGAGACCATGAGACCTTCCTTCCCCCAACCAAAAGGGCCCAAACACACATCCCAGACATTCTCTCTTCCACCTTCTTCCATCAGGGATAAGATGCAAAAGTCTGAGGTCACATACTTACCGACTCAAGAAAAGTTTCTTCCCTGCTGCTGTCAGACTTCTGAATGGACCCACCTTGCATTAAGTTGGTCTTTCTCTACGCCCTAGCTATGACTATAACACTACATTCTGCACTATCTCCTTTCCTTTTCTATGAATGGTATGCTTTGTATAGCACATCAGAAACAATACTTTTCACTGTATACTGAGACATGTGACAATAGAAATCAATCAGACAGGAAATGTCAGACCACCCCGCCCCCATTCCCCACACCCCGAGAGCCCCAACCACAGGGGTTCTTTGAGAACATCTTACTCTCCAACAAGTATCCACTGGTGAGAGTCAAGAATCCAGTCACTGTTAAAAAAAGGGGTTGTCCATTTAAGATAATGATGAGGAGAATTTTTTCTTTCAAAGGGTTGTGAGTCTCTGGAATTCTTTTCCTTGAAAAGCAGTAGAAGCAAAGTGTATGAATATTTTAAAGGTGGAGCTAGATAGATTCTTGATTAGCAAGGAGGTGAAAGGTTATCAGGGTAAGCAGGAATGAGACTACAATAAGGTCAGTCATGATCTTACTGAAGGGCAGAGCAGGCTCGAAGGGCCAAGTGGTCTACTGCTGCTCCTAATTCATACGTTTGTATGCATAGTTCCTCTGGGGCATGAAGCCAGAGGCATGTCCATGACACCATGCAATGGTGATAGAGAGAACTTGATAGAGGAACAAAAGGGTATTTCAGCAGCTGCAAATGTAAATCTAGAAAGCTATGTTGCCTCCCCTGGTGCCAGGGTCAAGGTTGTCACTGAATTGGCTACAGAGAACTCTGAGGGAGCAGATGAACAACTGGAACAGCAGGATGGGCAACATAGATAGAAGAGAGATGAGGTCTTGCAGGAAGACAAGCGAGCTGGAAGGTGATGAACAGTCAGGATCTCAAAGGTAATAATTTCCAGATTTCACCAGTGGCAGGCAAAATAGAAGGATAGAACAAATGTGGGGCTGGAGAAATTGTCAGGAAGGAAGGCTATAGGTTCCTGGGACACTGGGAGCAGTTCTAGGGGAGATGGGAACTGTACAGGTCACATGGATTGCACTTCAACAGAGCTAGGACCAATGTTCTCACATGGTGGTTTGCTATTGTTAACTTGGCAACAGCGTGAGAACCAGGATGTAGCATTAGAAAGAAGAAATGAGGTGCACAAAGGATTAGGAGACACATTATTATTGATGCAGTAGCTGTCTGGGCCTGTACTGACACATCTGGAGGAATTTGAGCAGTACGTGGGCGTTAGGATGGAGCATTACTCTGAGAGACATCCTCATTACCTGTGCCAGCTTATGTCAAATCCATGCTCCTGGGTACTCCCTCAGCGTGACGGGAGTAAATGATTTCTAGGCAAGTTGTTCAAGCCCTGTTATAGCTGTTTTAGTCCAAGGTGGAGAATCCAGATCATAACACCATAGAATCATACCTTACAGCATAGAAAGAGGTCATTTGACCCATTGTGTCTGTGCCAACTCATTCCAAGAGCAAATCACCTAGATCCGCTTCTTGAACTTTTCCCCATAGTCCTGCAAAAAAGTTTTCTTCAAATTCTCTTTTGAAAGTGACAATTGAAACCCCTCCACTACGCTCTCAGGCAGTGCATTCCAGATCCAAAATATTTACTGCGATAAGAAAAGGTTCTTCCTATTGTTGGCTGTGCTTCTTTTGTCAATCACCTTAAGCAAGTGTCCTTTGATTCTCCAGTCTTCCATCAATAGGAACAATTTCTCTCAATCTACTCTATTCAGATCCACCATGATTTTGAATCCCTCCATCAACTCTTGTCTCAACTTCTTTTCTCCAGGGAGAACAGCCCCAGTTTCTCCAATCTATCCAAGTAACTGAAATTCTTCATCTTCTGGCCATCCTTTTGAATCTTTTGCTGCAACCTTTTTAATGCCTTCACATCCACCTTAACATGTGATGATCAGAACTGGATGCAATGTTCCATTTAAGGCTAAACCAGTGTTTTTTACAGGTTTACCGTAAGTTCTTTGATTTTGTACTTTTGGCCTTACTTAGAAAGCCCAGGATCATTGTGCTTTGTTAACTGTAGTCTCAACCTGCCCTACCACCTTCAATGTGTATGTATAGCCCGAGTCTCCTCCTCCTGCACCTCTTTTAGAATTGTACGTTTCATTTAATATTATCTCTCCCTGTTCCAAAAATAGAAGAATCACTGCAAACTTAAATTTAATCTTCATCCTGTCCATCAAACTAAATCTTTTTGAAGTTTTATACCTTTCTCATGGCTCACTAGAAGTCCAAGTTTTGTGACATCCGCAAATTTTTAAATTGTACTCTGTAAACCAAACACTGAGTCATTAATATGTAATTCAAGAAAAAATAGATGTGTGAGTACCAATTCCAGTCCACTCTAAGCCATCTTCCAGTCCGAAAAACAACCATTTACTGTGACTCTGTTTCTTATCACTCAGTCAATTTCATATCCATGTTCCCACTATCCCTTTTATTCCAGGAGCTCTAACTTAACTCACAAGTCTGCCATGAGGCAAAACCGACTCTGAATGTTGTCCTTGTTAATGCCAAGACCAGCCTATCTCTGACTTATCTTCTAAAACTTCACTGAAGTCAATCACAGTGTTCTGAAAACTGGTGTAATTCTGCCACAAATCTAACTACCAATTGGTCTGCTTTTTGAAAATGGCTATGAAATTTGAATCTTTAAACGCTGAGAATTTCAGATTATGGTGATTCTAGAAAAGAGCAAATTAAATCTACAAATAACATTTCCCCTGGTTTCCATGGCATGGTCAGATTCTCCATCAAATTATAAGTCCTTGCCTCTTCCACATTCAAGAAAATTGAGTGCTGCCCCATGGCTGTTCCGTGTGTCTGGATGAAGAACTGGTTGTTGAAGGTGAAGACATTGTGGTCCAGGATGAAGTGGATGCTGTATATACCAGCATCCCCCATGTCCTTGTGCATGAGTCGCAAAAACCCAGCTTGCAGGTGCAGCAGATGGTCAGGAAGGTGAATGGGATGCTGGCCTTCATCGCGAGGGGGATTGAATATAAAAGTAGGGAGGTCTTGCTGCGGCTGTATAGGGCATTGGTGAGGCCGCAGCTGGAGTACTGTGTGCAGTTTTGGGCGCCGTACTTACGCAAGGATATTTTGGCCTTGGAGGGAGTGCAGAGGAGGTTTACTAGGCTGATGCCGGAGTTGAGGGGGTTGAGCTATGAGGAGAGGCTGAATAAACTAGGCTTGTACTCGTTAGAGTTTAGAAGAATGAGGGGAGATCTCATTGAGATGTATAAGATGATGAATGGGATGGATAGGATAGAGGTGGAGAGACTCTTCCCGCTCAGAAAGGACAGTAGGACTAGGGGGCACAGCCTCAAGATAAAGGGGGGGTGGTTTAGAACAGAGTTGAGGAGGAACTTCTTCACTCAAAGGGTGGTGAATCTCTGGAATTCTCTGCCCGTTGAAGTGGTGGAGGCTACCTCGCTAAATATTTTTAAGACGCGGGTTGATGGGTTTTTGATAAGAGAGGGGATTAAAGGTTATGGGGAGAGGGCGGGAATGTGGAACTGAGCCACGACAGATCAGCCATGATCTTATTGAATGGCGGGGCAGGCTCGAAGGGCTAGTTGGCCTACTCCTGCTCCTATTTCTTATGTTCTTATGACAAAGGCATTGCTGCAACTGCTTCTGTACTCAACGCCGACAACTGCCAACCTCCAGATGCAATTCTACAACTCAGCAGCTTCATTCAGGACCACAACATCTTCACCTTCAACAACCAGTTCTTCATCGAAACACACAGAATAGCCATGGGGACCAAATTCGCACCTCAACATGCCAACATCTTCATGCACAGGTTCAAACAAGACCTCTTCACCATACAGGACTTTCAACCAACACTATACACTCGATACATCAATGACATTTTCTTCCTTTGGACTCATAGCGAACAATCACTGAAACAACTATATGATGACATCAACAAGTTCCATCCCACCATCAGACTCACCATGGATTACTTTCCGGAATTGGTTGCATTCTTGGACACACGCATCTCCATCAGGGACAGTCACCTCAGCACTTCACTGTACCGCAAGTCCACAGACAATCTCACAATGCTCCACTTCTCTAGCTTCCACCATAAACACTTTAAAGAAGCCATCCCCTATGGACAAGCCCTCCATATACACAGGATCTGCTCAGATGAGGAGGATTGCAACAGACACCTATAAACACTGAAATCCTCATAAGAACAGGATTTGGTGCATGAATCATCGATCGACAGTGCTGGCGTGCCACAGTGAAAAACCACATCAACCTCCTCAGAAGACAAACATGGGACATGATGGACAGAGTGCCCTTCGTCATCCAGTACTTCCCCGGAGCGGAGAAGCTACGACATTTTTTCCAGAGTTTCAACATGTCACTGATGAAGGCGAACACCTCGCCAAGGCCATCCCCACATTCCCACTTCTTGCCTTCAAACAGACCATTGTCCGCAGCAATATACCCAGCCTTCAGGAGAACACTGACCATGACACCACAAAACTCTGTCACAGCAACCTCGCAAGATGTGCCAGATCATCAACACAGATGCCATCATCTCACGTGAGAACACCATCCACCAGGTACACGGTACATACTCTTGCGACTTGACCAATGTTGTCTACCTGATACGCTGCAGAAAAGGATGTCCCGAGGCATGGTACATTAGGGAGAACATACAGATGCTACGACAACGGATGAATGAACACCGCTTGACAATCCCCCAGCAGGAGTGTTCTCTTCCTGTTGGGGAACACTTCAGCAGTCATGGGCATTCAGCCTCTGATCTTCAGGTAAGGGTTCTCCAAGGTGGCCTTCAGAACACACAACAACGCAGAATCGCTGAGCAGAAACCGATAGCCAAGTTCCGCACACATGAGGATGGCCTCAACTGGGATCTTGGGTTTATGTCTCACTATCTGTAACCCCCACAAATTGCCTGGGCTTGCAAAGTCTCGCTAATTGTCCTGGCTGGAGACAATACACACCTCTTTAACCTGTGATTAACCCTCTCTCCATTCACATTGTCTGTATCTTTAAGACTTGATTACCTGTAAAGACTCGCATTCCACCCATTATCTTGTAAACTGAGTTTGTGTCTATATTTGCCCTGTTTGTGAACGCAACTCCTCACTCACCTGAAGATGGAGTGACACTCCAAAAGCTTGTGCTACAAAATAAATCTGTTGGACTTTAACCTGGTGTTGTGAGACTTATTGTTAAACTAGTTTGGCAGGGGGTGGGATGCAAAGCAGTAGGGAGACAGATGAGAAGGTTGAGGACAGCGCAGACGTTAAAGAGAACACGTTAAATAGTAAAGACAATGTCAGTAATCCTAGTGTTAGACAGATCAGGCAAAAGCAAGACAGAGAGCAAGGGAAGTCCAAATTAAATTGCATTTATTTCAATGCAAGAGGCCTGGTGGGCAAGACAGATAAACTCAGGGCATGGATGGGTGTATGGGACTGGGATATTATAGCAATTACCGAAACATGGTTAAGGGAAGGACAGGACTGGATCTCAAAGTTCCAGGGTACAGATGCCATAAGAAAGATAAACAGGAGGTGAGAGAGGAGGGGAGTTGCACTTTTGTTTAAGGAAAGCATCACGGCACTGCTGAGAGGGGATATATCCAAGGGTTCATCCATTGAGTCTATATAGGTTGAACTGAGAAATAAGAAGAGGGAAATCACTTTGATAGAGGCCCCCAGATAGTTGGAAATTGAGGATAAGTATGTCAGGAGATTGCAGATAGCTCCAAAAAAAAGGGTGATAATAGTAGGGAATTTTAACTTTCCCAACATTGACTGGGACAGCCACAGTATTAGAAGCTTGGATGGAGAGAAATCTGTTGAGTGTATTCAGGAGGAATTTCTCACTCAGATATGGATAGCCGAACTAGAGAGGGAGCAAAACCTGACCTCCTCTTGGGAAATAAGGAAGGGCAGGTGACAGAAGTGTCAGTGAGGGATCACTTTGGGATCAGTGACCATAGTTCCATGAGTTTTAAGATAACTATGGAGAATGATAGGTCTGGCCCAAAAGTTAAAATTCTCAACTGTGGCAAGGCCAATTTTGGTGGTATCATGCAGGAATTTTCAACAGTTAATTGGGGGAGTTGGTGGGAAGGCAAAGGGACGTGTAGTAAGTGGCAAGTTTTCAAAAGTGTGTTAACCAGGGTTCAGGATAAGCACATTCCTCCTACAGTGAAGAGCAAGGCTAGTAGATGTAAGGAACCCTGAATAATTCGGGATATTGAGGTCCTGGTCAAGAAGAAGAAGGAGGCACATGACATGCATAGGCAGCTGGGATCAAGTGGATCCGTTGAAAATTATAGGGGGTGTAGGAGTAGAATTAAGTGAGAAATCAGGAGGGCAAAAAGGGGACCCAAGATTGTTTTGGCAGATAAGGTAAAGGAGAATCCAAAGAGCTTCTACAAATACATAAAGAATAAAAGAGTAACTTGGGAGAGAGTTGGATCTCTTAAGGATCAACAAGGTATCTATGTGTGAATCCACAAAAGATGGGTGAGATCCTAAATGAATATTTCTCATCTATATTCACTCCTGAGCAAACATGGGCTGTTAGGGAACTTGGGGAAATACATAGTGATGTCTTGAGGAGCGCACATATAACAGAGAAGGAGATGCTGGATAAAGCACATCAAGGTAGATAAATCATGGGATCTGATAAAGTGTATCCCAGGACACTGTGGGAGGTTAGGGGTGAAACTGTGGGTCCCCTAAAAGAGATATTTGAATTATCGATAGTCACAGGTGAGGTGCATGAAGGCTGGAGGTTGGCAAATGTTGTGCCTTTGTTTAAGAAGGGCTGTAGGGAAAAGCCTGGGAACTACAAGCCAGTGAATCTCATATCTGTGGTGAATAAGTTATTAGGAGTTATTTTGAGAGACAGGCTCTACAGGCATTTAGAGATGAAAGGAATGATTAAGAACAGTCAGCATGGCTTTGTGAGCAGAAAATCATGACTCACAAATTTGATTGAGTTTTTGAAAGGACAACCAAGAAGATAGATGAAGGCAATGCAGCTGATGTTGTCTACATGGACTTTAGCAAGGCCTTTGACAGGGTACCGCATGATAAGTTGTTGCGTAAGGTCCACGGTGAGATAGCCAAGTGGATACAAAATTGCCTTGATGACAGAAGACAGACGGTGGTTGTAGAGGGTAGTTTCTCAAACTGGAGACCTGTGACCAATGGTGTGCCTCAGGGATCAGTGCTGTGTCCATTGTTATTTGTCATTTATATTAATGATTTGGATGAGAATTTAGTAGGCATGGTTAGTAAGTTTGCAGATGATGCCTAGATTGGTGGCACAGTGGACAGTGAAGAAGATTATCTAGGATTGCAATGAGAAATTGATTAATTGGGCCAGTGGGCTGACGAATGGCGAATGGCAAATGGAGTTTAATTTAGATAAATGTGGGGTGATGCATTTTAGTCAATCAAACCTGCGCAAGGATATTTTGGCCCTGGAGGGAGTGCAGAGGAGGTTTACTAGGCTGATACCGGAGTTGAGGGGGTTGAGCTATGAGGAGAGGCTGAATAAACTAGGCTTGTACTCGTTAGAGTTTAGAAGAATGAGGGGAGATCTCATTGAGACGTATAAGATGATGAATGGGATGGATAGGATAGAGGTGGAAAGACTCTTCCCGCTCAAAAAAGACAGTAGGACTAGGGGGCACAGCCTCAAGATAAAGGGGGGGCGGTTCAGAACGGAGTTGAGGAGGAACTTCTTCACTCAAAGGGTGGTGAATCTCTGGAATTCTCTGCCCGTTGAAGTGGTGGAGGCTGCCTCGCTAAATATTTTTAAGAAGCGGGTTGATGGGTTTTTGATAAGAGAGGGGATTAAGGGTTATGGGGAGAGGGCGGGAAAGTGGAACTGAGCCACGACAGATCAGCCATGATCTTATTGAATGGCGGGGCAGGCTCGAAGGGCCAGATGGCCTACTCCTGCTCCTATTTCTTATGTTCTTATGTTCTTAAACCAGGGCAGGACTTCCTCAGTTGATGGTAGGGCATTGGAGAAAGTTATAGAACAAAGAGATCTAAGGGTACAGATTCATAGCTCCTTGAAAATGGACTCACAGGTGGACAGAATGGTGAAGAAGGTATTCAACGAACTTGGTTTCATTGGTCAGAACATTGAATACAGGGGTTGGGACAGCTTATTGAAATTGTACATGACATTGGTAAGTCCACACTTGGAATCCTGTGTACAGTTCTGGTCACCCTATTATAGAAAGGATATCATTAAACCAGAAAGGGTGTAGAAAAGATTTACTAGGATGCTCCCAGGACTTGATGGTTTGAGTTATAAGGAGAGGTTGGATACAAAGGGACTTTTTTCTCTGGAGCTTAGGAGGCTTAGGGGTGATCTTATAGAGGTCTACAAGATAATGAGGGGCATAGATCAGCTAGATGGTCAATAGTATTTAAGATGGCCTATCAAATGGGCTTATTCATCCAGGATGATGTTGAGCTTCTTGAGTGTTGGGACTGCTCTCATCCAAGCATGTGGGGAATATTCCATCACACTCCTAACATGCCTTGTTCCCAAAGGTAGGGGGCATAAGTTTAAGGTAAGAGTGGAGAGATAGATAAAGGCCCAGAGGGTC
The DNA here is from genome assembly GCF_965287045.1 of Carcharhinus amblyrhynchos. NCBI lineage: Eukaryota > Metazoa > Chordata > Chondrichthyes > Carcharhiniformes > Carcharhinidae > Carcharhinus > Carcharhinus amblyrhynchos. The sequence goes on from NC_137325.1 coordinate 122,317,487, forward strand.
AATTTTTTCACACTGAGGGTGGTGAGTGTCTGGAACAAACTGCCAGAGGTAGTGATAGAGACAGGTACAGTTTTGTCTTTTAAAAAGTGTTTAGACAGTTATGTGGGTAAGATGAGTATAGAGGGACATGGGCCAAATGTGGGCAATTGGGATTAGCTTAGTGGTTAGAAAAAGGGGCAGTATGGACAAGTTGAGCTGAAGATCCTCTTTCCATGCTGTAAACCTCTATGATTCTATGACTGTCACTGAAATGAAAAATCTTACCGAACCTCATTAAGAGGCATAAGAAAATAGATACAACAGAAAATGCTGCAACTCCTGAACAAATCAGTCAGTGTCTGTGGGGAACAAAACAGAATTTGTGTTTCCAGTCCATGACTTATTTATTATATAAGTAAAATTGATGCTGAATCAAAAATGATGGGATTGGAAGAGGTGAAAAATCTGAAATGGAGAGACAGACTGCAAGAAACTACAAATGGTCATGAACAAAGTCCAATCCATCGTACAAACCAGCCTCTGTCTACACTTCCTGCCACCTTGGAAAAGCAGCCAGCATAATCAAGGACCTCACACACCCCGAACATATTGTCCTCCACCTCTTCCGTTGGGAAGAAGATACAAAAGTCTGAGGTGACATATCAACTGACTCAAGAACAGTTTCTTCCCTGCTGCCATCAGACTTTTAAATGGACCTACCACATAATAAGTTGATCTTTCTCTACACCCTAGCTATGACTATAACATTATATTCTGCAACCTCTCCTCTCCTTCTCTGTGCATGATATGCTTTGTCTGTATAGCATGCAAGAAACAATGCCTTTCACTGTGTGCCAATGCACAGTAATAAATCAAGTCAAATAAGGTTTTACGGAAGGAGTTCTGGCCAGTTAAAAATCAAAACAGATGAAAACTTTATCATCTATAGTGGAATCAAAGCAGAGGAGGAATCAGTAAAAAAGTTACATACGGTCTGTAGGAGGTTGCAGAGGGCAATCAAGCCAGAAAGTTATTTATCAAAAATAGTTTTAATTGTCTTGCACTTTTCATGACCATTGGAGGTCTCAAATCACTTTACAGCCAATGAAACACTTTTTGAAGTGTATTGGCACTCTTTAAATTCCCTCAAACAGTAATGTGATAATGACCAGATAACTTGTTTCTTCGTGCAACATTCTGTGATGACCCTTGTGCTGAAAAATATTTTCTTTTGTGTGATGTCCCTTAAAGACCATTTTGAAAGAGAGTTCATTCATTTCCTGAGTATAACATGATTAGTTGCCAAGAAACACCCATGTGATTGAGGTTCCAATGGGGATGAACAGGTAAGAATCAGAGGATGAATAGAAAGCTAATGGCAGTGGGGTCAGTGTTTTCAGTTTGGCTCTTCAGAACACACTGAAACTTTGCGTGAGAAAAACAAGGTTCCCTCCAAATTGAACAGCTTTCTGTTTCCAAACAGATCGTTGTGATGAAACACTTGTATTGTAGAATTTTGGAAGAGATTGTGAATTGGACAAGACCCCTTGCTGCTGTTCCAGCATTTCCAGAGACCACCAGACCATTTAAAGGGTTCAGGGGAGGGAGTCACTGGGAATTCTGCGCCATCGGATTGTAATGACCAGAATGAGAGGTGGTTCATAGATGTGCACCTCATCAGTGTTGACCTTGATCAGAGACGTCTAATGGAATGCAGCTAGTGGTGAATCTGACTCAAGGGCTGAAATGATTCAGTCAGAAGTGAGAGATTCTTCATAGCAGAGTCTAAGTTGGAAAGATTTTGAGATTGCACTCTGCAGCACATTTGTGTGGGGAGTAATGCAAACAAATCTCTCCAACAAGAAGTAAGCTCTACAACAGCAGAGAATTAAACATATTCCCCTTAACATTCAATGGCATCATCAATGCTGAATTCCCCACCATCAACATTCTGAGGCTAACCATTGAACAGGAACTGAACAGAACCATATAAGTATTACAGCAAAATACTGCGGATGCTGAGATCTAAAGCAAAAATGTGAAAAAAAACTACATAAATTCTGTGGCTACCAGGGCAGGTCAGAAGCTAGGAATTCTGCATTGAGTAACTCACTTCCTGATTCTGCAAAACCTGTCAATCATCTACAAGGTACTTTAGGAGTGTGATGGAATATTCTCCACTTACATGGATGAGACCAGTCCCAACACTCAAGAAGCTCAACATCATCCTGGATAAAGAAGCCCATTTGATAGGCCATCTTAAATATTCACTCCCTCCACCACAGACCCACAGTGAAAGCAAAGTACACCAGCAATTCACCAAGGCTCCTTTGACAGCACCTTCCAAACTCAGAACCTCTATCCCCTAGAAGGAAAAGGGCAGCAAATACAATATAACACCACCATCAAAAGTTCTCCTCCAAGCCACCAATCCTGGCTTGGATCTGTTTCACTATTCCTTCACTGCTGCTGGGTCAAAATCATGGAACACCCTTCCTAAGATCACTGAAGGTGTACCTACCACAAGGACTGCAGCTGCTCAAGGTACCATCTTACCAATGACTTCTCAAGGGCAATTAGGGATTAAAATTAGGCACTGACGTCCTCATCCCCTGAGAAAATAAAAAAGATTTATTGTTACTATATGAGGTGTATATTTGTTGTATCAACTTTTTTTAAATTCATTTGTTGGACATAGGCATTTCTGGCTGGCCAGCATTTATTGTTTATCCCTAGTTCCCCTGAGAAGGTGGTGGTGAGCTGCTTTCTTGAATCACTGCAGTCCATGTAGGTTGACCCATAATGCCTTTAGGGAGGGAATTCCAGGATTTTGACCAGCGACTACAAAGGAATGGCGATATATTTCCAAGTCAGGACAGTGAGTGTCTTGGAAGGGAACTTGCACGTGGTGGTGCTCCCACGTATCTGCTGCCCTTGACCTTCTAGATGGAAGAGGTTGAGAGTTGGAAGGTGCTGTCTAAGGATCTTTGCTGAATTGCTGCATCTTGTAGATGATATATAATGCTGCTACTGAGTGTCGGCACTGGAGAAATTGAATGTTTATAACCAAACTGACTGCTTTGTCCTGGATCATGTCAAACTTCTTGAGTGTTGTTGGAGTTGCACCCATCCAGGCAAGTGGGGAGTATTTCATCACACTCCTGACTTGTGCTTGTAGATGGTGGATGGGCTTTAGGGAGTCAGGAGGTGAGTTACTTGCCGCAGTTTTCCTAGCCTCTGACCTGCTCTTGTATCCACTATGTCTCTGTTTAAAGTAAACTTTATTTATTAGTCCCAAGTAGGCTTACATTCACATTGCAATGAAGTTACTGTGAAACTCTTCTGGTCACCACACTCCGGTGCCTTTTCGGGTACACTGGGGGAGAATTTAGCATGGCCAATTTACCTGACCTGCACAGCTTTGGACTACGGGAGGAAACTGGAGCAACCAGAGGAAACCCATGGAGACACAGGGAGAACGTGCAAACTCCACACAGACAGTGACCCAAGCCGGGAATCAAACCTGGATCCTTGGCATTGTGAGGCAGCAGTTCTAATCATTGCGCCACCATGCCGCCCCATGGTAAGTCCAGTTGGGTTTTTGGTCAATGGTAACCCCCAAGGATATTGGTCAGTGATAGTAACGCCATTGAATGTCAAGGGGCAGTAATTAGAGTGTCTCTTGTTGGTGGTGGTCATTGCTTGGCATTTGTGTGGCATGAATTTATTTGTGACCTGTGAGCCCAAGCCTGGATATTGTCCAGATCTTGTTGCATTTGAACATGGACTGCTTCAGTATCTGAGGAATTGTGAATGGCGTTGAACATCGTACAATCACTGGCAACAATCTCCACTTCTGACCTTATGATAGAGGGAAGATCATAGATGAAACAACTGAAGATGGTTGGGCCTAGGACACTATCCTGAGGAACTCCTGCAGAGATGTCCTGCAGCTGAGATGACTGACCCGCCACAACCACTGCCTTTGCTGTATCCAATGCCTCCAGCCGTTTCTTGATATCATGTGGAGTGAATCAAATTGGCTGGAGACTGGCATCTAAGATACTGGGGACCTTCCTGGGAAGGTCGAGATGTGTCATCCACTCAGCACTTCTGGCTGAAGATTGCTGCAAATGCTTAAAGTTAAATTTATCTTTTTGTTAATTAATATTTGAATTATATTAGTTTCAGATGGTTTGCCACAGTAAAAGTTTTGAAAAGTAAAATCTTGTCCATTAATTTTCTCTCTCTTAGTTTTGTGTGATTTCTTTGTTGACAGGGATTGTAACAGTTGATTGATGGATAAATATTGATCTCAACACCAAGGATAACTCCCTGCTTGTCATTGCAATAGTGCAATAGTCTCACTTATATCCACCTGATCTGGCAGATGTGGCCTCAGTTTAACATCTCATCTGGAGAATAGCACCTCTGACAGTGCAGCACTCCCACAGTACTGCACTTACAGAGTCAGCTTTGAATTTTGTGCTCAAACTTGGATCCAATAAATCGATCCTCCAAAATTTCCATTCACATTTAGGCTCTTTCCATGAGTTGAACCACCTAACCACCAGCAGGAATCACAACGACTATCCTGCTTGGCACAGGACTCAGTCTCTACAACTGAAAACTCCACCCTAACATTTGTCAACACAAATGCTCCTGCCATGGTCTATAAGTTTGAACGCTTTGCACCTTCTTCCCAGTAAAACAATCTGGCCCCTCTTTTAATCTTTAACAAAAAAACACCCCATGTTTACTGTCAACAGAATTCAGATCTGGTCACATAACTCTTTATTCCTCCATTTGACTGCTTAGTAATACACGGCCGCAAAATAAAACAATCGAACGAAACTTCAGATTTGTGACAAGGCAGATTTAGTTATGGCTTTTAAAAGGAAAATGGATTAGAACCTGAGGGGAAGGATGTCCCCGATGGTGGGGATGTCCAAAATCAAAGGTCACAGTCTGAAGATACAGGGTAGGCTGTTTAGGTCAGAGATCAGGAGAAATTTCTTCACCCAGAGAGTAGTGAGGCTATGGAATTCACTACCGCAGAAAGTAGTTGAGGACAAAACATTGAATGTTTTCAAGAAGCAGTTAGATATTGTACTTGGGGGAAAGGGGATCAAAGGATATGGGGAAGGAAGGATCAGAATATTGAGTTGGATGATCAGCCATGGTGACAGTGAATGGTGGAGCAGGATCAAAGAGCTGAATGGTCTCCTCCTGCTCCTATTTTTCTATGAAAGAGGGATTGACTGAGTGGCTCTCACAGAGGGCTGACTCAGTCACAACAGGCCAAATGCCATCTCTCTGTCATGTAACTACTTGATGACTTGGAGATATTGAAATATATCTGAAATAAAAACCTTCCATCAGGTTAAATGAGAATAATCAAGGCCGCTGCTTTCCAGTTTTCACAGAAAATTGTGCAGTTGCAGAATTCACTTTCTAAAATATTGGCCATGTAATAGAAAGTTAACGTACTGATTTAGTCACTGAATACAGTGGCCTTGATATTACGTTGTGCCTGATGGAAGGTTTTTATTTCAGATATATTTCAATACCTCCAAGTCATGAAGTAGTTACAGCACAGAGGTATGGTGCTGGTCCATTGTGTCTGAGTCAGCCCTCTGTGAGACCCACTCAGTTAATCCCTCTACCCAGCCTTTCATAGAAAAATATCCTTTTCCCCATATCCTTTGATCCCCTTTGCCCCAAGTGCAATATCTAACTACTTCTTGAAAACATTCAATGTTTTGGCCTCAACTACTTTTTCTGGTAGTGAATTTCACAGGCTCACTACTTTCTGGGTGAAGACATTTTTCCTGATCTCTTTTCTAAACAGCCTACCCTGTATCTTCAGACAGTGTGCATTACACTGCATGATACCCCGGCTGTTGGGAAAAATATGACTGATTCAGGGGAGCAAAGTCACACGCAAGTTTAATTTATATACATTGTATTTATGTGCTTTGAACAAAAGGAAGCAACTATTGACATTGTAACTAATATGCTTGTCCTTGAGCACACTACACTAATGCAGAGTCTCAGCGGACAAGTTTAAAATTAATTTTTAAAAAATGTATATTTTAATTTGCAGAATGTTCGCGATGGATCCACAATATTAGTGTTTCTAGCAATTGGAATAGCAATTAAAGACTGCAGTTTTTCTAACTGAGTATGTGCAATTACCGAAGTGCAGACTCTGACTGTGATTGATATTTGATATACCATCTTGTCTGTCGAGTTCACTCTTGACAGATGTACAGGCTGAGCAACCTTTTATTATGATCAGTTATTTCTTTGTTCAGGAACAAAAAAGATTGATGTTTCTCTGTTTGCTAATGGCTGCATAAGTGCTTGGAAGGTTTTCTGAGTAAATCTGTCATCTCTTTCACAGCCCCTTCACATTCTTTCTGTAGGATCCTTTGTTCGAACGGATGGCCCTGGAAAAGTTCAGTCAGAATGTTTAATTGTTTTAAGAACATGAGATGGGAGTGAGGCAACTTGTGTGTCATTCCTCCCACCCCCCCCCCCCCCCCCCCCCCCCTCCCCAGCCTCACCAAAATCTTTACATATTGGGTGGGCTTTTACAGCCCCGCTCGTCCCAAATCCGTAAAATCTTACTTGAGATCAACGGACCTTTTCATGGTCCACTCCTTGCCTGCTCTGATTCCCGTAGCTGACAGGATGGTAAAATTCCAGCCAGATCTGTTTCAGTTGTCTTGAAAGAAGTGACTCATTCCTTATTAAAGTGATGTGAGCAGTCCAACACTCCATCCAAGTCATCTTCTCCCCTTATTTCCCAGTTTTCTCCATGTTTGATTCCTCCTCTCTTGAAGTTGCTCACTCACACTGGGGTGACATGGTGGCACAGTGGTTAGCACTGCCGCCTCACAGCGCCAGGGACCCAGGTTCAATTCGGGCCTTGGGTGATTGTATGGAGTTTGTATATTCTCCCCATGTCTGTGTGGCTTTCCTCTGGCTGTTCCAGTTTCTTGCCACAGATGTCCAAAGATGTGCAGGTTAGATGGATTGGCTATGGTCAAAGTGTCCCAAGATATATAGGTTAGGGGGGTTTGCTGGGGTAAATACTTGGGGTTACAGGGTAAGCTTGGGTAGACCTGATGGGCTGAATGGCCTCCTTCTATACTGTAGGGATTCGATGATTGTATGTAAAGTTCCAACACTGCTGGCAAACCTTTGGCACCTCAAGTCAGTGGACATTCTTCATTTGTGAGGGAGGTTTACAGTGAGTGTTCACAGGCTATTTAAAGTAACTCTTTTTGAGTGAAGCACTTGCAGGCATCACTGAGAGATGTGATAAAGCACTGTGTAAATGCGACTACTAACTGCAGGGCTTTGTGCATGATAATTGTTTATATCTGTTGTGTGCCATGTTGGATGCACTTGTTTTCACCCGTAAGTTGTGGGTTTCTGCTATTGAGTTTCCAGCATTTGACAGCATTACCCCGTTGAATCTGATCGCAACTCCCAAAATTTTCACAAATGCAAATCAACATGGAAATTGTGGCCTGTCACTCACTGCTCTGATGTGGAGATGCTGGCGTTGGACTGGGGTAAACACAGTAAGAAGCCTCACAACACCAAGTTAAAGTCCAACAGGTTTATTTGGTAGCACGATCCACAAGCTTTCGGAGCACTGCCCCTTCATTAGGTGAGTCATTTTTTTTGCAGGTCAGTCACTTGACGAAGAGGCAGCGCTCCGAAAGCTTGTGGATCGTGCTACCAAATAAACCTGTTGGACTTTAACCTGGTGTTGTGAGACTTCTTACTGTATTCACTGCTCCGCCACAGTTGCACTGCAGACTTCCCACATCCCCAACCCAGCCAGCAATCAGCAAAACCAATTGATCTAAAGAGAAATGCAGAGGGAAACATCTGGATCCAATACGTGCACTTCCTGGGCCTAACACTTTGGGCAGTGTTAGCTGAGCTTGCTCTCCAAGCAGGCTTGCAAATATCCTGCATGATGGCACAGTTGGACATATTTGTTCCTGTGGTGAGATGTCCCATGCCTTTACAGTAACCAGCAGTATAAAACAACAATGCACTGTAGCCCCCTAGCTCTTCAATCCCTTCCTTGTTGCCAGGCTGAAGGAAGCCACCAGTCATTTGCCTGCAGGCATCACCTTTAGGTTAAATTCAGGGAAGGTCTTCAATCTCTCCAGATGGCATATATTTCCACCAGAGGCTGTATTCAGAGAGCATCAATAAGCACATTACCATACCCTGACTGCCCACAACAAAGAAGACAACTAGACAGTGCAAACAAATTCTCAAGGGCTGCCAAAAACATTGTTCTCCAAATCATAGAATTATAGAATCCCAACAGTGCACAAGGGGGCCAGTTGGCCCATCAAGACTGTCTGACAGAGCATCTTACCCAGCCCCTCTCCCCTACCCTATCCCTGTAATCTCACATTTTTTTCCAAGGTTAATCCAGCTAACCAACACACCTTGAGACAATAAGGAACAATTTAGTGTGGTCGATCCACCTAACCTGCACATCTTCGGAATGTGGGAGGAAACCGGAGCACCTGAAGCAAATCCACACAGGCTTGGGGAGAATGTGCAAACTCCACATAGACAGTCACCCAAGGCCAGAATCAAACCGAGGTCCCTGGAGGTGAAGCAGCAGTGCTAACCATTATGCCACCATTGCCACCAAACCAGTGTCTCTAAGACTGAGGTTATGTTTCAGTCAGTACCAAGCATTCTTGGTACTGACTGAAAGCATTCTTTCTGGTTGTATCACAGCTTGGTATGACTCCTGCTCTGTCCAAGACCACAAGGAACTACACAAGATTGCGAATGTAGCCCAATCCATCAAGCAAACCAGCCTCCCATCCATGGACTCTGTCTACACTTCCTGCTGCCTCAGAAAAGCAGCCAGCAAAATTAAAGACCCCATGCACCCTGGACATACTCTTTTCCACCTTCTTCCTTCAGGAATTACATAAAAGTCTGAGGTCATGAACCAACCGACTCAAGAATAGCTTCTTCCCTGCTGTTGTCAGGCTTTTGAATGGACTTGCTTTACGTTAAGTTGATCTTTCTCTACACCTTATGACTGTAACATTACATTTCTTTCTCTATGAATGGTATGTTTTATCTGTATAGCACGCAAGAAATAATACTTTTCATTGTATGTTAATACATGTGACAATAATAAACCAAAATCAAAACCAAATCAAATCAACGCATGTTTTGAAGCAGCAGACATAATCATTGATGACACCTTTTGCAAGGCTGTTGAAAATAATTCTCATGCTTTGGCAATGTTATGCCATCATTGATGTATGCAACAGATAGCAAGTTCTGCCTATGGCTGACTCCCTGATTGTATCTGGAAGCAGCATGGCATTAAGCTGAAGATGAAAATCAAACTCTACCACACCAATATACTTACCATTCTGCTGCATTGCCCTGAATTCTAGCTCTGCTACAGGTGCCATGCCAAAGCATTGGCACGCTTCCACCAAAGACAGCGCAGGCCCATCATGAGTATTTGATGACAGGACAAAATCACGAACAATGAGGTCCTTCAGTGTACTGGGTACAGCAGCATGGAAACCATCCACCATAAATGGATGGGCAGGCAAAGTTTCCCACACGGATGATGACAGAGTTCCCAGATCTTCCATGGGGATCTGTCTCAGGGCAAACAACATCAAGGTCATCAGAACAAATGGTATAAGGACACAGTAAAAAGGAAGCTTGCAAATGTCTGTAGGGAAAACATTGCAGCCGATCTGCTGCATGGTGGCCAGCTCTGAAACTTGTTTCAGCTTGTTTCCCGCATCATCTACTCCAAACTGGCAACATCCAAAGTGCTCACAGGAAAGCTAGAGTAATGCAGCTGCGAAAGTCCCCCCAAGCACAAACAATGAAAATATGTACTGCCAGTTTATGCCCCTGTCCCTTATTGAAGTCTTCATTCATCAAAAGGACCCTCAGAGATGATGAAATCATTTACAACTTGGAGATAGGAGTCTCCAATAAGGTCCTTTTTCCTATTCCAATATGTTTTTAAGTTTATTTATTAGTGTCACAGGTAGGTATACATTAACACTGCAATGCAGTTACTGTGAAAGTCCCCAAGTCACCACTCTCCAGCTCCTGTTCAGGTACACTAAGGGAGAAATACCATGGCCATTGCATCTAACCAGCACGTTAGGCACATGAATAGAGAGGGAATAGAAGGATATGGATTGAGTAAAGGCAGAAGTTTTTTTTTAATTTACTTAGGGCATCATGATTGGCAAAGGCTTGGCAGGCCAAAGGGCCTGTTCCTGTACTATAGTTTCCTTTGTATGTTTTGTTCTTTGTCTTTCAGACTGGGCAGAAACCAGAGCACCCCGAGGAAACCCATGCAGACACGGGGAGAATGTGCAAACTCCACACAGAGCGTGACCCATGCTGGGAATCAAACCCGAGTCTCTGGCACTGTGAGGCAGCAGAGCTAACCACTGTGCCACCTGCCTCCCATGCCTAAAATGCTTTTAAAAATCGCTTGATAAATGAGATGTAACTGAGATGGGGTGGGTGGGGGAGGGTGGGTGGTTAGAAAATTCAAATGGCGTTATCGGATAATAATCAGGTCTGATAATCTGCACCTGGAAAATAATTGTCCTTTCTTCCTTCAATACCTGCATTGTGTTGATGATTGTCCCAACTGAACAGTGCTAACCCACTAAGACAGAAAATCAAATATTGCTGATGAGCTGTCACAAGACATTATTGACCAATTCCATCAGCACAGACAGCTTGCCCTTTCTCTGCTCAGTCTATCAGTCTCAGTGGCCTCTTCAGGTCCATGCTACACTTTGAGATAGAAAGAAGTGTCATCAAATCTCAAGCTTAAAGAAAACAGGAGATGTCTGTAACTAAAACGAACAATATTCACAAGCTCACACTGACAGGCGTACAAAAACCTGAACAGCAATGTCAGGAAGGATGCATGTAGCACAACTGACCACAGATATGAACAGTCACCGTGTGTTAACCTGTAAGCACGTTAGGATGAATATAGAGGAAGCACCATAATGTTTGACACTCAGCGGGAAAACTAAAAGGCTCGCAATTAAAAGAAAAGCACAGAGCAAATGAGAATAAATACTTATTGTCAGATTTGCTCGCTTGTTAAGCCAGCAGCACGAGGAACTACCATGCGTGGAAACATTACAATACTCCACCAACATTAATTATGGATGGTTATCAGCGCACAACCAAATTCATCGCACCAAACACAATGAACCCTATTTATTAATAACCTGCAGAAACAGATAACAACAACACGCCACAAGATTTCATCTTTAAACAAATTACAATTGATATTTCATTAATTCTGAATCCATACTGACAGCTGTCTGTCTGACAGCAGTCTGAGCATTTCCAAAATTTGATTTGATTTATTATAGTCACTTTTTAAAAATTAATTTGTGGGACATGGGCATCGCTGGCTGGCCAGCATTTATTGCCCATCCCTAGTTGCCATTGAGAAGATGCTGGGGAGCTGCCTTCATGAATCCCTGCAGTCCACACGCTGTGGGTTGGCCCACAATGCTATTAGGGAGGGGATTCCAGGAATTTGACTCAGCAAGGGAATGGCAATATATTTGCAAGTCAGGACAGTGAGTGGTAGTGTTCCCATAACCTTCTAGATAACAGTGGTTGTGGGTTTGGAAGATGATGTCTAAGGATTTTTGGTGAACTGCTGCGGTGCTTCTTGTTGATGCTACACACTGCTGCTACTGAGTGGATGTTTGTAGGTGTGGTGCCAATCAAGTGGGCTGCTTTGCCCTGGATGTTGTTGAGCTTCTTGAGAGTTGTTGGAACTGCACCCACCTAGGCAAGTAGGGAGTATTCCATCACACTCCTTTGAATACAGTGAAAAGTATTGTTTCTTGCGCACTGTACAGACAAAGCATGCTGAACGCAGAGGAGGAAAGGAGTGGGTGCAGAATGTAATGCTACAGTCATAGCTAGGGTGCAGAGAAACATCAACTTAATATAAGGTAGGCCAACAAGGTTCAAAATTGTCACTTTTTTCTCTTGGATATTGGAATAATGTTTACTCTCCTCTAGCCTAAAAGGATGTGTATTTATGCTCTTATTGAAGCTTTGGAAAGCTCAACCCGAGGAATATGGATTATTTCCTCCCTCATTTACTTAAACTTCTAAGTGTCTGTGATCTGGTCCAAGAGTGCAGTTTGTGTTGAATGTTGCTGGGTTAACATCCTGGAGCTCCCTACCCAACAGCACTGTCCAAGTACCCTCCACTGCATTGTTCAGGAAGATGGCTCACCCACTGTATTTCCAAGGGCAGTTAGGGAGGATACACATTCGTGGTGGAGTAATCACTGTAAGGAAGTGGGCTAAATGAACGGATTTGACAATGAGGTGTCTGCCGCTTGATTTTATTTTATTTGTTATTGGGATACAGTGAAAAGTATTGTTTAGAACATAGAACATCGAAAAACTACAGCACAAACAGGCCCTTCGGCCCACAAGTTGCACTGATGATATCCATATCTACTTGGCTTACCTATAACCCTCAATTCTATTAAGTCCCATGTACTCATCCAGAAATCTCTTGAAAGACCCGATCGAATTTGCCTCCACCACCCCCAGCGGCAGCCGATTCCACTCACCTGTCACCCTCTGAGTGAAAAACTTACCCCTGATATCTCCTCTGTGGGTAGAGGTAGAGAGATTCTTCCTGCTTAGAAAGGATAGCAGGACTAGAGGGCACAACATCAAGATCAGGAGGAGGGGGCAGTTTAGGTCAGAGTTGAGGAGGAACTTCTTCACTCAAAGGGTGGTGAATCTCTGGAATTCTCTGCCCGTTGAAGTGGTGGAGGCTGCCTCGCTAAATATATTTAAGTCACGGGTAGATAGGTTTTTGATGGACAGGGGAATTAAGGGTTATGGGGAGGAAGCAGGAAAGTGGAACTGATCCACTTCAGATCAGCCATGATCTTATTGAATGGCGGGGCAGGCTCGAAGGGCTAGATGGCCTACTCCTGCTCCTATTTCTTATGTTCTTATGCTCTGTACCTACTCCCCAGAACCTTAAATCTGTGTCCTCTTGTGGCAACCATTCTAGCCCTTGGAAAAAGCCTTGTTTCTTGCATGCTATATAGATGAAATATACCATTCATAGAGTACGTGGGGGAGAAGGAAAGGAGAGGGTGCAAAATACAGTGTCATAGCCACAGCTCGGTTGTAGAGAAAGATCAGCTTTATATATGGTGTACGTTGAGGCAAATCTTCCACTGCAGCCTTTGGGGGCAAAAGCAAGTTATCAGCAACAAATTGCATCTATAAAGCACCTTCAATGTCCAAAACCTTCCCAAGTTTCAAGGTCTTCCATCTTCCCTGCTGACATGTCAGAGTGTGAAGGATGTGCCCCAGATGTGAGATGGTTACATTTACAGAAGAGTTCCCACCCTGTGTTTTCCAGGTATTGCAGGGTATTATAAACTTTACGAGAAGCAAAGTCTATTTTTCTGCTCTTATTGTAATCTTTTGTTGGATACATCTTCTTGCTGAAAGTGCTGCTGAAGCATCCTCAGTGTTCAGGATTGAAGCCAGGGGCCATGTTCAGCTGTTCTGCGGATCCATTCCACTTTGTGTGTTGCAATGCAGATTTTCAGCTCGAGGTATTTGAACTTCGGGGAGAGAACTGACAGGTTATGGTTTCAGCCTAACCTTTCATCAGGAATCACTGATGAAGTGTTATGACTGAAACGTCAACTTGGCACTTTTCTTCACACAGACTGTGGCTGACTTGCTGAATGTTTCCGGTGTTCTCAGATCTCCAACATTCACAGTTTAATTTGTTTAAATTCCTTGCAATTGGAAAGTTAGAGGAAGCGCTGTAAGAGTTCCGTGGAAGGCTCACACCCTGTTTTCTCACTCTGCAGATGCTGCCAGACCTGCTGGGTTTATCTAGAATGTAGTGGGGGATTCTGTTTTGATGGTTAGATTATTTTAAAAAGTTCAAAAAAGCAACTTTGACAAGTTAACTCTTGCACAGGTAAACAAAACTCAGTCTTCAAAGCATAATAAAATTTTATTTTTTAAAATCTAATTTTATTGAAACATTGAAATGTTAGAATCAAAAACATTACAAATTAACACTATTCAGACAAACACACAATTAAGACACGACAAATTTATTTTGGCTGAAAGGAAAAGATCTCAGATTTCATGTCAAAAAGCAGAATCGTTCTAGTTTCGGTTATCAGATTATACAGCCCAGCACTCAATTAAAAGCAACTTCATTCATTCACTCTTCTGTCAATCTAACAGTGCCCTTCAATCAATTATAGTTTGACACCTTCAAATATTGATCTGTCATTCGTCTGTCCATTTTACAGAAGTTCCCTCCCAAAAATGGCTTCTTATGGATTCAGCATTTCTCTACCCAGTTTAAACTGGCTCTAATACCAAATAAAGGCACCTTTATCTTTTGGTATTATCACCCAGCCTGTGTAATTTACTTTGTTGCATAATTTATGCCTGGCTTGTGCTGATACCTGTCATGAATACAGCTTTCATTTTACTGGCATGTTATAAAATCATTTCTGAGAGACATTATGACTATGCTACTTAAATATTTTGTATTATTCTCAAATGGTTTTATAAACATTAGCTGCTAATTATCCTCATGTTGGGCATTTAGAATTAATCAGCATTCTCAACTCCACAGCGTTTCCTATTTTTGTTTATTTTTAGGGAAAGTTCTTCCCTGCTTGAATTATAGAATCCCCACGGTGCAGAAGGAGGCCATTCATCCCATTGAGTCTGCATCAACTCTCTGATGGAGCATCTTACCCAGCCTTAACCCCATAACCCCACACATGTTAATCCCCCTAACCTACATATCCCAGGATACTAAGGGGCAATTTAGCATGGCCAATCCACCTAACCTGCAAATTTTTATACTGTGGGAGGAAACTGGAGCACCTGGAGCAAACCCATACAGACATGGATAGAACGTGTGAACTCCACAGGGACAGTCACCCAAGGCTGGAAGTCCCTGGTGCTTTGAGGCAGCAGTGCCAATCACTGTTCCACCATGCCACCCAAATTTGGATCCATTAGGATTGCATCTTGGCTGCAAGTCAGTTTCCCGGAAATAGAAGAAAACTGGGAGCAGCAAATGGGGTGGGAGAAGCTAACTAGGTAGGTTTAAATAACTGAGGTTGGTGCTTTCTACTGTTCAAACTGCATGGCACAAGTTCCAACGTGGGAGGACGCAGAGAGAGCCACAATGGAGGTGGTGACAGCAGCAGTGGGGAGCGAGACACTGCCTAGTCAATGGGAAACAGTACGCCAGTCATGGAAAAAAAGAGCAAAAGCTTCAGTGAGGTATAGATTCTTTGAGGATGTGGGGCTTGGGTTTTAAGAATAGTGCAATGAAGGCACAGGACTTGACTTTGAGAGCATGAAGGGCTCATGCTTTTATGCTGTGGGACACATTCTTTTACATAATGAGATGCAGCATAGTCAATGATTGTGTTATGCAGATTTTAGGATTCCCTTACAGTATCCCTGAAGAGGTCAAACATCCCTTTGGACTCATGGGACTCCCTGGCCTGTGACTGACCAAAAGTTCATTCAGGAAGGCATCAAACACAGAGAGTGGCTCTGATGAAGGGTCGTCAAAACTTTGGCTCTATTCTCTCTCCACAGAATCTGTCAGACCCGCTGAAGATTTTCCAGAATTTTCGGTTTTTGTTTGACACAGAGAGACTTTGTTGGAGCAAATGTACAAACAACAAATCTATCCAAACCTTCATGCGCCACTTGGCAGAGCCTGGAGATCACGCATTGGATTCATCAGCCACCCATAGGGCAGCATGGACAAGTTGGACCGAAGGGCCTGTTTCCATGCTGTAAACCTCTGTGACTCCATGACCTCAGATCCCACCAAATCAGAGTGGAAGCAAACCACCCTTGGTCCCAAGACTGCTTAACACAAAGTTATGTAGATTCATCTCTGTGGTTGGATATCTTGTTTCAAATGAAACCAGTAAAGTTGTTACAAACATATTACCAAGATATCCCACATCTGTTGTGATATGTTTAAATAGTGAGCACAGTAAGAAGTCTCACAACATCAGCTTAAAGTCCAACAGGTTTATTTGGAATCACAAGCTTTCGGAGCGCTGCTCTTTCATCGGGTGCGTGGAGGTTAGTTCACAAACACTGCAGATATAGATGTAGACACAATTGCAAGATAATTACAGATTGGAATGTGGAGAACGATTGGATTGCAAGTATTTACAGGTAATCAAATCTTTATGGATATGAACAGTGTGCGTGGAGAGAGGGATGATCATAGATTAAAGAGATGTGAATTGTCTGAAGCCAGGACAGTTAGTGAGATTTTGCAAAGCCAGGCAGTATGGTGGGGTTTACAGGTAGTGTGACATGAACCCAAGATCCCAGTTGAGGCTGTCCTCATTTGTGCCAAATTTGGCTATCAGTTTCTATCAGTTTAACTAGTGAAAATAACAGGAACCCCAAAATGATACATGATATTATCACGAAACTAGTAGTAATAACATTTAATCAGCAGCTTTCAGGAGGATATTGTTTTCTTGATATTTCTCTACAAATACCTTGGGCAGAATTTTACTGGTGACAGGGTTTCTCAACTCTGCTGATGCGCACATTGGGCAGAGGCAGGATCTCTGCTCCTCACTCAGGAGCAAGTCCCAGCTCAGCTGCAGGCTGGCAATCCTCAAATCCCAGCAGCACCACCCGGGTCGGTAATCACTGGTGGGATTCCAGCCGGAGGCAGGATGCAGATTAAGTGCGGGGAGTTGTCATGACAAGCTGGGTATGGAAGGAGAAACCCAATGAGGAGGAGAGGGAGTGGGCATCTTGATGGAGTTGATGGAGAAATCGGAGTTGGAGGGATGCGTGGTGGGACGGTGGGGGAATGGAATGGGAGGAGTGATTGCAGAGGATGGGGTGGCCACCATTGTGAAAGGGGAGCAGCGATGGAGGCCCTCCCTCCCTTTCCCACCCAAAGTAGGATTACCTGCTGGCCTTTCCTCACTGTCCCTGGCAAAATTGAGTCCTGATGTGGGTATGCCGGCGTTGGACTGGCGTAAACAGACTTTTTACAAAATTGAGTCCTGGCAGGAGACCGTTAATTGGCCATTTAAGGGCCCCAGTTGGGGCAAGGGCAGTTGGGTTGCCTAGGCCACCTTCTCAAGGGATGGGCAATAAATGCTGGCAAGGCAGCGAAGCCCGTGTCCCACAAATGAATAAAAAAAGACTAAAATTGTGGACAGGTCAGGCAACAAAAAATTGGCCCGATTCATCTTCTGGGCTGAATGATTTTGCAGTTGTTATTTCTTTTGTGTCAGGCCAGGTGAGAGGGCAATGGGAATTTTATGGGCCACCCCCTGTAAACCTGCCAGCAGATCCATGTAAAATTCCTTCCCTTATGACTGTCTTGTCCCGATGTATAACAATACTCAATGCTGCTTATCGTCAAGGTTTTCAAATCTAATTTGTGATGAAGAAACGAACACTCCTGAGACGTTCTTTAGTCATTGCAGCACACACTGGCATATGGTTATGTTTCTGAGCTGGTAGCTTTGGAAGCTCAACTGATGATCCTGAATCTAAATCAGCTCAAATCCCACCCTGGTTGCTGTAGAATTTTAATTCAGTTAATTAAATAAATCTGGAATTAAAAAGCTCATATCAGTAATCATGACCATGAAACTACTGGGTTGTGGGCACCATGGTTCGCACTGCTGCCTCACAGTGCTAGGGACCCAGGTTCAATTCTTGGCTCAGGTCACTGTCTGTGTCAAGATTGCACGCTCTTCCTGTGTTTGTGTAGGTTTCTTCCGGGTGCCCTGGCTCCCTCCCACAGTCCAAAGATGTGCAGGTTAGGTGGATTGGCCATGCTAAATTGCCCCTTAATGTCAGCGGGATGAGCTAGGGTAAATACATGGGGTTACGGGGTTGGGGCATAGGTGGGATTGTGATCGGTGCAGACTCGATGGGCTGAATGGCCTCCTTCTGCACTGTAGGATTCCGTGATTCTCTGAAAACTATTAGGTTCACTAATGCCCTTTAGAGAAGGAAATCTGCCATCCTTACCAGGTATGGCCTACATGTAACTCCAGACCCAAAGCAATGCAGTTGACGTTTAACTGCCCTCTTATAGCCTTGCAAGTCAGTCAGCTGGAAAGGGATGAATAATGCTGGCCTTGCCGTTGAATGGGAATTAATTTAAAAAAACTATTAATTGCAGGAGTTCTTTGTAACAAACACATCATTAGTTGTATTTTCAAATCAGCGAGTAGATGAGATGCTTCCTGGAGTGCTTCCCCCTCTTGTGGCCATTGTTAATTCTACAGCCCAGTACTTTGAGCAGGGCCTCATTGCAAGTTCACTGAAGAGTCAAGAAGATTTAACAGCTTCATACTTATAACATAGAATGATTTCATCCAGAATTGCTCTTGCAAATAGGATTAGTAACTAGGAAAATTATAATTGCTTTCTCTAATGCGAGAGTGCATGACCTCCACCCCAGAGTGTTACAATTCTTCTTTTGTCTCCTACTTTCCAGTTGTAGTTATTTCTTTCAGATGCTGAGGTTCTGACTGAGTCTGTGGCCACAGAAGAAAATTAAATTGGTGGGTAGGGAACAAAGTTTGTGGTGGGGGCAGAAAGCAACTGCTTAATTCTTCCTGAAATTTAATTAGAGAAAATTGCAACCCATCGAGATGCTCGATAAGCAGGCTCGTGAAAGGAGAATTGAGAGAGGTGATGAGTCCAAAAATGTGTGTGTTAGGTTGATTGGCAACGCTAAATTGCTCCTTAGTGTCGGGGGGATTAGTAGGGTAAATACATGGGATAGGGCCTGTTGTTGGTGCAGGTTCAATGGGCCGAGTGGCTTCCTACTGCACTGTAGGGATTCTATGATTCTATTGTGGGTAAAGTGGAAATTGATGTTGCTGGTAAACATATGGATCCTGACTTTACAACTTAAGGTAACGTTGGTGAAGGATGCTGTGTTATCCTTCTTGTTCCTCAGCAGTAACCTGTACGCTTCACATGATCATGACAAGAGGTTGATTGAATTGATTTATTATTGTCACATATATTGGGATACGTAGAAACATGGAATGTTACTGCACTGTACAGGCCCTTCAGCCCTCAATGTTTGCCGAGCTATGTCCAATTCCAAGATCAAGTTATCCCCTCCCTATAATTCTGGAGTGCTCCATGTGCCTATCCAATAACTGCTTGAAAGTTCCTAAAGTGTCCGACTCCACTATCACAGCAGGCAGTGCATTCCACACCCCAACCACTCTCTGAGTAAAGAATCTACCTCGGACATCCATCCTATATCTCCCACCATGAACCTTATAGTTATGCCCCCTAGTAACAGCTACATCCACCTGAGGAAATAGTCTCTGCAAACAGTGTAAAGTATTGTTTCTTGTGTGCTATAAAGACAAAACAAACCATTCACAGAGTACAAAGGGGAGAAAGAAAGCAGAGGGTGCAGAATATAGTATTGCAGTTACCGATAGGGTGAAGAGAAAGATCAGCTTAATACACGATAGGACCATTCAAAAGTCTGATGCCTGTAGGGAAGAAACTGTTCTTGAGTCAGTTGATGTGTTTTCAGACTTCTGTATCTTCTTCAGGATGTAAGAATGTGGAAGAAAATATGTCCGAGATGCGTGGAGTCTTTGATTATGCTGGCTGCTTTGCTGAGGCAGTGGGAAGTGTAGACGGAGTCAATGGATGGGAGACCGGCTTGTGTGATAGACGGGGCTTTGTTCATAGCCCTACGTAGTTTTGTCTTGGTCAGAGCTAGAACTATATCAAGCTGTGATACATCCGGCTACATGCTTTCTATGGTGCATTTGTAGAAACTGGTGAGAATCGTAGTGAACATGCTGAAAAGTTTAGAACAATTTTGAGGAATCATATACAAATCAAGATACCATAAAAGGCAGAATCTGTATTGTAACTGTACAAGACTTCAGGTTTTTACTGATATTCACAGGAATAGTGCTGAAGTTTTAAACTCCTGCAAATGGCAAATTGCGCGGAGGGTGTGGAGAGTCTGCAGAAGGATCTAGATAGGCTGGGCGAATGGGCCAGGAACTGGCAAATGGAATTTAATGTTGGCAAGTGTGAGGTGGTCCACTTTGGTAGGAATAATGGTAGGAAGGACTATTACTTCTGTGGCGAAAAACTGCAGCAGGCGACGGTGCAGAGGGACCTCGGGGTCCTTGTGCATGAGTCGCAAAAACCCAGCTTGCAGGTGCAGCAGGTGGTCAGGAAGGCAAATGGGATGCTGGCCTTCATAGCGAGGGGGATTGAATATAAAAGTAGGGAGGTCTTGCTGCGGCTGTATAGGGCATTGGTGAGGCCGCAGCTGGAGTACTGTGTGCAGTTTTGGGCACCGCACTTATGCAAGGATGTTTTGGCCTTGGAGGGAGTGCAGAGGAGGTTTACTAGGCTGACACCGGAGTTGAGGGGGTTGAGCTATGAGGAGAGGCTGAATAAACTAGGCTTGTACTCGTTAGAGTTTAGAAGAATGAGGGGAGATCTCATTGAGACATATAAGATGATGAATGGGATGGATAGGATAGAGGTGGAGAGACTCTTCCCGCTCAGAAAGGATAATAGGACTAGGGGGCACAGCCTCAAGATAAAGGGGGGACGGTTTAGAACGGAGTTGAGGAGGAACTTCTTCACTCAAAGGGTGGTGAATCTCTGGAATTCTCTGCCCGTTGAAGTGGTGGAGGCTGCCTCGCTAAATATTTTTAAGACGCGGGTTGATGGGTTTTTGATAAGCAAGGGGATTAAGGGTTATGGGGAGAGGGCGGGAATGTGGAACTGAGCCACGACAGATCAGCCATGATCTTATTGAATGGCGGGGTAGGCTCGAAGGGCTAGATGGCCTACTCCTGCTCCTATTTCTTATGTTCTTATGTAAACATGAATACCATGTGAAAGTTTACCAGTACAGAAACAATATGCAACTGAGGATGAATATAACTAATTATTCAATTTGTTAGACTATCCATGATAAAATAAAGTGAACTTTACTATGAATGCTTAAAATGTATATGGTTTAACAAATGATACAATTTTTACCCCATTGCAATTCCCGAGAGCAGTTGCTTCATCAATGATTCTCCTTCCACCATAAGGTCAGATATTTGCTGATGATTGCAGTGTTCAGTTCCATTCACAACAGATAATGAAGCAACCTATGCTTGTACACATCATGACTTGGACAGCATTTGGCCTTGGACAGAAGTAACTTGGTGCAAGTAACATTTGCACCACGCAATGCCAGGCATCTCCAGCAAGTAAGGATCTAACCACCTCCCCATTACTACAACTATAGGAGGGAATGAACAAACTGAGTCAGCTTACATTAGTTTTGATTACATTACATGGTTCCATTGTCTTGGGTGCTTCATCTTTAATCACTGTGAACATCCTCTGTCCACTTGTTTACAATATCAAAGCATTATGTTTGTCAAATTGATTTTGATGGGGTGTTAATTGCCCCATCTCCTGGATATTTGATTAAGTTTTCAGAGGCACAATTGTTCCACTAGACCTTTTGGAGCTATAATAATTGATATCAATTCTCTTATGGTTGCTGAAACCTTGGTGTGTGACTGTTTTAGTGCGGTGTGAGGTATAGCTATTTGTATTTTTTCCTGTCTGCCCGCAGTGAATGTGGAGATTACAGTGCTGTCTGTTTCACCCTTTCCATTCACTCCTCTCCTACTGTAGCCCACACTCTCTGGATTTGTCCTACTATGACAACTGAATCCCCCAACATCCTGGTCGTGGCTATTAATTCTGGTGGCATGGTGGTTAGCACTGCTGCCTCTCAAACCTGGGTCCCTAGCACTGATTCCCAGCTTGGGTCACTGTGCAGAGGATGCATGTTCTCCCTGTGTCTGCATGGGTTCCCTCTGGGCGTTCCGGTTTCCTCCCACAGTCTGAAAGACATGCTGGTTAGGTGCATTGGGTATGCTAAATTCTCCCTCAGTGTACCCGAACAGACTGGAGGTTTTTCGCAGGAACTTCATTGCAGTGTTAACGTAAGCCTCCTTGTGACACTAATAAATAAGAACATAAGAAATAGGAGCAGGAGTAGGCCATCTAGCCCTTCGAGCCTGCCCCGCCATTCAATAAGATCATGGCTGATCTGTCGTGGCTCAGTTCCACTTTCCCGCCCTCTCCCCATAACCCTAAATCCCCTCTCTTATCAAAAACCCATCAACTCGCGTCTTAAAAATATTTAGCGAGGCAGCCTCCACCACTTCAACGGGCAGAGAATTCCAGAGATTCACCACCCTTTGAGTGAAGAAGTTCCTCCTCAACTCCGTTCTAAACCGTCCCCCCTTTATCTTGAGGCTGTGCCCCCTAGTCCTACTGTCTTTTTTGAGCGGGAAGAGTCTCTCCACCTCTATCCTATCCATCCCATTCATCATCTTATATGTCTCAATGAGATCTCCCCTCATTCTTCTAAACTCTAAACTAGGCTTGTACTCGTTATTCAGCCTCTCCTCATAGCTCAACCCCCTCAGCTCCGGTATCAGCCTAGTAAACCTCCTCCGCACTCCCTCCAAGGCCAAAATATCTTTGCGCAGGTGCGGCACCCAAAACTGCACACAGTACTCCAGCTGCGGCCTCACCAATGCCCTATACAGCTGCAGCAAGACCTCCCTACTTTTATATTCAATCCCCCTCGCTATGAAGGCCAGCATCCCATTCGCCTTCCTGACCACCTGCTGCACCTGCAAGCTGGGTTTTTGCAACTCATGCACAAGGACCCCGAGGTCCCTCTGCACCGTAGCTCAATATCTTCTCGAAGGCAGTTTGGGATAGGTGATATTGCCAAGGACTTGCACAACCCATGAATGAATTTTTAAAAAATTTGGTTTAATACATTATAGTATTAACAACTTAAAAACGGCATCATCTAAACAACACACTAGTTTGTAAGCATGAGGTACACGCATCACCATGTTTTTCTCTTGAGTTAAGACTGTGCAGTGAGCTCTGCAAGTTTAGTTAAATACAGTTAATGAATCAGACAGGCCTTTTATCAATTCTGTTTTCAGGTTTGGGACTAGGTCTGAAATGTTACATTGTTCGATGTAGTTGCTATACCGCCATCTAGTGGGAAAGATGTAGGGAAATAAGTTTTAAAAGAAAATATAGAGAGATGCAAGAATTACAGATTAGTTATAATGGGGGATTACTTTTATCCGGATATAGACCAGGATTGTATAAGTAGACAGCAACAAGTATGGAAAATTTTGTACTCCAGTATGTTCCCATTCCAATAAGAAGGCACTGCTAGATCTGCTTGCTGGGAATGAAGTGGGCCAAGTGGATCAAGTGTAAGAAAAGGAAAATTTAATGGACAGTGATCATTGCATCACATGGTTTAGGTTGACTTTGGGAGAGGACAAGAAGCAATCCAGAGAAACAAGAGTCAACTTCAATGGGGCAAGAATTGGAATCAAAGATTTGTCAGCAAAACAGTAACTGAGCAATGGGCTGCTTTAAAAGAAAACAATTTCAGCACAGTCAAGGTGTATTCCTATGAAGGGGAAAGGTAAGGCAAATAAATCTGGAGCTCTCTGGCTGATGAATAAAATGAGATTAAGATAAAGAAGAAAAAGTGTGCTTATGACAAATATCGGATAGATAATACAACCAAAAATCATGTTGAATAGGGAAGGTTAGAAAGGAACTGAAAAAGCCAAAAATAGATGCAAAAAGAGTATGAATACAGACTGGTAGCAAATATACAGTACATGGACAAATATACAGTAAAAAAGTAGTAAGAGGTGTGGGTCTGAAGAGGGACCAAAAAGGGAATTTATGCATGGAAACAGGAGCATAGTTGAGGTTTTTAATGAATATCTTTTTTAATGAATGTTTTGACCAACGAAGAAGGTGCTGTACAGGCCATGGTGTGCATGTCTATGAAGGTGGTAGGAAAGATTGAGAGTGAAGTATTTAACAGGCTTTATTACTGGGGCCATAGCATAAAAAGCAAGGAGGTTATGCTTCTAGATTTTAGCTGGACTATTGTGTTTAGTGCAGGGAATCACACAATACGAAAAATGTAATAGAATGTAAAAATAATCATCAGAATGGTTCCAGGAGTGAGAAACTACCGTTACATAGATGGGTTGGAGCAGTTGCGGCTGTTTTCATTGGAGGAGAGTTTATGTTAGAAGCAGTGTAGAGCTTTAAATTTAATTTATATTTTGTAAGTTAAG
The DNA here is from genome assembly GCF_965287045.1 of Carcharhinus amblyrhynchos. NCBI lineage: Eukaryota > Metazoa > Chordata > Chondrichthyes > Carcharhiniformes > Carcharhinidae > Carcharhinus > Carcharhinus amblyrhynchos. Next base: position 122,341,825 of record NC_137325.1, read on the forward strand.
GCAAAATCTTTTTTAGTTTCATTTAGAGTATTTTGAGAGCTGGGTGCTGGGAGACTGGAGCCCTATTTGTATACTTACATTTTAGTGAGGTTTTACAACTCCTAAAGTTCTGCAGTTAAGTTAAAAAAAAGACAAAGGCCAGAATTTTCAACAAAGCAAGCACTTGGTGTCCCCAGTTTGAAGGAGCCTTTTGATGGAGTCACCCTCAGCTTACTGCCCAAGATCAAAGGCAAGGACTTTTTCTGTTCCGCACCCAATTATCAAGGGGAGCCCACCACCTAACAACTGAGGCTGGGTGGGAAAAGGCCCTAAAATGGCCACTTAAAGTTAAAATTCTGTCTATAAAGTTGAAAAAACTGTGTTGATTTGATTTATTGTCACATGCATTAGTATACAATGAAAAATATTATTTCTTGAAAGCTACACAGAAAAAGCATACCGTTTTGAAGGAGAGAGTGCAAAACGTAGTGTTACAGTCATAGCTAGGGTGTAGAGAAAGATCAACTTAGTGTGAGGTAGGTCCATTCAAATGCCGAATGGCAGCAGGGAAGGTGTTCTGAAGTCGATTAGTACGTGATCTCAGACTTTTGTATCTTTTTCCAATGGAAGGTGGAAGAGAGTATGTCTGGAGTGCTTGGGGTCCTTAATTACGTTGACTGCTTTTCTGAGGCAGTAGGAAATGTAGACAAAGTCAATGGATGGGAGCTAGGATTGATGTCTAGTAGCAATCATGATGTAGAGATGCCAGCGTTGGACTGGGGTAAACACAGTACGAAGTCTCACAACACCAGGTTAAAGTCCAACAGGTTTATTTGGTAGCAAATGCCACTAGCTTTTGGAGTGCTGCTCCTTAGTCAGGTGAGTGGGGAGTTCTGATCACAGACAGGGCATATAAAAGCGCACAGACAGTTTACAGAATGCTGATTAGAATGTAAGTCTTTACAGCTAATCAAGTCTTAAAGGTGCAGACAATGTACTGACTCCCTGGTGCTGTAACTCCATTTTGTACTTACCATCTTAGCTCCAAATGAAAAAAAACAATGAGGAAGCAGAAATATGCTGCAGCTTTCTCACACGAATTCGGTCACAATGTCATTCTCACTTCAGAAGGAGCATTAGAGGCAGGGAATGCTCATCAATAACCATCTTTAAAAACAAGCATCTTCAAATAATGCAGGATTATAATAATTTAAAATCCAGTACATTTAATTGTGCTGGATGTTCAAACAATCACCCGCAAGCCCGAACTCTTGAAATTCTTTCATTTGGTAAAGAAAATATCAAAACATATCAGCTTTGTGAATTTCACGCAATTGAAATATCAATTGAAAAATGAGATTAATTTATTTCGCATCTTTGATATTCTCAGGGCATCCCAAGATGCTTCACAGGGAAGGAAATATTTTTAAAATGATAACTTAATCATTTTACAAATTTATGGATTGTAATTTCAAACATGTAAACAGGAATAGAACAAATCTGAATTCACTCTCTTCAGAGGCCAGCTGTGAACATTATGCTTATTTTTATAAAATTGTTTGCTCATGTGAAACATAATGCAGATTTTTGAGCTCAGCACATCAGAAAATGAAGGGCTATTAAATTATGTATTTTTTAAAGGCCACAGTAGACCAATTTATTTTAAATTGCATTCACTTTCATTTAGCAAACCCTAAATATACAGTAATCCTTAGATGTTGCAGTCCAGCTAATAAATACCCTAAATGTGGACGTCCTTTCATCTTACTGCTGGAATTGAGCTTGCAAAGATTAGTTCCGAGTGTCACTCAGATTGCTGAAGCCTATTCTGCTTTCCAATTGTCTGTCCCCGCTCACTGGTGGTGTAGGGTTCCATCGATGCCAACAGTCTTTGGTTGCTCACAGGTGCCTAGTCTTGAATAGCGAATGGATCCTGCCAGGCTTTTCAACTGCGGATAGCATGATAGCCAAATCTAATCATATTCTCATACTATACTTGCACAGATTCACTTTCACAAGTTAGCACTTGATGGTAATCAGGAAGGGGAACCTAAGATTTTTTATTTTTTTGGACCCAAATTACTGTTTCAGCTCAACTAAATGAAAACAAACCTGGAACTCAACCAGAGATAGTTCAGCCTGTGCAGTTTAGTGGCACATAGGGCAATGTCTTTACTCACTACAACACCGCATACAAATTCAGTTAGTCACTTCAAATAACTCAAACGGAGAAACTCAGATCTTTTGAATGCAGAATTATTTGGCCTTAGTTTTTCAAGCTGCAACTTCAATTTTGAAAGATTAACTCAACCCCAACAGATAAATTACAATTGGATATCAAAATCTAGAACGTGTCAGAGACAACCTCCCCCAACTCCCAAACTCAGCTACATTGAGCCAACTCACATTCTTAGGAGGGAGAAGGAAAAACCATAAAACTCAAAGCCCTTACTGGTCCTTAAAAACATGAAGTGTCTCACACAGGTGACCTTTGTTCATGAGTGCAGGTATGTGATGCAATATAAATCGAAGAAAGATTGTGGTTTGGGAAGGGATGAAAGAGGATGCTTTTTTAAAAAAAATCTAATCATCAAAACTATTCCAAACATTGAATTCCCTGAAACTGCCCGTAGAAGATGGAGCTTCCATTTAGTTGTAGCTTCCAGTCTGGTCATTGTTTCAATCAATTAAGTTTTGCCTTCTCCAAATAACTACCCCAAAACTGCTTAGTTGAATCCTCCCCATTGCTTCAATATAAATGGCTGCTGGGTTTTGAGAAGTTGCAGATCAGTATCTCGAGGTAACAGATGGTTACAAACCATTTAAAAAAATTGGGGTAAAATTATTTCAGCAATTTAGCAACTCTTTTCTTTGCAGGAATAATGAATTAATCCAGGTATGACAAAATACTTTTTATAGCACAAGAGTGTTTTGATACCTTGAAAGCAACTGAGGAGTTTCTGAATCCTCTGTTTGCAGCAAAGCTTGAATAAAACAGGACAGTCTTGCCCCCCAAAAACTACAATCTGCTCATCAGCAGCCAAGTCGCACTTGCCTATTTAATACTGATCAAAATCTGACTGATTTCATAAAATGGAAGTAATAGATCTTACAGTAAGCAATAAAGTTCACTTTATATTTTGCTCATTCTACACCTCGTGGCAGGATAATCTGAAGCAAGGATTACAATTAAAAGAATTACATTGCATGTGTAAATGACAGCAAGAAAGAAAATAATTTCTTTACAAAAAAGTTAGATGTGCAAATATCATTTGGTTATACAAACAATTTAATTCCTGAGACATTCCTCAGTCTATATTCAGGATGCAAATAAAGCATCATATAATTAAAAGAAAATCCAGGCAACTGTTTTGCACAGAAAAGACGGTTGAATTGTAACAGGGGAAGTGTATGGGGCAGGAGGGAAAACCCCCTTGTGTCAATCAGCGTAAGGCTCAAGTCTCATTTGAGTAACAGTGGGACAGTCTCCAGCCCTTAATTGGCTGCAATGATGCTCTGGGTGGAGCAAAAGAATGGTCCCCAAATGAAATTAGAATGATGTTGAGGGGTGTAGCCATATCAGCCATAGGAGGTAAAGGCATGGTCAGAGGTGAGGCGGCTCAAGGACTCTTGGCCCAGGCCGAGGGGAGCATTCCTGCTCTTCTTGGCCGACCATCATTCTACAGAAAAGTTCATTTTTGGAAGTTACTGCAGTCTGTTCTGACCACTCCAGTTTGCCAATAGCGTTGGGCTCTTCCTCGGTCTCCCGGATCTAGAAACTGAAATGCTGCTTCAGCCACCAGTGACTTAATCAAGCTGTGGCTTTCCAATAGAAATAGGCTCTTGGGCTATCTGGGGTAAAGGTGCTTGCTCTCTGGCTGAGGACCAGGGCGAGGATGGATGCAGCCAGAGCTGTCTTAAGTCAATGGGCTCAAATTAGCATATTTGTTTAAAAAGACAAAGTACTAGATTACATTCAAATTTTAAATTGCATTTACAATTTTTTTTCTTTTACACAGGCAAGAACAGCCAAACTCAAACTGTAGTAAAACAGTTTTATTCCTCACTATTCCAGCTGCACTTGGCTACTGGTAATACAAAGGTCACACCAAACAGTTAAAAAATAAAATACGTCTTTAAAAGAGATTGCGGACACTGTTGGTAATAATGGAGATAGCCAATCCTCTTAAACACCTACAACTGTCAACACCATGCAGAGCTGAAAGTCTGCCAAGACTTCAAGCACACTAGTCATTTAATAGACCAGCCACCTGACCTCATTCGATCAAATAAGTTAACAAGTTAAAAACATTTTCATGCAAAGTTCCTGATTTAACAAGTGGCAGATTCACCTTTTGCTGGATGTTAATAATAGATATCTATAATTTCATTAGATATATTTATCTACACAGAATTTTTTTTAAAAGAAGTTTGGTGTTGCTAAACATAAATCAGATCAGAACTGTTTTGACAGGCTCATTCTTGTGGACCATTTCAACCGTTGAAAAATGATCAAAAAGTGGGGAATGCCAGGATGACGGCTTCCCAGCTCAATGTGCTCTCAGTCTCAACTGTATCCATGGGTGGTGGCTGGTGGGAGCCAGTCACTGTCCCATTGGAACGTTTTGGGGGGGGGGGGGGGGAGCGCCCAAAAGGCTGGATCATTCTAGCTGATTCAGATTGATAGCAGCAGCACCTGCAGAGACCTCCTCCTCTTTACCATGGATGCTGTGTGACCCACTTTCTTTTCCTGCTCAAACTCCTCCATCAATTGGTTATGTTCTATAATTTACATTTTTTTAAAGATGTGGAGTTGGCTCAGGCAGAAATTATTATGAAAACATTACTAAAGCCATAACCATTTTCACTGGTCCAAAAGACAACCTACCCAAAAAAAGACTGCAGCGTTCAGACTGAATAATTAAGGCTTAGGAGGAGTTCTGACAATCATCAATGCACACGAGAAACACTGAAAGAAATCAATCTGAAAAAAATCCCTTTAATGGAAGTGCAAACTGGTATAGACATTCCCCATGATGTTCCTGTAGTGACAGTTCAGGAAAACTTCTGTAGTTTGATGTACATAGATTCGTTCATCTGGGCGATCTGCAGAGAACACTGATGTAATGGTCTAAGTTCACTGAAACCTACATATACCTGGGGTAGTATACAGGCTTTATTTTGTGAAGGAACAAGTGCCATATGTTTTCTGCAGTCTTGGATGAAAAATTTACAGTGTAAACACAATTATTTTATCCGCCACGTTACAGTGTTTAGTCTTAAATTATGTTTTAAAATATATCAACTGCACCTGTGAGATAAACATGGCACCAAAGCACTCCCCCATTACAGCAATGTGGCGATGACGAGTTGGGATATCTATAGGCATTGACACTTGCAATGTGGCACTGGTTCGGCTGTAAACAGCAGAGAAAGGGCTGCCAGGTGATGGACTGAAGAACCTGGTGGAGGCACAACTCTGCTTCATCTCACAGGAACATATCAGTGACACAGCAGATCTTTGCACCCATACTTGGACAAAGCCAAATACCAATAGCTTGCATCATGCTACATAACTGTACTCGTCTGCTGAGGTCTGGCTACGCTCAATATATTGTTTGTCAATGAGAACTTCAATGCACTTCTTGATCATGCTGATACTAGGGTTGAATCTTGCTCTTGATTGGCTTATTACCTGTTGAGAAGTGAACAAGCATTAGGAAGTCTTCAATACAGACAATCAAGAAATATAATCTCTCTGAAGAGATGGTAGAAAAAGTAAATAAAATAGAAAGTGCTGCCTACAAACAGCAAGCTAATAATCTTCTGAACAAAAACTTTTTTTGCACTGAAATGGAAATCTACATTTCTCCTTCAAATACTGACCGACTAGTTGTTTATTTCTAGCGTCATCTCATTCTTAGCTTTACCTCAGATTTGCAATTCCCCCTGCAAAATAAATTTCTCAAAGAAAGTTCCTATATTTCATCTAGTGCCTTTCATGACTTCAGAACATTCCAAAGTAGTTCACGACCAATGAAGTTCCTTTGGAGTGTATTTACCACTGTAATGTTGAGAAACATGGCAGCCAACTTGCATGACACAAGGTCCCATAGACAATAAAGAGATTATGCCCCAAGCTTTTCTTTTTGCATTGCTAACTCAGGGATTTAGCTGGTTAACATGATCATCACAATGCAGCATTTTTGATAGGAAATTAGTATGTGGCTGTAATTCCCGATCTCAGATGGACCAACGAGAAAAAGCCAGAGCAAAGGCCAGAAGCTTGCCTACTTTATGATGATGGAAACTGTCCAGATCTTTGCAAGAGCAGCAATCATCATCATTCACTCAAACTTCCCCAACTTGATGCTACTCCACGTTTCTTCCAGGAATTTCTGAGCCCAGTTTTTTCAGAAATGTAAGGCAGATCCCTTGGAGAGTTCTGATGAAGCGGAATAGAGTTAGCAAGATGGACATGCCCCTTTCTTTAAACAACATTGTCAGCTGTAAAGTTTAAAGGGCCAGTTTGAATCTTAGTGAATGGGAGAGTTATGAATGAGTGAATGGGTAGGTGATAGGGTGGGTAGCTTAGCAAGTTAAAGTGTTGGCGGGGAGGGGGGAGGGCGCGGTAGCTATTCAGGTAAGTACTGTGAACTGTTCAAAGTTGAAACTTCTGATTGGGAAATAAGTATGAGAGTCAGGACTTCCATAGAGTTCTGACATGCATCTCCAGTCATACATCCGGTCTCTGGATCGAAGATTAGAGTGGCATTAAAGAGGAGAAAGGGTGAGGTTGCTTCTTGGGTCTCTGGCACCAAAAGAACAGGTGAAGGGGCAGGGAATCTGGAACAAGAAATGCAACTAGACCACAACCCTCAAAAGGAAGTATTACTGAAAGCATATGCTGAACAAACTTACGATCTCTGTGAAAATTATACTGGGCTCTTCATGTAGTAATTTCAGAGCCATTATGTACAGGGTATCAGGATCCAAGGACAAATCACTAGTGATCAACCTGAGAGGGGTTCTATATTTTATTCATACGGAACACAATGATGGCACAAGGTCCACCATTCATAATCATCTAATCCATCAGATTCTATCTGCAGCTCTCAGAAACCACGCACAGTTGCTCTATGCTTACCTGATAGAATAGGAGCATTAGAGCAGTACAGCGTTCCTGCTGAAGGTTTTTGTGGGTGGGCATGTCAATTTATGTACCCAAGGCGAAGGATGTCAGTGCTGTGGACTAGAACGCTTGTCTTACTTTTGTCACCCAGTCATCAAGCACTCCCTGGTGGATTTAGGGTAGGTTAGATAAATATCTATGTTCTTTTATTCAGCCTCACAACGTGCTTTTAATTCAGTTTCCTATACTACTTCTGAATGGTGTGCCAACTAGGAACTCAGCGGAAACTGTCTAAATTAATTGCATGGGAATTTTTAAGAACCTGTAGAGAGGGGAATCATCCCCCCCCCCCCCCACCCATCAGCCTGGTCAAGATTTAAGTGAAAGATGATGTTCTAATCCTTTTATATGGCCCCTAGTAGTAATGCATTTCAATTTACAGAGATCAAATAACTTCAGTTTGTTTTACACATAAAACAAATCTTATGTTTTTGCTAACACTTTGGTCACCTAAAAAGAATGTTTTACCTCTTGAATAAGTGCATTGTGTCGGAGCACTTTACGTGCTTTCATGATGCGGACTATAGCAGCCTGCAGATACATTTTCCTGTCCTCATCGACTGCACTTCTAGTTTGTTCCATCTCCTGAAAGCAATGAAGCAAAAACTAGAAACCCAACATGACTGTTTCAACAGAGTTCTGATGTGAGATATGTTTTGTGTTTTAGTAATGTACATGGATTATATGAAAAGGATTGCATAAAGCTATACTTAGCAAATAAACAAAACAATGCATTTCCATTTCTTACATTAGCCAAAGAGCTGAGAAATAGTTGTTGTTAGTACAACAAATAAAAAAAAAGCTAATACAAGTTGCCTTCACTTTATATTTTGGAAACAGAAGCTAAACTGACCATTTCTATTCCCTGTATGCTACAACTAGAGAACGGATGTTTATTTTTTTGCAGTCTGATAACTGTTATCCAATGGATAACATTGGAATAGTTTAGGTTAGAGGGTCATTAGATTTGTTCCAATGGTCGGTGCAACATCGAGGGCCGAAGGGCCTGTATTGCACTATAATGTTCTATGTTCTAACCGTTCAGTGCTGCATTTTGACCATTTCCAGTCCTGAAAGTTCCGTAAGATAAAATAAATAGGAGCAGGTGTAGGCTATTCAGCCCTTCAAGCCCATTCCATCATTCAATGAGGTCACAGCTGATGTCCCACTTCAACACTATTTTCCCCTCCTACTCCTGAATCCTTGGTGATTTTAACGTGTAGAAATCTATCAATCTCAATCTTGAACATACTCAATGACTGCTCCTTACAGGTCACAGGGGCAGAGAATTTGAAAAATTCACCACCCTTACTGAAGGGACTCCATCTACATCCTAAGTGACCTGCCCCTTATTCTGAGACTGTGCCCCTTGGTTCTAGACACTCCATCTGGCAATAATTCTATGACTTTTTTCATCACTACTGAGGAGTTCGGTGGTTAATTACTAATGAATTAGGAATAATAGTGTGTTTGCATCCATGAAGAGCAGGTTACAGTTACGAACATTTGATTTCCCTTGAGTCTCTCAAGTCAACCATTTGTGTACTTTCAAAGGCTATTTTTCAGATTCAACATAAACTCAATTTAAAAGATCACAGTTAGTCTAATTATGATATAGTCATCTCAGTAAATGAAAGAACTACAACTTTTTTTTATCTTAATGATCCAACTTTGATGATGCAGACAAATACAGAATTGGAGACGAGAAAGAAAGTAGAGGTTTAATTTTAGTCGTCTGAAAACAAACTACAGACAAGGCAACACAGGCACACATACAAACACACTAGCCATTTACTGCAGCTTTTGTTAGGGATGCAAAAGAGCAAGAATAAAACCCCAAGTCACTTGGACACAAACAATACACAACAGGTTTCACCAGATTTTCCTCCAGAAATTGGCTCAAGGCCAGAAAGCAGAGAGTAGTGACAAACAGTTGTTTTTCTCAGACTGAAGAGAAGTATACAATGGTGCTCCCTACAGGTCAGTATTAGAACAACCACGGCTCTTTTTAATATTTATTAATGACCTGGACTTGAATACACAAAAGCTAGAATTTTCAGAGTCTGCAGCTGATACAAAATTCAGAATGATTGTGAACAATCAGGCTTCAGGACGACAGCAACAAATTGGTGAAACGCGCAGACACAGAGCAGAAGACACGTGATGTGAAGAACCAAGAAGTGGTACATTTTGGAAGGAAAGATGTGAGAAAGTAATATGAACTAAGTGGTGAACATTTTAAAAAAGGGGGTTTAGGAACAGTAAGACCTGGAGTCTCAAATCTTCAAAAGGTGGTAGAAAAACTTGAGAATGGTGCTTAAAAAATAACAAATGAAATCCTTAGCTCTTACTAAAGGGATGATGCTAAAACTTGAGAAACTACTGATTTAGGTCTCAGCCAGCCATCAATTCTGGGTAACTCTCCTCATTTTTCCTACCAAAACACCAAATTTTGATTAAGTTAACAAGGACAAACTGTTTCCAGTTATAGAACTGTCAGTAAACAGAGACATATTTCAGATGATCGACAAAACAACCAAAGCAATTTTATTTTTCACGTCTTGTTGCTGCGATCTGGATTTGATAAATATTTGGAGAAAAGTTACAGGGTTAACTTGAACAATTGCTCACTGCTAAAAGCCTGTAGAGACCTCCTGTGCTGTACCATTCCACAAAATAAAATTCCAGATTTAATAGACTTGAAGTGGAAATGTAATAATTTCTTTTTGATGACTCTTTTCAACAAGAAAATAATTGGTTTCATCAAGATGATCAGTCAAGAAAATAAACCTCATACCTGTGGCGTATCTTTCTGCATGGAAGTTGTAATTTTAAATTTTGTTCTTTTACTGCTGAAACCCATATTTAAAGAGAAAACTGAATCCAGGTCAACATCTTCCTGCAGAGAGGGAAACATATATAGAATCATGACTCTCAAATAACAAGCAGCCAGTATTTTTCTCCTGATTTTCACCCAATCAAGTATTTTTGGCCGAGATGCTTCAAAATCTACCTGCGTTTTTACTCGAACACCTGAGCTATGATGAAATAATCTGCTGTTACGGCGGTTTATTTCATTTAAGTTTTCTAAATTTGAAACTCAGAATTTATTCAGATTCTGTTTTTTCTGTGTGAGCCTAGGCAGCAAATATTAACAAGCTAACTGACATGAAGGAATCACAACCACAATAGTGCATTTTGGTTTTTTTGGGGAGTGGGAAGGAGTTAATGATTAAGAATGGAAGCCTTGGATGCTGTGCCCTACCAGACTCCCTAGCCCAGGGGAACTGAGGATAAATGAAGCACTCCTAATGTAACTCAGTGGCAGTGAACACAAGTACAGCTTCCTAACAAGCTCAGATCCTTCTGACCTTTGCAAATACTCAAGATCACAGGAAGCAGCTGAGACATTACTTTTTTAAACTCATTCACGGGATGTGGGTGCCGGCATTTTTTGCCCATCAACTGAGGCATTTCAGAGTCAAACATACTGCTGTGGGTCTGGAGTCATATGTAGGTCAGACCAGGTAAGGACAGCAGATTTATTTGCCTAAAGGACATTAATGAACCAGATCGGCTTTTACAACAACAGACAATGGTTTTATGGTCTTCATTTTACTTTTAATTCCAGATTTTTATTCAATTAAAATTTCACAATCTGCAGTAATGGGATTCAAACCTGGGTCCTCAGGGCATTGCCCTGCGTCTCTGGATTACTAGTCCAGTGATAACAGCACTGCTTTGCCATATTTTTTCATTTTTTAAAAATGGTACATGGACATTACATAAGAACATAAGAAATAGGAGCAGGAGTAGGCCATCTAGCCCTTCGAGCCTGCCCCGCCATTCAATAAGATCATGGCTGATCTGTCGCTGCTCAGTTCCACATTCCCGCCCTCTCCCCATAACCCTTAATCCCCTCGCTTATCAAAAACCCATCAACCCGCGTCTTAAAAATATTTAGCGAGGCAGCCTCCACCACTTCAACGGGCAGAGAATTCCAGAGATTCACCACCCTTTGAGTGAAGAAGTTCCTCCTCAACTCCGTTCTAAACCGCCCCCCCCTTTATCTTGAGGCTGTGCCCCCTAGTCCTACTGTCCTTTCTGAGCGGGAAGAGTCTCTCCACCTCTATCCTATCCATCCCATTCATCATCTTATACGTCTCAATGAGATCTCCCCTCATTCTTCTAAACTCTAACGAGTACAAACCCAGTTTATTCAGCCTCTCCTCATAGCTCAACCCCCTCAACTCCGGTATCAGCCTAGTAAACCTCCTCTGCACTCCCTCCAAGGCCAAAATATCTTTGTGCAGGTGCGGCGCCAAAACTGCACACAGTACTCCAGCTGCGGCCTCACCAATGCCCTATACAGCTGCAGCAAGACCTCCCTACTTTTATATTCAATCCCCTTCGCTATGAAGGCCAGCATCCCATTCGCCTTCCTGACCACCTGCTGCACCTGCAAGCTGGGTTTTTGCGACTCATGCACAAGGACCCCGAGGTCCCTCTGCACCGTCGCCTGCTGCAGTTTTTCGCCCCGTAAGTAATAGTCCTTCCTACCATTCTTCCTACCAAAGTGGACCACCTCACACTTGCCAACATTAAATTCCATTTGCCATTTCCTGGCCCATTCACCCAGCCTATCTAGATCCTTCTGCAGACTCTCCACACCCTCCGCACAATTTGCCGTTCCACCAATCTTGATTTCATCAGCAAATTTCGACACCCTACACTCGGTTCCGTCCTCCAGATCATCTATATAAATGGTAAAAAGCTGAGGCCCCAGCACCGACCCCTGGGGCACTCCACTAGTCACCATCCGCCAATCCGAATAGCACCCGTTGACCCCCACTCTCTGCCTCCTATTTGACAACCAATCCTCTATCCACGCTAACACCCTACCCCCAACTCCATGTCCCTCGACCTTCTGCAATAACCTCTTGTGAGGTACTTTGTCAAACGCCTTCTGAAAATCTAGAAAGACCACATCCACCGGCTCTCCTCTATCCACCGCCCTAGACACATCCTCATAGAACTCCAGTAAATTTGTCAGACACGACTTCCCTTTAATGAAACTGTGCTGCGTCTGCTCTATCAAGCAATTCCCTTCAAGATGCCTCGCAATTTCCTCCTTAAATGACAGATTCTAACATTTTACCTACCACAGACGTTAAACTAACCGGCCTATAATTCCCCGCCTTTTGCCTGGCACCCTTCTTAAACAACGGCGTAACATTAGCCGTTTTCCAATCATCCGGCACTTTCCCGGAATCCAGTGACGTCTGGAAAACAACCACCAAGGCATCCACTATCACCTCCGCCATTTCTTTCAGAACCCTTGGATGCATTCCATCTGGTCCTGGGGACTTGTCCACAATCAGCCCCTCCAGTCTGTCGAGCACCGCCTCTCTAGTAACAGTAATGTCATTAAGATCCTCCAGTCCTACCACCTTTCCATCGCTAACACCCGGCAAATTATTCACGTCCTCCTCCGTGAAGACAGAAACAAAAAAGTTATTCAATACCTTAGCCATATCCTCATCGCCTACCACTAGGTCCCCTTTCTCATCCTCTAAAGGACCAACGTTCACCCTAGCCAGCCTCTTCCTTTTTATATATTTATAAAAACTCTTGCTATCCTTTTTTATATTAAGCGCTAGCCCAGCTTCATAGTTTCTCCTACCCTTCTTTATCAACTTCTTTGTCAATCTTTGTTGACATTTAAACCTCTCCCAATCCTCTTCTCGCCCACTACTCTTAGCTACTCTAAACGCCTCCGCTTTTAATTTAACACTTTCCTTCACCTCCTTCGTTATCCACGGCTTATTACCTCTCCTCCTACTATCCTTTTTGACCATCGGAATAAATTTCCGCTGAGCACCAAGAAAGATCTCCTTAAAGATCCTCCACTGCTCCTCAACAAACTCTCCCTCCAATGCGCTCCCCCAGTCCACATTCGCCAATTCTTCTCTCATCCTACCGTACTCCCCTCTATTCAAACAGAGGACGCGTGTCCGGGAACCCACTTTCTCCTCCTCCATCTGCACCAGAAAGTCCACCATACAATGATCACTCTCCCCAAGAGGATCCTTCACCACAAGGTCCCTAATTCTACCCGCCTCATTACATAGCACCAGATCCAAGATAGCTCGCTCCCTCGTCGGCTCCAACACACACTGTTCGAGGAAACTATCCCGGCAGCATTCCAAGAACTCTTCCTCGAGCCCCCCGCGTCCAACATGGGTCGACCAATCAATATGCAGATTGAAATCCCCCATAACTACAGCCGTTCCATTCCTGCACACCGCACTTATTTGCGCGTTAACAGCCCGCCCCACCTCCAGGTCATTGTTCGAGGGCCTATAGACGACACCCACCAGCGTCTTCCTCCCTTTGCTGTTCCTAATCTCCACCCACAACGATTCCAACCTCTGCTCCTTGGCTCCAATATCATCCCTTGCTACCACCGTGATGCTATCCTTAATCAGCAGAGCTACGCTCCCCCCTTTTCCCTCCTGCCTATCCTTCCTAAACACTTGATAGCCCTGTACATTCAGCTCCCAGTCCCTGTCACCCTGCAGCCACATCTCGGTAATGGCCACCAGATCGTATCCATTTGTGTCGATCTGCGCCACCAGCTCATCCACTTTATTCCGAATGCTTCGTGCATTCAGATAAAGCGCTTTCATCCCAGCCTTCACCTGGACCCTATTTGCCATAACGCCACCAACCATACTCATGCCCCCTACTCCCTCTATTATTGGGACATCCTCGGCCTCTTCCCTTACCTGTACCCTCTCCTTAACTTTAGACCTCGTAACATCACCTACCCTCGCACCTTCCCCTCCCCCCCCAATTAGTTTAAAGCCCTGTCTACAGTCCTCTTTACTCGATTCGCCAGCACTCTGCTCCCAGCACGGTTCAGACCAACCCCATCCTGCCCGAACAGGTCCCACCTACCCCAATACTGGTGCCAATGCCCCATAAATTCAAACTCATTCCTCCCACACCAATCCCTGAGCCACCCATTCACTTCCTTAATCCTGTCAACCCTACGCCCGTCTGCACTCGGTTCAGGCAGTAGCCCAGAGATAACCACCTTGTCGGTTCTACTTTTTAATTCCATTCCCAGCTTTTCATACTCCCTCCCCAGATCCTCAGTCTGCATTTTGCTTACGTCGCCGGCACCCACATGTGCCACAATGACCGGATTCTCACCCTCCCACTCCAGGTTCCTCTGCAGCCCAGCTGCGACATCCCGTACCCGAGCACCAGGCAGACAACACACCCTTCTGTGCACTTTGTCATTGTGACAAAGGACAGTGTCAATACCCTTCACCCCACTATCCCCAATCACTACTACGTTCCTTTTCCCCCTCTCTTTGCCTATGTCCTGCTGCATCACTGTACCGTGTGCAATTACCAGCTGGGCCAACATTTCTTGCCCATCCCCTATTGCTCGAGGGGGCAGTTAAGACTAAACTACATTTCTCCGGACCTGGAGTCACACATAGGCCGGACCAATTAACGATGCCAGATTTCCTTCCCGAATGAACATCGGGTTTTTATAACAATTGACAATGATTTCATGGTCATTGCACTTTTAATTACAAAATGGTTATAAAACTTTTAGTTTTCTGAGTATAGCATTAGTTCCCATCACCTTAGCCTCTAAGTTGTTCTAGGAAGTGAACAACACTGCCAAAAAATAATATATTTTACTAATTTCCAAGTTACATTTTGTTATTATTCTCGGGCTTCACACATTGAAATACTTAGCAGTGCATACAAACACATCATAAGAATTAATTATACATTAATTCTTCCAAATTAATATTAGAGCAGCAAAGCATAATGAACTATATCAAATTGAAGTGTTATCTTCACTTCATCAACATACTTGCCTTGTCTGAATCATGGTTGATCATTTTTACATCAAGTAAGGATTTAATGGTTTTGGTGAGTTCTTTTTCATTCATCTGTGTGCTGTCTTGGAGCTCCTTGTAAGTGACTATTTCACTATTGTTAAATGCCAGCAGCACTGCCATTTGGTATGTAGTAACCATAGCTACATAAGGCTTGGATAAATAGTTCATTTTTACTTCACCTTTTCCACCACAAAAATAAAACAGGAGAAAAAAAATTGAAATTTTCAAAAATTTTCATATTTTGAGAAACAATTGTATTAAAATGCATTTCAGTGCCATCTGGTTATTCAAATAAAAACATAAAATAGTAAAGCTATCACTGCAACTGAACTGAATGGTACAACTAGAAATCAGATATATATGTACTTTTATTCATTTATGGAATGCAGACGTCGCTGGCAAGGTCACATTTATTGCCCATCTCCAACTGTCCTGAGAAGGTGGTAGTGAGCCTTCTGAGACCACAGCAGTCCAGTGTGGTATAGATATATTAGGCGTTAGTACAATTATCTGAATTTTTGACATACAAGAACATATTGATATTTGCTGTGCATTATTCTCTCTCACATTGCTCTTTCGGCCAAACATCTCACCAATTTCTTCCTCAACAAGTTAAATCTATTTGCCCCACTATACTGATGGTTAGCCAATTCCATACATACACCACATTTAAAGAATGCAAACAGGAGTATGGAGGAGAAAGGCCAACTGACCTATCCAGCCCATCCACTGATGGGAATCACTGGTTTCCCCCATCACTTCATTTAACTGCCTCTTGAATGATTGAGTCTGTGTTTCCACTCCCCTATTCAAAAGGTCATTCCAGACATTAATCATGTTGTGCGTAAAGACAGGCTTCCTGGGACAAGGCCTGATGAACTTGACTATCATACTTGTGCTAAGTAGTTAAATTGAAATCGTCAGTTCGCTGTTCTTTTAAGATTGGATACCTGCCCACTTATCGTCGAGAGATTGTTGAAAGATAATAGGATGGGATTTTTTGGTCGCAGCTGTTCTGTGACCGCAAATTTCCACCTGAGGTCAACGGACCTTTAGATGGACCACCAAGTTTTCCATCTCGCCCATGATGACTCCTGCAGCAGAGGGACTGGAAAATTTACTCCATCATTTCATTTAATTCAGGTATTCTCAATAAGATTGTCTCCAAGGCTCTTGATTCTTCAATGTACACATTGCACCAACCAATCCAAGTTAAATTATTTTTCATGGTACTCACTGCAGCATGACGACCAGAACTGTACACAACAATCCAGCTAGGGCTGGACCACTGCTTTGTACAGTCTCATGGGCACTGCCTGCGATTTGTAGTCAGTTCCAATAATTATTAGGAGTCAAGGATTAATACAAAAACATGTTTTAAAACATTATAAATTTACAACTTACCATCATTTCTGGAACATGTCAAAGGAAAAGGCAAGAACAAAGTGACTTAAACAGTACATTACTTTGCTGAAACCGTACATTTTCATGCACAGTTTAGACAGTGACCAGGAATATCCCTCCTGTCCCGATGTTAAGATGAATTTGTCAACTTTTACAATCAATAAAAACAACACAAAATGCTGGAAATGTCCAAAGGTCTGGCAGCACGTGTGGTCAGAACCAAAGTTAATGTTTCAATGAAACACTCTTTTGCCCAAAATTCTGTTTCTCTTTCCACAGATGGTGCCCAAACTCCAAGTATTTCCAGCACTTTCTGCTTATACAGCAACAACTTGTGTTTTTATTTCCTATTTACAACATCCGCAGTATTTTGTATTGAAAACCTCAATGAGAAAGACAAAATGCACACTAATCAGGTTTTCCATTCAGGAGGAAAAAATATGCAGGGAAAAATAAAAATTACACTGCAAAGCTCTCTCTTTGTAGGAAACAAAGCCTTCCTAAATGCCCTTTGAACTTTATTGGATATCCAATGTGGGCAGCACATTTTAGGAAGGATGTCAAGGTCTTGGAAACGATACAGAGGAGATTTACCAGAACTGTATTTGGGATAAGGGATTTCTGGTATGCGGAAAGACTGGTAAAGCTAGTTTGTTCTTCTTACAGCACAGAAAGGCTCCAGTTTGTAACTGATGAGTAACTTATTGAAAGAGCTATGGGATATCGATGTACTGACCTCAAACTCTGGTTCAATTGTTTCATGCAAATACATTATTACTGAAAAAAACATATCCAGAAATCCATAGACATCCATTTTTTATTTTTCTGATTAAAGTTTAAATTTTATTTATTAGTTTCACAAGTAAGTTCACATTAAGACTGCAATGAAATTACTGTGAAAAATCTCTAGGTGTCACACTCTGATTCCTGATTGGGTACAGTGAGGGAGAATGGAGCATGGCCACTGCACCTAACTAGCATGTTGAGTGGAGAACAGAGGGAAGATAATGGAGAATCTGATGTATCATTATTAATGAGCTTACCTGTACATAGGTAGTGCAGCCACGTTAGTTTTCTACCACTGAAGTGCTGGTTGTAAAACAGTTCAAACTGCAAGAGGAAAATTGATCACATTCGACAAAACATTCCAAACTTTTCTTGGATTGCATTTTTAGAAAATTCTGTACTGACATTGATGGAAACTTGAAGATGACTACATAACCTCAGTAACAATCCAAAGAGAAATAGACATTTAAGAGCTTCTTGTGAAAATTAATGCACAATGTTAAGCAGATCTATAAAATAATGAGGGGCATAGACAAGGTAGATAGTCAATATCTTTTCCCAAAGGTACAGGAGTCTTAAACTAGAGGGCATAGGTTTAAGGTGAGAGGAGAGAGATACAAAAGAATCCAGAGGGGCAATTTTTTCACACAGAGGATGGTGAGTGTCTGGGACAAGCTGCCAGAGGTAGTAGTAGAGGTGGGTACAATGTTGTCTTTTAAAAGGCATTTAGATAGTTACATGGGTACAATGGGTATAGAGGGATATGGGCCAAATGCGGGCAATTGGGATTAGTTCAGGGGTTTAAAAAAAAAAAGGCAGCATGGATAAGTTGGGCCAAAAGGCCTGTTTCCATGCTGTAAACCACTATGACTCGGAGGTCAAAAGCTTAGTCCAGAAGCCTTAGTGATTCTCCTTCTTTTAAAATGGACTTTCGCCTTGAGAAGGGGTTGGAATACAAATAGCATCAGTGTCACAGAATACCCATCACTGAAATCATGATAATGCCAAGTAGATCATAGAATCCTTGTAGTGCAGGAGGCCATTTGGGCCATCGAGTCTGCACCGACTCTCTGACAGTATTTTACCGTGGCCCACCCACACCCTGTCCCTGCAACCTCATGTATTTGTCCTGCTAATCCCCCTAACCTACAAATGTTTTGGACACTAAGAGACAATTTCACGTGGCCATGCCACCTAACCTGCACATCTTTGGACTGCGAGAGGAAATGTGGAAGATATTCATGCAGACACGGGGAGAAGGTGCAGACTCCACACAATCACCCAAGGCCAGAATTGAACCTGGGTTCCTGGCGCTGCGAGGCAGCAATGTTAACCACTGAGCCACCGTGCACCTTAAACATCTTAAACATTTAAACATTTATAGGGTATGAATTGAGGATTAAAAATCACCTTCAAAATCCCAGCTCCCCCCCCGATTATTCAGCCGATATGCACTGAGGGGTAAGGGGATCAGAGCATGCAAGTGGATGCAGTTATCCAATATTATGTATAAAGAGCAGTCATTGTCGGGTTCTTCATTTCCAAAAGCATCAAAATCTACATTCATACAGTTACAGTAACCTGAAAATATTGTAAAACTCCTGCATAATTTTACTCTCATTTCCATGCATCTCTTTGTTTCTCTTGTATTTTTAAAGTCAAATAGCTTTTCTGGTTGCCAGTAATTATGACAAACTCTGACAAAATTATGAATTTTGGAAGGAAGAATGAAGTAAGTCAATATAAACTAAACGATACATTTAAAGAGGTACAGGAACAGAGATCTGGGGCTTCGTAAGTCTTTTGAAATGCATACAAGATCCTTGCCACAAAACCAAGGAAGTTAGGCTAAACTTTTAAAATCACTGGCTAGGTCTCAGAGTACTGCATCCAATGCAGGCAGCACATTTTAGAAAGGAAGTTAAAGACTTGGGAATGATTCTGAGGAGATTTACCAGAAATACATTTGGGATAAGGGATTTCAGTTATGTAGAAAGATTGGTACAGCTAGTTTGTTCTCCTTACAGCAGAGAAGAGTGAGATTTAGCAGAGTACACGGGTTTGCCAAGAAGGCAAATGGGATGCTGGCCTTTATAGCGAGGGGGATAGAATATAAAAGCAGGGAGGTCTTGCTGCAACTGTACAGGGTACTGGTGAGGCCGCAGCTGGAGTACTGTGTGCAGTTCTGGTCGCCGCACTTGCGCAAGTACATTTTGGCCTTGGAGGGAGTGCAGAGGAGGTTCACTAGGCTGATACTGGAGATGAGGGAGTTAGACTACGAAGAGAGATTAAATAGACTGGGTCTGTACTCGTTGGAGTTTAGAAGGATATGGGGGGATCTTATAGAGGCATATAAGATAATGAAAGGGATGGATAGGGTAAAGGTAGAGAGAGTCTTCCTGCTCAGAAAGGACAGCAGGACTACAGGGCACAGCCTCAAGATAAGGGGGGGGGGGGGGGGGGGGGGGGGGGGGGGTGCAGTTTAGAACAGAGTTGAGGAGGAACTTCTTCACTCAAAGGGTGGTGAAGTGGTGGAGGCTACCTTGCTAAATATATTTAAGTCACGGGTAGATAGGTTTTTGACAGACAAGGGAATTAAGGGTTATGGGGAGAAAGCGGGAAAGTGGAACTGATCCACTTCAGATCAGCCATGATCTTATTGAATGGCAGGGCAGGCTCGAAGGGCTGGATGGCCTACTCCTGCTCCTATTTCTTATGTTCTTACGTTATGTTTAGCAACAAAACTACCAAGTATAGGCTCTTCATTAATGAGCCTGCCACTATCTGAATTCCATGGGTCTTGTATCCAGACAGAAATAGTGATCTTCTAAACTTCAGTTACATTCTACCTTGGAATTAAATAGATAGAACATTTTGGTCTCACCAGAAACTTGAATTGAATCATCTATTTTAGTATCATGGCTACAGGTTCAGAGGCTAGACTCTGAAATGAGGGACTCAATCTTTGACCATTTTTCAAAGGCTGCATTATCTGGAAGGCTCAAGTCAGAAATGTGATGAAATACTTACCACTTGCCTGGAATAGTTGCAGGTGGAAAACTGAAGATACCAGACACCAGCCAAATAGAGCTGTTTGCTTATACAGTGTCACTGGCCTCCATGTGTACTCCCCACCCCCCACCCATTCCCTCCCTTCAACTGACACACCAGAGCTGCAAGCATGTGCCATGTCCAGGATAAATTTACTCTCACAGCACCCCCTTTGCATGTGACCTATATAGAGCAGTGGCCTTAATCAGACAAGCCAGCCAATCATACATTAAAGTCACATAAACAATCACAAGGTTCACTAGGACATACAATGTGTCAATTTAACTCCATCCTTAAATTTCAAAAGGAAGCACCACCTACTAACCTACCATCTGTACACTCTTTTCCAGTTCTTGTGGAATGGCAAATGTTGATGAAGGTGCTTGAGTCAGAGGCCACGCACCAGCCTAAAATAATTAAAATGATAAAAGTTTCTGCATTAAAAACAGACGAAAAACAGATTAATTTAAAAGTACTTAAAATGGGCGACTCAATTCCATCGCGTTTTATGGGTCAAAAAATTGACCAAAGGAACAGTATTGACTTCATTATACAGACAGGGGTGAGGAAAGCCATTTGGATCATAAATCAGCCAACCATACAGGACCTATAGCTCCCGTCACAGGAATCAACTTTTCAAATGACTATTATCCAATTCGGAGTCTATTTCAGTTTTGCATTATCAAACCTAAACATACTTTTCAACACTTTAAATCTTTGCCCCATGTTTTACAGTCAAAGAATAATGTGAATTTGTTTTCAGGTTCTCAAACAAAGTACTACTTACTGCCCCTATATATGTTGACATACCTGCTCAAGTGCCACCTTTCAAGGCTGAAAAACCTAAGCTTTTCCAGCCTTTTCTCACAACTTAGTCCTCTTGCCACTATATTATAGCCCTGTAGTTCTTCGGATTGTTTTCAGTACATATCACAGAAGGTGAATCAGTGACCTGATACCTCCACAACTGTGTATATGGCTAGTAACTAATTAGCTGGAATAACCAAATAAAAACCTTTACATTTAGAGAGCATTTTATTAAGGTTGAATATCTCAAAACACTTCATATAGCCTTATGAAATAATTAACCATACAATTAACCACATAGACATTGATGAGGAAAGTTAAAAGAATTGATTTTCAGATCAGTGCACCTGTTTGGAGATTTCTCTTTTAAGAAAAATAAAACTATTAATATTAGTGAGGTCAAAAAAGACAATCAGAATTCAGAATCACTAGGATCATCTGGAATGTTTCTCATATAGCTACAAAATAATGAATAACAATGAATGAATGATAATGCCCCAGTTCAATCAGCTGTCATTTGCCCTCCAGAAAGAGCGTCAATTTTTCTGTTTTTGGCTAATCTTTCACGAAGTATATTGTCTGCTAACCGGTGACTACACGTCTTCTCCAGCCAAGAAGCAAAACTGGTTGCTGGTCAAGTTCAGTGGCAGAGTAGAGGTTTCTACATCATCTGTTGGGCAATCAGGATTTGATGATATATTGAAGTCTGCTTAATCATATATGGGTTTGTATGTATTAATATACATACAATAGGGTTTAAAAAGGAAGGGATATTTTTGCAAGTGCTGGGACAAGTTTGTAAAAAGCTAAAGTTGTCTACTTAAAACTAAATCAACCACTTGTTAGCTCCATAAGTGGATGCATTCAAGCACAAATTAGCTGTGCAGACCAGAAAACTTCAAAAAATAACTTTATTTGCACTCAAACTGATAATCTGAAACATACACACTTAGCATTTACTAAATAAAGTGCTGACAAACTTACCCAATTAATTTTTCCAGTTAATACTGTGTTTACAGAACAAACTTTTCAAAATGTTTTCAGAAGAACGTATGTCATGTCACAAAAATCTTCACCACTGTGTTGCAACTGTACCAAACCTGTTACTAAACGTTTGTCCTCTCCAAGTTTTTAGCTGTGGCATTGTGAAACCCTCTTGAAACATGCTGTGGAAAACTTGCTTCACAAACATGCATGCCAATATATCCAAGCATGTTTCATAGGGTCTCTCTATTCAAGAATCATCAGTATTGGCTGAACAAAGGGTTGCAGTTTAATCACAAAAGGATCAAGTGAGGGCTAGAGTTAACCAGTGATTCAACTTACTTGAAGCACATAGATCTGAAAACTGATTCCAAGATCTATTACAGTGTCCTGTTGCTTTAAAAAAGTGGCTGTAAATTTGTTGTTTAGATCAGCACTGACATTCATATCAGTGTACATCCTGTGAAGCTTGCTGGTGAACTCATATCCACAGGCTTGCTGCAATGAAAGAGTAACTACCTTTATTATAGTGCAGAAAAATATTACCATTTCATCAAAACAGTCTGCTATCATAATCACGAGAATATTTACAGAAAGAATTTTGCTGAGATACTTCGGACAGAATTTGTATTTAACAATTTTCTTCAATTGCAATACTCTAAAATAATCAGCTATGGTCGCTTTTTTGTGAAAACATTAAGCTTTGCGGGTAATTTTTTCCAATTTTTTTGGTAATATTTAAGCTTTGAAAACACTAAGAGGAAATATTGTACACAACTCCCAAGACAGATTTAGCCCAAAAAAAAAGTACTTAGTTTGTCAAATGATATTTGTATATTTTCAAAATGCTAATTTGAGATGTTTAAAGGATATGCTATCCTCAATCATATTCACTTTTCCCCCCCACATTTTAGAGATTTAAGTTGCGAGTTGCCTGTTCTTGCTCTGTTTTTTTCAGCCAGCCAAGTACGTTTGATCTGAAATCATACCGGCTCATAATTTTAACTCTGTTTCTATCTTCACAGTTGCTGTCAGACCTGCAGAACTTATCCAGCATTTTCTGTTGTTATTTATTTCCTTCTGTACTGTGCTGCAAAATTAAATTCAAGGTTAGAATCACAATAACCTTGCCCACATTTGAGGGATAAATCGCTCAGAAGAGCAGCTTACAATTTAAGGAAAAAGAAAGCAATTTTTAGGGCCTGTCGCTAACTTCAGAACTCACTTGGATTCAAAGGCTTACCTCCATTGTAGAAAGATAAATCCCATTAAAGCAGTGCTGAAAGTACCCCCATATATTTTTATGGTTGGTTACTAAACTCCTAATTGCACGCTTTGTGTATTCCCAGAACTAGATTTGAGAAGGAATCAACTACCGAGAATTGTAACAGCCCATCAAGTATCCCAACTAAATTTTAATGAGGCATGCTTTTATTTATTCTTAAAGACAGGTTACAAACCTTGAGCTTATTGATCATAGCTTCTTCAGAATCCATGGACATAGAAAGGCCATGTATCAATCGTTTCGCCAGCATTCTGGCATAGAACTAAGGTTGGAGAAAAAGTACACAGAAAGCTTGGATTCAGAGTGACAGCTGAATGCATATGGGAGAAACTACACAAGAGGAATTACATTCAATTGCTTTGGAGAACTATTGTGATCGCATGGCTTCACCATATATAACTACTGTTTAATCATTCGCCATTTAAAAGGCAAGAATAGTTTCTGCACGTAATTACAATAACTTTGTCGTAATCAAAGAAGCTCAAGCTAAAATAATTTTATCCAAAATGCTGCCTTATTCTGCCAAAAATCAGAGAACTGCTATTTACCTTCTGAAAGACGTCCTTATCATCAATGTATTTGAAGACTGTGATGAAGCTGGTCAGTTTGTCCTCAACTTCATTTTCAGTCATTCCTTTTGCAGATTTCTTCAATAGATTGTCACAGTACTTAGCTAGCTGCAATGAAAATTAGATTTAAAAACTATTAGCTCTTTCTCGGCCACCACAGACACAATGGGCTGAATTCTCTTCATGGGCAACAAGGTGGCAGTGTTGGCTCAGCGGTTAGCACTGCTGCCTCACAGCACTAGGGAGCTGGGCTCCCAGCTTGGGTCACTGTCTGTGTGGAGTTTGCACCTTCTCTGCATGTCTATGTGGGTTTCCTCCGGGTGCTCTGGTTTCCTCCCAAAGTCCAAAAGATGTAGTGCGTTAAATGGATTGGCCATGCTAAGTTGCCCCTCAGGGGGAACTAGCTAGGGTAAATGCATAGGGTTGTGGGACTTAGGTGGGATTGTGGTCGGTGCGGACTCAGCTGGATGAAGGGCCTTCTTCTGCACTACAGGCATCTATGATTGTGTGTGTCATACATTTCTCCAATTCTCTGAAATCAGTTCACCATTGTCTTTTCCTAATATCTATGGCAGTAAATTGGAGTTTTAAGCCACAAAAGCACTGTGGAGTCTCAAGGCAAATGCAGATGTAATTGAAGTCAAGCCTGATTTTGGGGGCTGAGCTAAAATGAACATTCTGTCCTTGGAAAGAAGTCAAAATGGCAAATGTGGTGGCTTGGAGGAGGGTCCCCCAACTGAATTGCTGAATGGCTTGCTTTCGCCACAGATGTTATCTCACCTGCTGAGGGTTTCCAGTACTTTTTGGTTTTGATTTGGATTGCCAGCACATTTAATATTTTGGGAAGTTTGTTTACAGGATAAATCAGCGTAACTAAATCTGTCAATGTTGTTCCAGAACGTCTGTGTGCAAAGGGGACAGAAATATTGTAGTCATTAACGTTTGCCATACTTACCAACTCTGGAGCCTTGCAGGAAGATTTGGGCTCTCTATAGTTTACTACTGATGTTAGGGCCTATAAGAAAAAAAACACAACCTTTCAGGCATTATTTCAACAAGTTGGCAATAGTCATTTTTATTGCTCTCATTTTCAACTACAGCCAAACAAAATGTGTTTTCAGAAACAGAACACAGAGGGGGAAGAACATCAAATGTCTACGAAACAAATGACAAACAACAAGGCATCCTTCTCCTTCATCCTCCGAAAGATATCGTTAGAGGGTGCACTGGGGTAAGCATCCTGCTCTTTCACCTTTAGGACCAGAATCTAAATCTAATTCATTCTAAGTGAGGAAATGGCTGGAATTTTACCACCTCGTCTGCCCCAGAATCAGGGCTACAGAGGCTGGCTGAACGGCATTCTCCATTGGCCTCAGACAGGATCTTATGAGCCTCACGCAGACGAGGTCGTAAAATACCGGCAAATGTCTTCTGCCACACTGTAGGTTGGAAGAAACATGCATGGAATTAATTTGGGCAGTCTTGATATAGTTCCTTGTGGATGCAGGCTCACAGCATTAACTGCTGAGAAAAACGATGCAAAACGTACCAACTTACTGTACGGCCTCAAGTATAAAAATGAAAAATATTCACACCTCTTCAGAGACTGAAATTGAAAGTGCATTGCAATGTTGAGAAAAGAGAATGTCCCTCCAATTAACTGAGAGCACCAATGGGCTGAAAAATGCTCTCTTTCGATGATTGCAAAATCCACTTCAACGGAAACCCTTCACAGATTGTAAACCCTGGTGGATACAAAGAAATTCGCACAAGCTGAATAAATGGTGTACAAGGTTCAGCTGATAGGCTGGCCATTATTTCACAAATTGTCCTCGTGGCTTGAGGAACCTTGAACTGGGGATTGCTGTAGTCGCAGAGTATGACTCGAAGTGATAACTGGTGGGAAAGGGAGCAAGCCAGAAGTGCAACATCCTGATGTTCTAATGCCATTTGACAGAAAGGCAAGTGCTTGGATTGATATATGCCTGACTCCCAGTCAGCAAGTTACTGATTTCTTAACAAGTAAAGCCAAGGCCAGTGATTAGTAACATAGAAACAGAAGTAGGCCATTTGGCCCTTCAAGCTTCTCCCATCATTATGATCATGGCTGATTATCCAATTCAATATCCTGATCCCCGCTTCTTCCCGTATCCTTTGATGCCTTTAGCCCTTCTTGAAATCACACAAAGTTTTGGACTCAGCTACTTTCTGAGTGGTGAATTCCACAAATTCACCACCCTCTTGGTGAAGAAATTTCTCCTCACTTCAATTCTAAAAGGTTTATCCTTATCCTCAAACTGAGACCCCTAGTTCTGGACTCCCCCACCATCAGGAAGATTCTTTTCTGAATCTACTCCATCTAACCGAGTTAGAATTCTATAAGTTTCAATAAGATCCCCTCTCACTCTAAGCGCTAATGAATTGGGGCTAAATTAAATAACAGCAATTTAGAGTTTAAGAGAATGAGAGGAGATCTCTAATTGAGGTATGTAAGGTGATAAATGGTATTGACAAAGTAGACATAGAGCAGATGCTTCCTCTTGTGGTGCAATCTAGAACAAGAGGTCATAGTTTTAGGATAACAGGTACCAGATTTAAAACAGAAATGAGGAATAGCTACTTCTGTGGAATTCACTATCCCAGAGTGCAGTGGATGCCAGGACATTGAGTAAATTGGGCAAGTTGGATAGATTTTTAATTTAATGGGTTGAAGAGTTACGGAGAACAGGCAGAAAAGTGGAGGCCAAGTCAAGATGAACCATGATCATGAATGAAGGAGCAGGCTCGAGGGGCTGAAATGCCCACTCCTGCTCTTAGTTCTTATGCTCTTAAACACAGAGATTGCAGAGATATTGCAGAATAGGGCACTCCTCATCTTGAAATATTTCTCAGGTTGAACAGGTACCCGAGGAGCATAGACAAGTTATTTTCTAATAGAGAACAGAGTTAGCATCTTTGATTTTTGTACCTCTCACCACCAATTACTTTATTCCTTCCTTCGCATGTCATTTACCTGGGCAAGGTAAGAAAGTGAACAGCTCTCTGAATTCTACCACTATCAATCCATAACAACCACAAAAACACATGAGACTTTGGGCTACATTTTCTTCTCCTTGTAAGGGAGCCAGCAACTAACCTCCCACTTAGTGCATCTCAGCAGTTTGACCAAGGTGAAGCTACATGGATTAAATAGTGAGTACAACCAAATTATATTACTCTAACATTTGAGTAATGATGTATACACGTTGGGAACCTGTTGGCATTAAGAAAGATGCAACGGGGACTGAAGACTCAGGAATCAAGTGATTCCGTAACAGAAAATTACCATTTGTACTTCAGATGATCTGTGATTTAACTCAGGCAGCTGGATGTATATTTTAACAGAAAAAACATTCTGGAATTCTAACAGCAGAGGGCATCATTTAGCCATACTACACTTGTCAGGACTGAATTTGCCAGGTTAATAATTATACATTTGTAAGTACTTCAAAAATTATTGATTCCTGCTTTATTTTTGCTGAAATTTGAGAAGGGCCCTTTTCTTTCTTTACTCAAGTAAGAGAAGCAGCAACTTTTAAGATGCACTGGCTCATTTAACCTAAGAATGGATTCTAACCCAGGCACCCAGCAACTTTAACCAGGTCACTCGGCATGATCTTTTTAATAAAAAATTAATGAATTACTTTAAAACATTTATCCAAGTTTTCTGATCTATCAGGAAAATTGTGTGCACTTTCCACCAGGAGTGCAAAACCACACGTTTCAGGCCAAGTAACGTTCATAAGAAGCAAGGATGCAAGTCTTATATAAAAAAAACTTACCTTATCAAGGGCACTCATAAAATGTTGATCACCGTTAAGAACTGAACTGATGAGCTGAAGGAATTTACTGTGAACTTCGAGAACAGATTCCACAAACTGTGTAGGCATCTGATCAAAAAGACAAAAAGAAAAGATTAATCTCGGGAGGAAAACTGAAATCTCTATCTGGACTGCAGAACCACCTGAAGGGATCCATCTCAAAACAAATGCTAAACAAGGAACAAAGAAAATTACAGCACAGGAACAGGCCCTTCGGCCCTCCAAGCCTGCACCAACCATGCTGCCCAACTGAGCTAAAAACCCCCTACCCTTCAGGGGACCACATCCATCTATTCCCATCCTATTCACGTACCTGTTAAGACGCCTCTTAAAAGTCACGATCGTATCTGCTTCCACTACCTCCCCCAGCAACGAGTTCCAGGCATCCACTGCTCTGTGTAAAAAATCTGCCTTGGACATCTCCTTTAAATCTTGCTCCTCACATCTTAAATCTATGCCCCTTAGTAATTGACTCTTCCACCTTGGGAGAAAGCTTCTGACTATGCACTCTGTCCATGCTCCTCATAATCTTGGAGACTTCTATCAGGTCTCCTCTCAACCTCCATTGCTCCAGTGAGAACAAACCAAGTTTCTCCAACCTCTCCTCATAGCTAATGCCCTCCATCCCAGGCAACATCCTGGTAAATCTTTTCTGTACCCTCTCCAAAGCCTCCACATCCTTCTGGTAGTGTGGCAATCAGGATTGAACACTATATTCCAAATGCGGCCTAAGGTTCTATAAAGCTGCAACATGACTTGCTAATTTTAAAACCTCAATACCCCGGCCGATGAAGGCAAGCACACTGTATGCCTTCTTGACTACCTTCTCATTGCCTCATTGTTCCTGTGGAGCTGAGTCGAGAGGCAGCGATTTTTGGGCGTGCGAGGAGGCAAAAATAAGGTATAATTTTCTGTTTATTCCGTTTAACTTTTTATTTTTAGTGTTAAGTCGCGAGTTTCGGCGGTTTTTTTTAAATTAGTTAGAAACCGGAAGTCGTCACTAGGACGCTTACCGGTAGTTGTAGTTTTTTTTTTCGGGTTTAAAAACACCTACCTCCGTGTCTCGGCCTCATTGTTCCTGTGGAGCTGAGTCGAGAGGCAGCGATTTTTGGGCGTGCGAGGAGGCAAAAATAAGGTATAATTTTCTGTTTATTCCGTTTAACTTTTTATTTTTAGTGTTAAGTCGCGAGTTTCGGCGGTTTTTTTTTAAATTAGTTAGAAACCGGAAGTCGTCACTAGGACGCTTACCGGTAGTTGTAGTTTTTTTTCGGGTTTAAAAACACCTACCTCCGTGTCTCGGCCTCATTGTTCCTGTGGAGCTGAGTCGAGAGGCAGCGATTTTTGGGCGTGCGAGGAGGCAAAAATAAGGTATAATTTTCTGTTTATTCCGTTTAACTTTTTATTTTTAGTGTTAAGTCGCGAGTTTCGGCGGTTTTTTTTTAAATTAGTTAGAAACCGGAAGTCGTCACTAGGACGCTTACCGGTAGTTGTAGTTTTTTTTCGGGTTTAAAAACACCTACCTCCGTGTCTCGGCCTCATTGTTCCTGTGGAGCTGAGTCGAGAGGCAGCGATTTTTGGGCGTGCGAGGAGGCAAAAATAAGGTATAATTTTCTGTTTATTCCGTTTAACTTTTTATTTTTAGTGTTAAGTCGCGAGTTTCGGCGGTTTTTTTTTAAATTAGTTAGAAACCGGAAGTCGTCACTAGGACGCTTACCGGTAGTTGTAGTTTTTTTTCGGGTTTAAAAACACCTACCTCCGTGTCTCGGCCTCATTGTTCCTGTGGAGCTGAGTCGAGAGGCAGCGATTTTTGGGCGTGCGAGGAGGCAAAAATAAGGTATAATTTTCTGTTTATTCCGTTTAACTTTTTATTTTTAGTGTTAAGTCGCGAGTTTCGGCGGTTTTTTTTTAAATTAGTTAGAAACCGGAAGTCGTCACTAGGACGCTTACCGGTAGTTGTAGTTTTTTTTCGGGTTTAAAAACACCTACCTCCGTGTCTCGGCCTCATTGTTCCTGTGGAGCTGAGTCGAGAGGCAGCGATTTTTGGGCGTGCGAGGAGGCAAAAATAAGGTATAATTTTCTGTTTATTCCGTTTAACTTTTTATTTTTAGTGTTAAGTCGCGAGTTTCGGCGGTTTTTTTTTAAATTAGTTAGAAACCGGAAGTCGTCACTAGGACGCTTACCGGTAGTTGTAGTTTTTTTTCGGGTTTAAAAACACCTACCTCCGTGTCTCGGCCTCATTGTTCCTGTGGAGCTGAGTCGAGAGGCAGCGATTTTTGGGCGTGCGAGGAGGCAAAAATAAGGTATAATTTTCTGTTTATTCCGTTTAACTTTTTATTTTTAGTGTTAAGTCGCGAGTTTCGGCGGTTTTTTTTTAAATTAGTTAGAAACCGGAAGTCGTCACTAGGACGCTTACCGGTAGTTGTAGTTTTTTTTCGGGTTTAAAAACACCTACCTCCGTGTCTCGGCCTCATTGTTCCTGTGGAGCTGAGTCGAGAGGCAGCGATTTTTGGGCGTGCGAGGAGGCAAAAATAAGGTATAATTTTCTGTTTATTCCGTTTAACTTTTTATTTTTAGTGTTAAGTCGCGAGTTTCGGCGGTTTTTTTTTAAATTAGTTAGAAACCGGAAGTCGTCACTAGGACGCTTACCGGTAGTTGTAGTTTTTTTTCGGGTTTAAAAACACCTACCTCCGTGTCTCGGCCTCATTGTTCCTGTGGAGCTGAGTCGAGAGGCAGCGATTTTTGGGCGTGCGAGGAGGCAAAAATAAGGTATAATTTTCTGTTTATTCCGTTTAACTTTTTATTTTTAGTGTTAAGTCGCGAGTTTCGGCGGTTTTTTTTTAAATTAGTTAGAAACCGGAAGTCGTCACTAGGACGCTTACCGGTAGTTGTAGTTTTTTTTCGGGTTTAAAAACACCTACCTCCGTGTCTCGGCCTCATTGTTCCTGTGGAGCTGAGTCGAGA
The DNA here is from genome assembly GCF_965287045.1 of Carcharhinus amblyrhynchos. Classification (NCBI taxonomy): domain Eukaryota; kingdom Metazoa; phylum Chordata; class Chondrichthyes; order Carcharhiniformes; family Carcharhinidae; genus Carcharhinus; species Carcharhinus amblyrhynchos. The sequence continues at coordinate 122,372,631 of NC_137325.1, forward strand.
GGCAGCGATTTTTGGGCGTGCGAGGAGGCAAAAATAAGGTATAATTTTCTGTTTATTCCGTTTAACTTTTTATTTTTAGTGTTAAGTCGCGAGTTTCGGCGGTTTTTTTTTAAATTAGTTAGAAACCGGAAGTCGTCACTAGGACGCTTACCGGTAGTTGTAGTTTTTTTTTCGTGCCCCTAACACTATAAATTAGTGCAGAGAGGATTCCCGATTCTCTACACTGGTAGAGAATCCCACCCTTCCACCTCCTCTAACCTAATTATAAGTGTGAGGGAAGTTTTTTTTTTATATTTTTACTTTTCTGCTGGTAATTGATTCAGGGATGGCAGTTCAGGCTGTAAGCTGCATCTCCTGTGGGATGTATGTAGTGAGGGACTCCCACAGTGTTTCAGGTGATTTTAATTGTGGGAAGTGTGTTAGATTGCAGTTTCTGGAGGAGCGTGTAAAGGAGCTGGAAGGGGAATTAGAGGAGCTCCGTATAATTCGGGAAGTGGAGCAGGACATAGAAAGGAGTTATAAGGAGATAGTCACTCCTAGGAATAAGTCTTGGGTCACTGCCAGGAAGAGGGGCAAAAAGCAGTTGGGGGGACAATCCCCTGGGGCTGTTCCCCTCCAAAATAGGTTCTCGGTCCTGGAGGCTACAGTTGAGGAGAAATCAACTGGGGATAGCCAAAGGGAGCAGGTCTCTGGGGGTGAGCCTATTGGCAAGCCTCAGGTGGTTAGGGGTAAGAGATTGGGCCTTGTGATTGGGGACTCCACGGTTATGGGGACGGATAGGAGAGTTGGAGGTAAGGGTAGGGACTCTGGGCTGGTGTGTTGCCTACCAGGGGCTGGGGTCCAGGATGTTTCGGACAGAGTATTCAGGACTCTTAGGGGAGAGGGAGATCAACCCCAAGTTATAGTTCATGTGGGGACACATGACATAGGGAGATTAAGGGAAGGGGATATTAAGCAAAGATTTATGGAGTTGGGGTGGAAACTCAAGGCGAAGTCAGAAAGAGTAGTTATATCTGGACTCTTGCCTGTACCACGGGATAGATTAGAGAGGAATAGGGAGAGGGAAAGTTTGAACTCGTGGCTGAGGGGATGGTGCAGGAGGGAGGGGTTCAGGTACTTGAGCAATTGGGGCTCATTCTGGGGAAGGTGGGACCTCTATAAGAGGGATGGTCTACACCTGAACCAGAGGGGAATCAATATCCTGGGGGGTAAATTTGCAAAAGCGATGCAGGAAGGTTTAAACTGATTCGGAGGGGGGGAGGGATAGTGAGGAAAGGGGGTGAAAGTGAGGGGGGCATAGTTGGGGAATGCAAGGCACGGCATAGTGGGGGTGGGGCGGAGCAGGGTTTGAAATGCGTGTACTTTAATGCGAGGAGTATTCGCAATAAAGTGGATGAACTTGCAGCGTGGATCAGTACCTGGGACTTTGATGTTGTGGCCATTTCTGAGACTTGGATAGAGCAGGGTCAGGAATGGATGTTGCAGGTTCCGGGGTACAAATGCTTTAGTCGGAGTAGAGAAGAAGGTAGAAGGGGGGGTGGGGTAGCATTGCTAGTCAAGGACTGTATCACAGTGTCGGAGAGAAAGTTTGATGAGGACTTGTCAGTTGAGGTAGTATGGGCGGAGATTAGAAATAGGAGAGGAGAGGTCACCCTGTTGGGAGTCTTTTATAGACCTCCTAAAAGTTCTAGAGAGGTTGAGGAAAGGATTGCGGAGACAATCCTGGTTAGGAGTGAAAGTAATAGGGTAATTGTTATGGGGGACTTTAACTTTACGAATATTGATTGGAGTTGCTATAGTTCTAGCTCGCTAGAGGGGTCAGTGTTTGTACAAAGCGTGCAGGAAGGTTTTTTGTCTCAGTATGTAGACAGGCCAACTAGAGGTGAGGCTATATTGGATTTGGTGCTGGGAAATGAGCCAGACCAGGTGCTAGACTTGGAAGTTGGTGTGCATTTTGGTGATAGTGACCACAATTCGGTTACGTTCACCTTAGTGATGGGAAGAGATAGGCGTGAACCTCGGGTCAGCAATTTTAGCTGGGGTAAGGGCGATTATGAGGCTATCAGGAGTGAATTAGGAAGCATGGATTGGATTAGGGGATTGCAGGGACTGGGAACATCTGAAATGTGGAATTTTTTCAAGGAGCAGCTACTGCGAGTCCTTGATAGGTATGTCCCTGTCAGGCATGGTGGATTTGGTAGGGCTAGGGAACCGTGGTGCACTAAAAGAGTTGAGTCGATGGTTAAAAAGAAAAAGGAGGCTTATGTTCGGATGAGATTGGAGGGCTCAGATAGTGCACTAGAAAGCTTTAGATTGGCTAGGAGGGAGTTGAAGAGTGAGTTGAGAAGGGCTAAAAGAGGACATGAGAAGACTTTGGCTGATAGGATTAAGGAGAATCCTAAGGCGTTCTATAAGTATGTCAAGAACAGAAGGTTGGTCAGGGCAAGATTAGGGCCAGTTACAGACAGCAGGGGGAAGTTGTGTGTGGAACCGGAGGAGATTGGAGAAGTATTGAACCAATATTTCTCTTCGGTGTTCACGCAAGGGGACATGAATATAGCTGAGGAGGACATTGGGTCGCAGGGGTGTAAAATAGAAAGTATTACGGTTGATAAAGAGGATGTGCTGGAAATTCTTGAGGGGCTGAAAATAGATAAGTCCCCTGGTCCGGATGGGATCTACCCTAGGATTCTCTGGGAGGCTAGAGAGGTGATTGCAGAGCCTCTGGCTCAGATCTTCAGGTCGTCATTGGTCTCTGGTGTAGTCCCGGAGGATTGGAGGATAGCGAATGTTGTCCCATTGTTTAAGAAGGGGAACAGAGACTTTGCCGGGAATTATAGACCGGTGAGTCTTACTTCTGTTGTGGGCAAGGTTTTAGAAAAAATTATTAGGGATAGGATTTATAGTTATTTGGAGTGTAATGAATTGATTAGAAATAGTCAGCATGGTTTTGTAGCAGGTAGGTCGTGCCTTACTAACCTTATTGAGTTTTTTGAGAAGGTGACCAAAGAGGTGGATGGGGGTAAGGCAGTTGACGTGGTATACATGGATTTTAGTAAGGCGTTCGATAAGGTTCACCATGGTAGGCTTCTGCAGAAAATGCAGATGTATGGGATTGTGGGTAATCTAGGAAGTTGGATCAGGAATTGGCTATCAGATAGGAGACAGAGGGTGGTGGTGGATGGTAAATATTCATCATGGAGTGCAGTTACGAGTGGTGTGCCTCAGGGATCTGTTTTGGGGCCACTGTTGTTTGTAATTTTTATTAATGATCTGGATGAGGGTATAGTTGGGTGGATTAGTAAATTTGCTGATGACACCAAAGTTGGAGGTGTGGTAGATTGTGAGGAAGGGTGTCATAGTCTGCAGGGAGACTTAGATAGGTTGCAGAGCTGGGCCGAGAGGTGGCGGATGGAATTTAATGCGGAGAAGTGTGAGGTAATTCACTTTGGTAGGAGCAACAGATGTGTCGAGTATAGGGCTAACGGGAGGACTTTGAATAGTGTGGATGAACAGAGGGATCTAGGTGTGTGTGTACATAGATCCCTGAAAGTTGGGAATCAAGTAGATAAGGTTGTCAAGAAGGCGTACGGTGTCTTGGCGTTTATTGGTAGGGGGATTGAATTTAGGAGTCGCAGTGTAATGTTGCAACTGTACACTACTCTAGTGCGGCCGCACTTGGAGTACTGTGTGCAGTTCTGGTCCCCGCATTACAAGAAGGATGTGGAGGCGTTGGAGAGGGTGCAGAGGAGGTTTACTAGGATGTTGCCTGGTATGGTGGGGAGGTCCTATGAGGAGAGACTGAGGGATCTAGGGTTGTTTTCGTTGGGAAGAAGGCGGCTAAGAGGGGATCTTATTGAAACATATAAGATGATTAGGGGTTTAGATAGGGTGGATAGTGATAGCCTTTTTCCTCGGATGGAGAAAGCTAGCACGAGGGGGCATGACTTTAAATTAAGGGGGGGTAGCTACAGGACGGATGTCAGGGGTAGGTTCTTTACCCAGCGGGTGGTGAGGGATTGGAATGCCCTGCCTGCTGCAGTTGTAGATGCGTCTAGTTTGGGGGCGTTTAAGAGATCTCTGGATAGGTTTATGGACGAAAAGGGATTGGTATAGGCTAGTGGGTCATTGTTTTTGTAACTGGTCGGCGCAACATCGTGGGCCGAAGGGCCTGTTCTGCGCTGTAATGTTCTATGTTCTATGTTCTATGTTCTCCACCTGCATTGTCACTTTCAGTGACCTGTGTACCTGTAAACCCAGATCCCTTTGCCCATCAATACTCTTAAGGGTTCTGCCATTTACTGTATATTTCCTATCAGTATTAGTCCCTCCAAAATGTATTACCTCACATTTGTCTGGATTAAACTCCATCTGCCATCTCTCCGTCCAAGTCTCCAACTGATCTACATCCTGCTGTACCCTCTGATGGTCCTCATCGCGATCTGCAAATCCACCAACCTTTATGTTGTCCACAAACTTAATCAATCCAGTTACATTTTCCTCAAAATCATTTATATATATTACCATCAGCAAAGGTCCCAGCACTGATCCCTGAGGAACACCATTTGTCACAGCCCTCCATTCAGAAACACACCCTTCCACTCCTACACTCTTAAGTTTTGTATCCATCCTGCCAGCTCACTTCTGATTCCATGCGACTTCACCTTCTGCACCAGTTTGCCATGAGGGACCTTGTCAAAGGCCTTACTGAAGTCCTTGTAGATACCATCCACTGCTCTACCCCAATCAATCATCTTTGCCATTTCCTCGAAAAACTTGATCAAGTTCACGAGACACGACCTCTCCTTCACAAAACCATGCTGCCACTCACTAATACATCCACTTATTTCCAAGTGGGAATAAATCCTGTCTTGAAGAAACCGCTCCAACAATTTCCCTACCACTGATGTAAGGCTCACCGGCCTGTAATTACCTGGATTATTCTTGCTACCCTTCTTAAACAAAGGAACAACATTGCCTATTCTCCAATCCTCTGGGACCTCCTCTGTAGCCAGTGAGGATACAAAGATTTCTCTCAAGGTCCCAGCAATTTCCTCCCTTACTTCTCTCAGTATTCTGGGGTATATCCCATCAGGCCCTGGGGACTTGTCTACCTTAATGCTTCTCAAGAATCCCAAGAAAACAGAATGGGCAATTGGGTTTAACAGAAACTGATGCTAATTCAGTCAATGGCTGGACATCAAAAGTATCATCTTTGGCAACCCAGTCCCAGATTCCATCCCTTGTTTCTCTCTTACGGTTGGTCAGGATGAGAGAAACCAGAAGAAAATTAGTCAGGACCTTTATCGTCAATTCTTAGTCATTGGTCCAAGGGAAAGAATGAGTGCTTGGACATCTGGTCACGATGGGCTGTGTTTTGCTGGGACAATCCTTATAGTCAAAAAGGCTGCAAACATTCACCACTGGTGTCAGGGGTAAAAGGTAGGGAGGAACTTTAAATAATTATCAATAGACAAAAAGTACGTGGAACACTATAAATATACAAAATAGGCCATTCGACTCTGAGTTTGTTTCAACATTCAATAAGATAAAGGCTAATTTGTTTGTATTCAGTTCCACACCACCAATAATCTTTTGTTTTATTTTTGCCAAACTAGAATCTATCAATTTCTGCCTTAAAAATATTCAGGTGGTCCCACTTTCACTGCCTTCTGGGGTGGAGTTCCAAAGTCATACAACTCTCTTGGAAAAAAAAGTCTCCTCATCTCTGCCCAATAAGGATGACCCCTAATTTTCAGAATGTTCATAAAACCATGTTTATTCTTCCTGATTAACTTGAGCTTGTCCAAGTGCCCAGCTATAACCTCTTTAATGATCAATTCCAACACCTCCCCCACAACAGGTTCAAGCTAACTGGCCTATAATTTCCTGCTTTCTGCCTCCCTTCCTTCTTGAACAGAGGGTTTTTATTTGTTTCTTTCCAGTCTGATACAACCTTATCAAAATCTAACAAATTTTGAAAAACTAATACCAACACCTCTACCATCTCATTAGGCACCTCTTTTTAAGAGCCTAGGATGAAGTCCGTCAGGACCCGGAGACTTGTCCGTCTGGGGCGGGGCCAGTGCCTGATTTAGACTTGGTGGGGCCATAAGCTATATAAAGCTTGGAGGCCCTTGTTAAAAAGTTACACCGAAAGGTGTCACAAAGCTGCATACCAAAACAGGACTGGGGTCACCTTTTCTGGACTGAAAAAGACGTTTTGAACAATATCTATCTTGATTTTTGAATGACCGCTTTCAGTTTTCAAATGGACCGTTCCAGCGTTGACACTCTGAAGGACCCTTCAGGATCCAGTATGAGAGTTCATCCTTGGTTAAGACACTCCATTGACCTGTATCATTGAGTTTCATGAATTTTGTTGTTTCAATTGTGATGTCGGCTCTGCAACACTCACATTTGCATCACTTCCAGTGTTTTCCTCAGCTGAGATTCCAGACCCTGCTGTCTCAGTAGCAGAAGCACTAGGTTATGGTTGTTTTGGACTTTGCTGATCACCTTGGGTTTGTGGATCCTTATCTGTTTCTACAGTAAAGTAACTGTCAACATTTGGTAATTTTTTTTGAGTTGCTCTTCAAGCTGGTGCTTTCTTTTTCTCTTTTGGTATCTGTTCTTAAATGTTCTCTTCATTGTAAACCTTCTGAAATTTTGTGAAGCCCCTGCGGATTGTGAGGCCCTAAGATGTAGCTTGTTTAGTTTATGCCTAAATCTGGCACTGGGCGGGATGGTGGCACAGTGGTTAGCACTGCTGCCTCATAGTGCCAGGGACCCGGGTTCAATTCCGGCCTTGAGTCACTGTCTGTGTGGGGTTTGCACGTTAGAACATAGAACATTACAGCGCAGTACAGGCCCTTCAGCCCTCGATGTTGTGCCGACCGTGGAACCAATCTAATGACCCTCTAACCTAAACTATTCCAATGTTATCCATATGCCTATCCACTGACCATTTGAATGCCCTTAAAGTTGGTGAGTCCACAACTGCTGCAGGCAGGGCATTCCATGCCCTTACTACCCTCTGAGTATAGAGCCTACCTCTGACATCCGTCCTATAATTACCACCCCTTAATTTAAAGCTATGTCCCCTCATGTTAGCCATCACCATCTGAGGAAAAAGGCTCTCAATGTCCATCCTATCTAACCCTCTGATCATCTTGTATGCCTCAATTAGGTCATCTCGTAACCTCCTCCTTTCTAACAAAAATAACCTCAAGTCCCTCAGCCTTTCCTCATAAGACCTTCCCACCATACCACGCAACATCCTGGTAAACCTCCTCTGCACCCTTTCCAATGCCTCCACATCTTTCTTATAATGCGGCAACCAGAACTGTATGCAATACTCCAAGTGCGGCCGCACCAGAGTTTTGTACAGTTGCAACATGACCTCACGGTTCCGAAATTCAATCCCTCTACCAATAAAAGCTAACACACTGTACGCCACCTCAACAACCTTATCAACCTGGGTGCCAACTTTCAGGGAGCTATGCACATGTACACCGAGATCTCTCTGCTCATCGACACTACCAAGAGTCCTTCCATTAGCCCTATATTCTGTACTCCTGTTACTCTTACCAAAGTGAATCACCTCACACTTTTCTGCATTAAACTCCATTTGCCACCTCGCAGCCCAGTGCTGCAGCTTATCTATGTCCCTCTGCAAACTGTAACATCCATCCTCACTGTCTACAACTCCTCTGACTTTGGTGTCGTCAGAAAATTTACTAACTCATCCTTCTACACCCTCATCTGGGTCATTTATAAAAATGACAAACAGCAGTGGCCCCAAAACAGATCCCTGAGGTACACCACTTGTAACTGAACTCCAGGTTGAATATTTCCCATCAACTACCACCCTCTGTCTTCTATCAGCTAGCCAATGCCTGATCCAAACTGCTAAATCACCCTCAATCCCATGCATCTGCATTTTCTGCAGTAGCCTACCATGGGGAACGTTATCAAACGCTTTGTTAAAATCCATATACACCACGTCAACTGTCTTACCCTTATTCACCTCTTTGTTTGTGAGGCGCGACCTACCCTTCACAAAACCGTGTTGACTATCCCTAATCAATTTATTTCTCTCTAGATGACTATAAATCCTATCCCTTATAATTCTTTCCAAAACTTTGCCCACAACAGAAGGCTCACTGGTCTATAATTCCAAGGATGGTCTCTTCTCTCCTTCTTGAACAAGGGGACAACATTTGCTATCCTCCAGTCTTCCAGCACTATACCTGTAGCCAATGACGACATGAAGATCAAAGCCAAAGGCTCTGCAATCCCCTCCCTAGCCTCCCAGAGAATTCTATGGTAAATCCCATCCGGCCCAGGGGACTTGTCTATTTTCATACTCTCAAGAATTGCTAACACCTCCTCCTTATGTACCTCAATCCCGTCTCGTCTAAAAGCCTGTATTTCAGTGTTCTCCTGGACTACACTGATTTTTTCCTGCGTGAATACTGACGAAAAATATTCATTTAGTGCCTCTCCTATCTCTTCAGGCTCCACGCACAACTTCCCACTACTGTCTCTGACTGGCCCTAATCTTGCCCTAACCAATCTTTTATTCTTGACATACCTATAGAAAGCTTTAGGGTTCTCCTTGACCCTATCAGCCAAAGTCTTCTCACGTCCTCTTCTAGCTCTTCTTGGCACACTCTTTAGCTCCTTCCTGACTAATTTGTAACTCTCCAGTGCCCTAACTGAGCCTTCATGTCTCATTTTTACATAAGCCTCCTTCTTCCTCTTCACCAGAGATTCAACTTCTTTGGTACACCACGGTTCCCTCGCTCGACCACTTCCTCCCTGCCTGACAGGTACATATTTATCAAGGACTCGCAGTAGCTGCTCCTTGAAGCAGCTCCACATTTCAGTTGTTCCCAGCCCCTGCAGTTTCCTACTCCAACCTATGTATCCTAAATCTTGCCTAATAGCTTCATAATTACCTTTCCCCCAGCTATAACTTCTGCCCTTCGGCATATACCTATCCCCTTCCATCACTAAGGTAAATGTAACCGAATTTTGGTCACTATCACCAAAGTGCTCACCTACCTCCAAGTCTAACACCTGGTCTGGTTCATTACCCAACACCAAATCCAATGTAGCTTCACCTCTTGTTGGCCTATCTACATACTGTGTCAGGAAACCTTCCTGCACACCTTGGACAAAAACTGACCCCTCTAACGTGCTTGAACTATCGCTTTTCCAATCGATGTTTGTAAAGTTAAAGTCCCCCATAACAACTACCCTGTTACTTTCGCACCTATCCAAGACCATCTTTGCAATCCTTTCCTCTACATCGCTGGAACTTTTTGGAGGCCTATAAAAAACTCCCAGCAGGGTGACCTCTCCTTTCTTGTTTCTAATCTCAGCCCATACGACCTCAATAGACAGGTCCACATCAAACGTCCTTTCCGCCACCATAATACAGTCCTTGACTAACAATACCACCTCTTCTACCACCTCCTCTGCTCTGAGTGAAGCATCTGAACCCCGGAACCTGCAACAACCATACCTGTCCCTGCTCTATCCGTGTCTCTGAAATGGCCACAACATCGAAGTCCCAGGCACCAATCCAGGCTGCAAGTTCATCCACCTTATTGCATATGCTCCTCGCATTAAAGTATGCGCACTTCAACCCACCCTCCCACCTGCCAATACTCTGCTGCGACCTAGAAACGTTCTCCCTGTGTTTGTGTGGGTTTCCTCCGGGTGCTTTGGTTTCCTCCCACAGTCCAAAAGATGTGCAGGTTAGGTTGACTGGCCATGCAAAATTAATCCCAGTGTCAGGGGATTAGCAGGATAAACATGTGGGGTTGCGGGAATAGGGCCTGGGTGGGATTGTGGTCGGTGCAGACTCGACGGGCTGACTGATCTCCTGCTGCACTGTAGGGATTCTATTCGATTGTCAGTTTGCTCAATGCTGCTTCCCAAGTGATGGTAATATTACCGAGTTCCCCTCACCCCTCCACTTACAGTTATTACTGGAATGTTTCTTGTGATCTCGAATGAATAGAGAAAATAAATCTGTTCATATCATCCACCGTTTCCTCATAACCTCCTATTAACTTTCCCATCTCACTCTCTGGAAGTCTGCCATCTTAGCCTAACATCTAAAACTGAGATAATGTTAGAATTGCATTATGAAGGAAGTAGCAACAATGATACTTTTCAGATGATAGAATTCTCATAATATTAGCAGAAAAACAGAAACGGTCTCCAGTCTTTGGGGCTGAGGTAAAACAAAGAGAGTGGGCATGTGGAATTGTGTTCTTAAGTGCCTCTTGCTGGTGTCTCCTGTACAGGTCTAAACACAGATATTCCTAAATTGGCAGGGTGAAGTCTTGTACCCTGTTATCTATACAAATGTCTGGTAGAAGTTAATAAATGGCACCTGGCATGAGATAAGCGCAAGATGACCTCAGCTAAAGTGATGGACAGAGGCGAGGTAACACCTTGGGCACCTGTTGTTTGGTCATTGGCCAGATGGCATAGAACAAGTGATTGACATTGGGGGAACAATCGGCCCTGACAGAAAAAAGCAGGTGGTCAGAGGGCATGGAGGTAGTCTGCGCTCAGCAGAAGATGGTCAGGACAGATTTCCTAACACCTCAGCCAGCTTAAGGATATAAAGTTTGGGGAGAGAGGAAAGCTGCTGCCAACTGACAAGAGACTGGGATACATCACCTCAAGCAGCCTGTTTATATCACGTGTTTATTCACAGAGCTTCACATATCCTCTGGAAACTCAAGCGCATTATACCCAAACAAATTACTCGAGGGATAGTCCAATGTTGTGGACTTTTTCAGGTAAAATAAGGCAGTTACATTGCACACATCCAAATGTCATGAACAGGAAGAGATGCACAGCCAGTTAACCCCTTTTGGCGGTGTTGATTTAACAATGAATTGTCAGCTCGGAAACTGGGAGCGACTGTCCATTTTTCTTCTGAAAAAAAATCCTGAGAAATGGTTTCAAATTTTATTTGAAAAGATGCCCACCTCAAAAATCACACTAAGGCCTCAGTTTGCTGTAGTTGTTCAAATCTGATGAATCTTGAACTGATTTTGTTTGGTGTGACTCCGACTGGCTAAAGTTAACATCACAACCTGCTCAAAACCCTGAATTTGTAAAAATAGAAAAACCTATTTCACTTTGGTCACCATTGACCTGATAAATCAAGGGTATAACAGCAACACAGTGGAAGTGAACATGGCCATTGTTTTCCAGTAAAGAGAAATTTTCACACCAAGAAAGTAATTATATGCAAGAGAAAGAAATAAAATTTCACCTTTGACCAATTTTTACCCCTCAAATCAACATGGCAAAAACAAACCAGATAATCTAGTCACAAATTACTATTTATGGGAGCTTGTTGTGTGAAAATTGGCTTCCACATTCCCAACAACAGTGATCGCACTTTAAAAGTACACTAAGTTGTCTCACAACACCAGGCTAAAGTCCAACAAGTTTATTTGGAATCACGAGCTTTCGGAACACTGCCGTTTCACAAATGAGCGGAGAGGTAGGCATACATAAGCAAAGTCACAACTGCAAAATAATGGTTGGAATGCAAGTCTTCTTGGGTAATCAAGTATTTACAGGTACAGACAGTGCGAGTGGAGAGAGGGATAATCACAGGTTGTGATTCCAAACAAAGTTGTTGGAGTTTAACCTGGTGTTGTGAGGTTTCTTACTGTGCCCACCCCAGTCCAACGCTGGCATCTCCACACCAGTACTTCATTGGATGTGAAGTACTTTTGGATAACATGCGAAAGGTGCAATTGAAATGCAAATCTCTCTTTTTCTTTGGTGACAGAAATCACGAGCAGAATTTGTGCTTTCACACCACTTCCCAAGACTGAAAATTGGACCACATTTATAATGAACAGAAGTGTCTCTTAACAGCTAGTCCACAACATTGAATAAATCTGAACAATTCAGTGCAAGGAAACCTTTTAAGGGAGTACTCACGTTTTCCTGAGAGAGGTTGCTGATGGATCTAAGGCCCTCATCATGAATGTGATTTTGAAGCTCCTGAATCATGTGAGGTAAACCATTTGAGACAGCACGAAGCAAAGTATATATATTTGCCATGTCTGCTGGAGGATGAAAAGGATATAGGGAGAAAAGGGGAAATTGCACATCTTTATTGCCTTAGATTTGTTCAACAACCTTACAACAAAGGGTAATGAAATATACCAGGTTGCTGCAAATATCTTATTCCACTGGTAATCCAGAGGCTCGGAAGAATAATCCAAAGAACGAGAGTTCAAACCCTACCAGGACAATTTGGGAATTTGAATGCACATTTAAAAATTTGGAATTCAAACTGCTATCAGTAAAAAAGACAATAAAATGACCATGAAATGATCAGATCATCATTAAAACAGAACTGGTTAATGAAGATAACCTGCAAACCTCAGCCAGTCAGACCTATGTGCTTGATTGCCCTCTCTAGAAATCCACTTAGGATTGCATAAACACCTTTCCAGTGCAATTAGAAATGGTTAGCCTTGCTAATAAAGACCCCCAGCATGAAAAAAGAGTTTTAATGGGTTCTTGGGAAAAATTATCGCGAATAATTTTCAAAACTATCCAACTGAATCCAATATAAATTATGGTTCAAAGTTATCATTAATGCATGGAAGAAATTTGATTCTGATAAATACCAGAAATAGATGAACAGGTTTATTAACTAAAGTCAGGGGAAGGTGAACACTGATTTTCTTTTTAGCACAAATGTGACTTACAACATTGAGGTCCAAGAATACCGATGGTTCTCCAACACCTCAAGTGGCCATTTTTCATAGATAATCTGGAGATTTGTGCTGACAGGCCACTTAACCATGAATACCAATGCACAGATGATGTGAACTCATTCAAATACAGACTGTTCAAATATTCTCAACAATGATACGCAATGGTGGCACAGTGGTTAGCACTGCTGCCTCAGTGCCAGGGACCTCGGGTTCAATTCTTGGCTTGGGTCAATATCTGTGCAGAGTCTGCACGTTTTCCACGTGTCTGTGAGAGTTTCCTCTCTCAGTCCAAAAGACGTGCTGCATTGGCTACGCCAAACTCTCCCTCAGTGTACTTGAATAGGTAATCATAGAATCCTACAGTACAGGAAGAGGCTATTTGGCCCATTGAGTCTGCACCAAACACAATCCCACCCAGGCCCTACCCCTAAATCCCTACATATTTTATCCACTAATCCCTCTAACCTACGTGTCTCAGGACACGAAGGGGCAATTTTAGCATGGCCAATCAACCTAACTTGCACATCTTTGGACTTTAGTGCCGGAGCATGATGACTGGGGGATTTTAATGTAGGCCTACTCGTGACACTAACAAATAAACTTTAAACAGTACACAGTCTTCCAAATATTTTGCAAGATCAACCTGCTTTAACACAAAGTTCAACGCGATGACAATTGCATTATAAAGCTGCAGCTTCTTCCAAACAGCACTTTTAAATTTTAATGCAATTGACTCAGTCATTTGCACTTAAGCTTGAAACAAATATGATGTTTCATCAGTTCAAGGAAATATTAGCTGAACAAGTCTAGCCAGTAATGAAGTAAATGGCAACTTGACAAAATTCAGAACAGCTATGTTTACTGATTCATATCATTAGATCATTGAACCCTAATTTTTTTTTAATTCATGGGATTATTGCCCATCCCTGAGGGCAGCTAAGAGTTACTGTTGGTCTGGAGTCACATGTAGGCCAGATCAAGTAAGGATTGCAGATAATGAACCAGATGGGTTTTTACGACAATCGTTTTATGGCCATCATTAGACTTTTAATTCCAGATTTTTATTGCAATCAAATTTCACCATCTGCCATGCCGGGATTTGAACCTGGGTTCCCGCAGCATTTCCTGGATCATGAGTTCAATGACAATATCACTATACTACTGCCTCCCTGTTCTTGTATATGTAGCTACTTGTAATTTAATGCATTTTTAAAATTTGTTCAGGGGATGAGAGTGTCACTACCTGGACCAGTAGGTATTTCCCATCCCTAATTGCCCTTGAATTGAGTGATTTCTAGGTTACGTCAGAGGGCATTAAGAATCAACCACATTGGTCTGGAGCCAAGTGCAGCTCACAGCAGGTAAGGTGGCAGATTCCCTTCCCTAAAGGGCAGAGAAGTGTAAAGCATAAAAAGGATGAAATCAAACTTTTATTAATTTATATGTTGTACAACAACCTGCATTTATATAACACCTTTAACACAGAGTATTATTCAACTAAATTTGATGTCAAGCCAGGCAAGGAAATATTAGGTCAGGTAACCAAAAGTTTGGTTATCGATGTTGGTGTTAGAGTGTTTTGAAGGAGGAGGGGTTTTACACATTTGTTCATGGGGTGTCAGCGTTGCAACATGGTAAATATATATTTTTTAGCCACTCCAAATAGACAGAAATGCAGAATCAGTTGTGGAAAGAAGGGTAGCGATGGAAAACTAAGGCTTGGTGCAGTCAACATATATATAGAAATTAAACCCAAGGCCCTCAGCTTGTTGTCACGTCTCAGGAGTATTGAGTGCAAGAAAGAGAACAGTGTCTAACTTGACATACTCGAAATGGAATCCCTACAGGGCAGAGGGAGGCTATTCAACTTACTGGGTCTGCACCAAATTTCTGAAAGAGCATCTTACCTATAGTTAACCTCCCCACCCTACCCCTGCAAACCTGTGTATTTACTATGACTAATCTACCTGAACTACACATGGGAGAACATTCAAACTCCACACAGTCACCCAAGGCCAGAATCAAACCCGGATCCCTAATGCTATGAGGCAGTAGTGCAAACACTGAGACCATGCCATTTGATTTCACTACTTGGGATGTCATAAGAGGTCAATGCTGGAGACTGAGATAAATAAGAGTGAAATCAAGTGGAAGTAGTTCTTTGCGGGGGTGGGTGAATGAAACAGCAGATGGGCAAATGGAACAACTGACTAATATGGAGAAAAAAATGCATCACTAATACTATTGCAGAGGACATCCTTTATAACCGAGTAGAGCAGAATGGATTTAAAGAGGCCCTTTTTAGAGACAGGGGGTCAGAGAACAAGGTGCGATTGTTCAAGTGTCTCAGACTGGAAAGTTGGATTAGATATCAGGCATGGAGTTAGCCAAGGTACAATCCCCTTTCCTTTCCAATTTTCTACAGGTCACTTAACAAATTATCAGATCGTCAAGTTTTATACATAATGAACTAGAAACTGACTATATTTCTCACCTTCTCTCCTTTCTTGTTTAATGATATTCTGGCATTCCCCGTGAAGAAATTGCAGGTGGTCTGCTACCATTCGTTGCTGGCATTCATGAATGACTTTGGCATATGAGCTAGGATGCAGGTATTTCCGACATCGAACTTCTTCATCTTTTAATCTTGCTAAAACCTACAGCCACAGGAAGCGAACATTCTAATCTTTTGAGTTGAAGAACCAAATGACCATCATTGAAAGCTGTTTAATACAAGTACAACTTTACAACATACCTTTTCCATATACTGTGAGCAGTTGGACTCTTGAAGTAAATTTGAAGCTTCTTGCTTGTAATACTCTCCTGTTTCCGTTAGAAATGAACCTTCAAAGAGATCCTGATAAAACTGAAGTTGGAAGAGCAATTACTCAGGAAGGAAGGAAGGATAGCTACAATATCTTAAAATAACAAGGGTTAGTTAGACAAAAATGTGAATCCTAACTTGAATTTTACAATTTCTCATCTATTGATCTTGTTTCACATTAGACATTGATAACATCTCTGAAGGCAAGAGAGAAAGAAACTAGGACATGCAAGTAATCTTAAAGGGACCAAGTTGAAACTCTTTCCAATGTTAGTGAAAAGCCAGATATATTATAGATTTCCCCAAGTTAAATAGCTGAATATGTTTGAGTCACAAGAGAAATGTTACTCATTGCTCAAGTACTGGAGAGCTGCCAAGTATTTCTTCTGGATGAAGAAGTGGAAGGATCCCTGTCAGCAAAACCCTTTCTTTCCTTCTCCCTCATTTGTTTATCGAGCTTCCCTACAGTCATTTTGTTTCTCATCTCATTTTCTTTTTTGAAATCCTTTCAGAAGACGTAAGCATTACTGACTAGGACAACAGTCACTGCTCACGAATAGGTGGTGGTGAGCAACCTTCTTGAGTCGCTGCAGTCCATTTGGTGTAGGCACACCCATGTACTCGTGTTTTGTTTGTGACTATTTTATAGATAGGGAGGGGGAAAGAGCATTGAATGGAAAAGCATATCCATCTTTAAGGATTTAGACAAACAGAAAAAGGTAAAGATGCATAAAAACACAAATTAAATGTCAATGCATATCCATATCTATTTCAGATTCATGGTACATGAAGAGAGAATTTGAATGAACAGGCTTGGAAATCTGCAAGATATCAGGCTGTACCTGCTTCTATGCTCATAATTCTCTCACCAACACTTTAGGCATCTCGAAGTGCCATGAACTACCCTCAAACTTTCAGTTTCAGCAGCAATATAAAAATCATGTGTATGCTTTGGATAGACAAATGTATTTTTTTTTGTCATTTATGTTGTTACCATAAAAAACAGTCAATAAATTCCTATAATTTTGCATAAATAAATGTATATTACCAACACCCACCACTAACACAAACATATTCCTTGTCATCAGTACAAAATTTCCAGAAGAATTTTCTTACCTTAAGGGGGAACTTTTTCTTGTACTGTTCAACATGAACAAAGGAGTTGATAACCCCATGGATTACTTTTTGATTCGGGTTCTCTCCACAGCGATCACTACATTTGCAAAGAAATGAAAGAAATAAGAACATAAGAACTAGGAGCAGGAGTAGGCCATCTAGCCCTTCGAGCCTGCCCCGCCATTCAATAAGATCATGGCTGATCTGTCGCTGCTCAGTTCCACTTTCCCGCCCTCTCACCATAACCCTTAATCCCCTCTCTTATCAAAAACCCATCAACCCGCGTCTTAAAAATATTTAGCGAGGCAGCCTCCACCACTTCAACGGGCAGAGAATTCCAGAGATTCACCACCCTTTGAGTGAAGAAGTTCCTCCTCAACTCCGTTCTAAACCGCCCCCCTTTTATCTTGAGGCTGTGCCCCCTAGTCCTACTATCCTTTCTGAGCAGGAAGAGTCTCTTCACCTCTATCCTATCCATCCCATTCATCATCTTATACGTCTCAATGAGATCTCCCCTCATTCTTCTAAACTCTAACGAGTACAAGCCCAGTTTATTCAGCCTCTCCTCATAGCTCAACCCCCTCAACTCCGGTATCAGCCTAGTAAACCTCCTATGCACTCCCTCCAAGGCCAAAATATCTTTGCGCAGGTGTGGCGCCCAAAACTGCACACAGTACTCCAGCTGCGGCCTCACCAATGCCCTATACAGCTGCAGCAAGACCTCCCTACTTTTATATTCAATCCCCCTTGCTATGAAGGCCAGCATCCCATTCGCCTTCCTGACCACCTGCTGCACCTGCAAGCTGGGTTTTTGCGACTCATGCACAAGGACCCCGAGGTCCCTCTGCACCGTTGCCTGCTGCAGTTTTTCGCCCCGTAAGTAATAGTCCTTCCTACCAAAGTGGACCACCTCACACTTGCCAACATTAAATTCCATTTGCCATTTCCTGGCCCATTCACCCAGCCTATCTAGATCCTTCTGCAGACTCTCCACACCCTCTGCACAATTTGCCGTTCCCCCAATCTTGGTGTCATCAGCAAATTTCGACACCCTACACTCGGTTCCCTCCTCCAGATCATCTATATAAATGGTAAAAAGCTGAGGCCCCAGCACCGACCCCTGGGGCACTCCACTAGTCACCATCCGCCAATCCGAATAGCACCCGTTGACCCCCACTCTCTGCCTCCTATTTGACAACCAATCCTCTATCCACGCTAACACCCTACCCCCAACTCCATGTCCCTCGACCTTCTGCAATAACCTCTTGTGAGCTTACTGAAAAATGTATCAAGTTGTTTTAAAATGTGTTTAGCTCCAATTTATGTGTTTCATTTGTGAACCCGTTTGGTAAAGCATACCTGCAGTTAACCTTCAAAGATGAAAGCAACCTGATAAACCTGAAATAATCGCCAAGTTGTGAGATGGTATTAGCTTGGTATCACTCCCGCTTCTCAGTCAGAAAATTGAGAGCCATACTCCAGCAATCTTGGCACATAAGGCCTTTCAGCCAAAGTGCACCAAGGGGCTGGAAAACAGGCTATATATGCTTGACACAAATGTATACTTATAGAATCAAAGAATCTCTTATAGTGCAAAAGGAGGCCATTTGACCCAACAAATCTGCACTGACAACAATCCACCTAGGCCCTATCCCCATAACCCTTTTCATCCCCGATACGAAGGGCCAATTTAGCATGGCCAATCAACATAACCTGCACATCTTTGGACTGTGGGAGGAAACCAGGGCACCTGGAGGAAATCCATGCAGTCATGGGGAGAACATGCAGAATCTGCACAGACACAATGACTCGAGGTTGGTATTGAACCCAGGTCCCTGGTGCTGTTAGGCAGCAGAGCTAACTGCTGTGCCCCGAGTATTATATATTAAAAAGGGTTTGAAATTGTAATGAAGCATCTTTGAGTGAAACTCTATAGAGAAAAGTTGAACTTCATGGCAGTGACTGTAATGTCCAATTTGGCCTGTATGCTTGACATAGAATGTGTAAAGATTAAGAGTTTTGTCAATGCACTGAGGTGCCTCAGAGACAGAATATGCTATATGAAAAAGAAAGCTGAATTTTATTGTACTTCAATATTTAATTCCAAATGATTTGTAAAGGAACTTTTCCAAATGTTATGAATAAAATACATTTTGGGAAACAATCCAGGTTGATACTTGGCTGTTATTAATGTTCCATTCAATGCTGCATAACGGGAGTAGCATTCTTTTGGATGAAACAGTAAGCCCAGGATTAAGCTGCATATTCAGCAGGACATTAAAAGTTCCCTTATCCTATTCAGCAAGCAGGCAGTTTTCCTAACATTTCTTCAACAAATGAGCACCATCATAACAAGTGTGTAAGTCATTTCATTGCACTCATGCACAAAATGTTTTGCTATTTCTTCGCTCAATACTCACTGGACTTGAGTAATTTTTTTTGTTAAATGGAATATGGGCATCATTGGCTCAGCCAGCAGGTACTGCCCATCCCTAACTGCCCTTGAGGTGGTGGTTGTGAACTGCATTCTTGAACCACTACAGTCCATGTGGTGAGGGAATTCGCAGTGCTGTTCAGAAGACAGTTCCAGGATTTTGACCCAGCGACAGTGTAAGGTAATGGTATGTTTCCAAGTCGGGATGGTGGGCAGCTGGGAGTGGAACTTCCAGGTGGTGGTGTTCCCAAATATCTGCTGCCCTTGTCCTTTTAACTAGTAGCAGTCATGGGTATGGAAGATGCTGTCTGAGTCATCCTAGGGCTCCTGCAGAGTCTTTTGTAGATTATTCACACTGCTGCCAGTATGCCTTGGTGGTGGAGGGATAGTTTGAAGATGGGGTACCAATCAAGGAGACTGCTTTTTCCTGAATGGCGACAAACTTTGAGTGTTGTTGGAGCTGCACTCATCCAGGCAACTGGCGAGAATGCCATCCCACTCCTGACTTGCACTTTTTGATGGTGGACAGGCTTTGAGTGAGTAGTCAGCTGGTGAGATGCTCCCTGCAGGATTCCGAGCCTCTGACCTGCTCTTGTAGCATAATCAAGGACCCCACGCACCCCGGACATTCTCTCTTCCACCTTCTTCCATCCAAGAACATGTTCCAAACAACTCAAGAATAGCTTCTTCCCTGCTGCCATCAGATTTCTGAATGGGCCTACCTCACATTTTGATCTTTCTTTACACCCTATGACTGTAGCGCTACATTCTGCACTCTCTCCTTTCCTTCTCTATGGACGGCATGCTTTGTCTGCACAGCATACAAGAAACAATACATTTTACTGTATACTAATACATGTGACAATAATAAATCAAATAATTCAGGATGCTTCAAAATGACATGGCTGAAGTATTTATGTTTTTATAAATAAATCCGATTTATTTTCCCAAATGTTCTCACATACAACATTTCAGTTTCTAGGTGAGTCATAGGTTATCTTTTCTCAGTCTTCAGCTCATATTGGTTTCACTTTAGAAAACAGGACATTCTGACTCACTGAACTACATTCCTCGAGTTGCAAATGGGTGTAAATAAACTGAGTTTAGATGTCTACTTAGGGATAGCCCGAGGCATAAATGATTAACAATACATCCACTTTTACAAAATCATTTGTTTCCTCCCGGAAAACAAGGATAATCTAGATTCCTCTCCGGAATGATGAGCAACCACCTCCAAAATGCATACACCAACCTTGTGTAGGCAAGTAATGGCTTTCTTTTTCATTTCTAAGGTTTAACTTCCAGATATTCTCCAAGCCTTCCTTTGCACCAGTCATGGCCCAGATCTTCTCCATTCAGCCACTTTCAACGTAAGATCCTGTCTGAAACCCACCCTTATGCTCTCAATCCTCATCTACAACCATCTTTTCTTTAAGATTATCACTGACATACAAACGTTTTCCTTTAAATGGTTCACTATGGCTTCTTCCTTCACTGCCTCTTCGTGTTTGGCTTCATGACATGCTCTCATGGCTCCATTATGAGTTGCCCCAAGATGATAAAGTTGTGTTGGTTGCCCCTCTTGACTCAGTGCAGTAGCAACAAGGATATGAAATTCTAACCCTTTTGCATTTTTCACATGGACATTTAGACATATATACAGCAAAATGTTCCATCGCTCTGGCACCACTCGTGATGCGATGACTGCATGCCAAGGTGTGATTCAAGCATAATTTTTTTCCAACTTAACACCAACAAGCATCATACATTTGCTCCAAACTCCATCTCCCTTTCAGCTGCTCAGGGGTCTGAAATATTAACTCTGTTTCTTCACAATTGCTGCCAGACCTGCTGAGCATTTCCAGCATCTTGTGTTTTTATTTGTCGATGTCCTGAATTTCAAATACAATGTTCAAGACATCAGCAAGATCAATTACCTCCTGAATCCCTCATTCGCACCTTCGTTATCTCCAAATTTGACATGGCCAGCACTCTTCTTGCCACCAGAAAGTTGGCGGTATTCAAAACTCCACTATCCATAATCTTGTCCTGCAGCACAATCATCACCGCCTGTGTTCACTGAGTTTCAAAGGTTCCCCAACCATGAAAAGACTGGGCACAGTAAGAAGTTTCACAACACCAGGTTAAAGTCAACAGGTTTATTTGGCATCACGAGCTTTTGGAGTGCTGCTCCTTCATCGGGTGACTTCAACGCCGGCATCTCCATATCATGAAAAAACAGTGACCTATGATCAACATTCTGTGCATATTCCTTTCATAGCAATGTCCTACACTATTTCTGCATCCTCCTGTATCTCTACTTCCTATTCTACTAACATTGGCTTCAAGAGCAAATTATTGCAGATGCTGGTATTTTGAAATAAAAGCAGAACATTTCTAAAATGCTGAAGTACTCAGCAGGTCTGGCAGCTTCGATGGACAGCAAAACAGACTTCATGTTTCAGGTTGATGATGCTTTGTTAGAACTGAGTCGAGATGTGGCAATTCAAATCTGCTATCTAATGATGATGATTCGGCTTTCCGATTTACATTACCTATAGAGACGCCTTTTGTTCCTTTACTTGATCCATTGCCACTTCTTTCTGCATTCACCATCATCCGGTCTTCATTTAAGGGCTCATGCCTTTCATCCTGTCACAAACTTTCCTGTTTGTTCTTCCCTCTCCTCCCCGCTTGGCTTAAAAACTGTTGCTCGGTTATGGCGAAAGATCACAAACAGGACCGTGTGCAGACTGGTTGCAATATTTCACGACGTTACAATAGTGATCGATTTTTGTTTGTTACAAGTGTACTTCATTAGCTGCAAATGTTTGGAGACATTGTGAAGTTGTGAAAGATGTTACATAAATGCAAATCTGTTAACTCGTCTTGGTTCAAATCTTAAGGGCACTTCCTGTCTTGTCATTGTAAAACATTATATTACCCGTAATCAGATTTTATGATAACCAGGTAACAGATTATAGGCAACTTCATCTTTGAGATTGACTCTGTTCCAACTCTTCCCTGTAATACACATATCACCAACAGAAAGGCAACATTTGTCCCACTGGACTAGCTGCATTCTAGACTTTTGACACAAGCATATTGCATTTTTCTACTTTCACTTTAAGCTATCATATCCATTCATTGCAGAACAATCTTTTAGAGTTATGGCACCAGAGCTACCATCATGCTAGAAAGGTCTTAAAATCATCTAATTTGAGGTTATAATAAGGTTAAAATAGAACTTATGTTTCATAAGAACTATTCACATTAATGGTGATTCGTGTTTCTTGAGCAAGAGAAAACATTTAATCTACTTACTTTTTTATTTCACGAAGAAGCATTCGGATGAGGATGGTCTGTAATGGCTCAATCATCAGTTTCTTCCACATGTCTAGCGCTAGCTAGAAATATATAATATTGAATGGGACAAAATGAAGTACACCAAATTTCTAAATATAAAGTCAAGCAAAAAGGGAGAGGGGATGGTGGAGAAGAGAGAGGGAAAGAAAAAGAGAGAGAAGCTACAATGTTAAGAATGGAAAATCAACAATTTCAACTTCTCAAACTAATTAAATATGCAGTATAATCCAATTTCATTTGTCAAATTCCAGCATCTCTTCAAATTGCTTCTGAAAATCCCCTTTGTATAGAAATGCCTTGAAGTCAGACAAGTGACATAAAAGGATTCTGCACACAGAAATGAATGGAAATGTCAAAGGGCACAACTGAAAATGCAAGGCACTGATGACAGAAAAATGCCAAAAAGCAGCCAGAAAGCAGCTTTTTACAGAATGTAGCATATGCAAAGGAGAGAAATGAAAACAATAACCACTTCATTTATTAAGGATAAAGTAGGTGAAGCATTTCAAGCAGAGGAACATAGAGGTCTACGGTTTTGTTCTGAATTGCTTAGAAAAGAAACAAGCCCACACTGGCACAATGGGATGGAGGACCATTTTTGGTACCAAAAAGTACTGGTTCCAAGGAGGCTCATGCTTTCTTTCATATCTGAGAATTTAAAATTTTAAGAGGCACTGCCTATGATTTTTACTTCGAATAATATTCGATTAACCACCCACTATATCTGGATTAATGTATCTGTAGCTTGAAATTGCAAAGAAGTTATGTAACCAGGACTTAAAAACCTTGTTTTGCACTGAAGAGAACACCCACTAACCTGTCAACTGCAATAATTTCAGTTCGAGTTCAAGTACAAGCTTCAACCAAGCTTACTGATCAGACAAATGCTATGGTTCTAACTATTCTCAAGGGTTTTTTTTTGGCAGAGCTTACCTCTCCTATCTCCATCAGTGGCTCAATAATATCCACTCCACCATACCCATACTGAAGGTCAGCTTCTGTCAATTTGTTCTTCTTGATGAACTGTGTGTTGA
Organism: Carcharhinus amblyrhynchos; assembly: GCF_965287045.1. Classification (NCBI taxonomy): domain Eukaryota; kingdom Metazoa; phylum Chordata; class Chondrichthyes; order Carcharhiniformes; family Carcharhinidae; genus Carcharhinus; species Carcharhinus amblyrhynchos. Next base: position 122,396,184 of record NC_137325.1, read on the forward strand.
GATATCTGTGAGAATGGCAGATTTTAAAAAAACATCAAGCACTTGTGCGTGCTTTCAAACACATATTTAAGTGTGCAAAATGGGAGGCGCACATCTGGTCATGACAACACTATCAACTGGGTCAAATCTTGTACATTTGCAGTTCCAAACCCATATATCAGTGATCTCAAATATGCAAGCCGAGGAACTTTTGACCTTCACTTCATATTGGTGACCGTGCCGATGAGAAGAATTACAAATCACTGACATTGTAATATGCTGTCATGCTCTATGCTGGAGCACCAATATGCAGCACCACAAAGAACGAGGATACAGGTTCTCATTTAGCTCAGTTCCTGATGAGGGTACGAATACATAGGGAAACATCCCACCAATTACCCAAAAAATAATAACAGTTTTAAACTGGACAATAATGATTTTAACTCAGGACACAATTTGTCGCTTGTACAAAGTCTTTGCTCACATCAGTTTTCACAACTATTCAACAATATGTGGTATATGACTTTCAGTGACGGCGTGATGCCAGGTGTATAGACTGTACATCCTAAGTGGTGAATCATATCAAATAGCCTATTCCTTTGACTGCTTCCAACAGGCAAAGTACTGAGTGTAACTGATCAGTCTGTGCTTGCAAAACTCAAAACAGAGTGGGATTTTCTGGTCCTGCTGAAGTTGGCTCCGGGTGGTGGTAGGCAAATTGTCATTGACTATGGCAAGCCTAAAGATCCTATCAATGGCCTCTGTCACAGGAAAACCTGATGTGGAAATGCCAGCGTTGGACTGGGGTAAGCACAGTAAAAACTCTCACAACACCAGGTTAATAAATCTGTTGGACTTTAACCTGGTGTTGCAGGAAAACCTGCCAGGGGAACTGGAAAATTCCAGCAATAGCATCCAACAGGGGGAACTGGAAAATTCCAGCAATAGCATCCAACATTAGATGCGATTTCACAATTGGACAACACTTACTGAACAATTCTGATTGTGCTAAGAATTAGACCAATGAACAATTTAAGATTGTCATTTGGGATTGCTTACGCATGCTAGAAGCCACATAGCTAACACAGTGGCACAGTGCTTAACACTGCTGTCCCATAGTGCCAGGGACCCAGGTTTGGGTCACTGAATGCAAAATTCACACACGTTCTCCCTGTGTCTACATGGGTTTCCTCCAGGTGCACTAGTTCCCTCTCACAGTTTGAAAGACTAGTTAGATGCATCAGCCATGCTAAGTTCCCCCTCAGTGTACCCATACCCGAGAGTATGACAACTAGGTGATTTTCACAAGAACTTCATTGCAGTGTTAATGTAAGCCTACTTGTGACCCCCACTACTAAACTTAAATCCACAGGGCCCTGTCCTTCGCAGACAGAAGGAACATGTCTGCACAGTGGGCCTTTTTCAATTAAACAGAAGCTCAGGAAACATTAATTCCTTGATTTATTCCCCAGGGCAAGATCTTGCTCAGAGTTGACCGGCCTAGTTTGAATTTGAATCAAGCTGGGCAGTTAATCATCACATGCTATGCTTTCAGCACAGTCCATTTGCCAAGCAATCAGGACTTAGATTCTCAGGTTAGTAGGCTATGATGTTTTCATTTATTGCTGGGACATGGGCATCACCAGCTATGCCAGCATTTATTGCCCATCTCTAAGTGCCCATGAGAAATTGGTGGCAAGCTGTCTTCTTGAACTACTGCCGTTCATTGGGTACCGGAAGAATCAGTACTTGGGCGCTATGATGTTCAAAATTAATATCAATGATTTGAATGTGGGGACAAATGAAATATTTCTAAGGTTACATGATACACAAAACTAGGTGAGAACGTGTTGTGAAAATGTTGCAAAAAGGCTTCAAGGGAATTAGGACAAACTTAAGTGAATGGACAAGAAAATGGTAAATGGAATATGATATGGATAACTGAAGTTATCCATTTGATATGGATAAGAGATGTAAAATATTTCTTAAATGGTGACAGATTGTGAAGTGATGCTGTCCAAAGGGACCTAGTGCTTCATAAGTCACTGAAAGTTAACACACAAGTGCAGCAAGCAATTAGGAAGGCAAATGGTATATTGGCCTTTGCCAGAGGCATTTGAGTACAGGAATAAAGATGTCTTGTTTCAATTGTATAAAACCTAATTTAGACAGCACCTAATTTAGAATGTTGGGGACAGTTTAGGTCCCCTTACCCAAGGATTACGAATGAGTACGATTTAGAATGTTGGGGACAGTTTAGGTCCCCTTACCCAAGGATTACGAATGAGTACGATTTGGTGGCCGTTACAGAGTCATACAGCCATAGAAGTGTACAGCATGGAAAAGGCCCTTTGGTCCAACTTGTCCATGCTGCCCTTTTTTTTTAAACCCCTAAGCTAATCCAAATTGCCCACATTTGGCCCATATCTCTTTATACCCATCGTACTCATGTAACTATCTAAATGATTTTTAAAAGATAAAATTGTACCCGCCTCTACTACTACCTCTGGCAGCTTGTTCCAGACTCTCACCACCCTCTGTGTGGAAAAAAAACAAAACAAAACCCTTTTGTATCTCTCCCCTCTCATCTTAAACCTCTGACCTCTAGTTTTAGACTCCCCTACCTTAGGGAAAAGATATTGACTACCTTGCTGATCTGTAGCCCTCATGATTTTATAGGCCTCTATAAGATCACCCCTCAGCCTCCCACGCTCCAGAGAAAAAAGTCCCAGTCTATCCAGCCTCTCCTTATAATTCAATCAGTTAAACGTAAAGTTAAATAGTTACAATTAGGGTTGAGCTTAAATGAACTGAATTGAGTGAGTTAAAGTGTTGCAACTAACATATCTTTATGTTGAGTATTGGTACCAAAAACGTGACACAGGGAGAGTTTTGTTCAAGTGAAATCCCAGTTGGCTCTTTGGATGGGATTTTACAGTCCTGCTCGAGTGAGTCTGGAAATTTCGCCAAGACACGGTTGCAGGATGGTCACATAAGAAATAGGAGCAGGAGGAGGCCATCTAGCCCTTTGAGCCTGCCCCGCCATTCAATAAGATCATGGCTGATCTGTCGTGGCTCAGTTCCACATTTCCGCCCTCTCCCCATAACCCTTAATTCCCTCGCTTATCAAAAACCCATCAACCCGCGTCTTAAAAATATTTAGCGAGGCAGCCTCCACCACCTCAACGGGCAGAGAATTCCAGAGATTCACCACCCTTTGAGTGAAGAAGTTCCTCCTCAACTCCGTTCTAAACCGCCCCCCCTTTACCTTGAGGCTGTGCCCCCTAGTTCTACTGTCTTTTCTGAGCGGGAAGAGTCTCTCCACCTCTATCCTATCCATCCCATTCATCATCTTATATGTCTCAATGAGATCTCCCCTCATTCTTCTAAACTCTAACGAGTACAAGCCTAGTTTATTCAGCCTCTCCTCATAGCTCAACCCCCTCAACTCCGGCATCAGCCTAGTAAACCTCCTCTGCACTCCCTCTAAGGCCAAAATATCCTTGTGTAAGTACGGCGCCCAAAACTGCACACAGTACTCCAGCTGCGGCCTCACCAATGCCCTATACAGCCGCAGCAAGACCTCCCTACTTTTATATTCAATCCCCCTCGCTATGAAGGCCAGCATCCCATTAGCCTTCCTGACCACCTGCTGCACCTGCAGGCTGGGTTTTTGTGACTCATGCACAAGGACCCTCAGGTCCCTCTGCACCGTCGCCTGCTGCAGTTTTTCGCCACGTAAGTAATAGTCCTTCCTACCATTATTCCTACCAAAGTGGACCACCTCACACTTGCCAACATTAAATTCCATTTGCCAGTTCCTGGCCCATTCGCCCAGCCTATCTAGATCCTTCTGCAGACTCTCCACACCCTCCGCGCAATTTGCCGTTCCACCAATCTTGGTGTCATCAGCAAATTTCGACACCATACACTTGGTTCCCTCCTCCAGGTCATCTATATAAATGGAAAATAGCTGAGGCCCCAGCACCGACCCCTGGGGCACTCCATTAGTCACCAACCGCCAATCCGAATAGCACCCATTAATCCCCACTCTCTGCCTCCTATTTGACAACCAATCCTCTATCCACGCTAACACCCTACCCCCAACTCCATGCCCCCTGACCTTCTGCAATAACCTCTTGTGAGGTACCTTGTCAAATGACTTCTGAAAATCAAGAAAGACCACATCCACCGGCTCTCCTCTATCCACCGCCCTAGACACATCCTCATAGAACTCCAATAAATTTGTCAGACACGACTTCCCCTTAACGAAACCGTGCTGCGTCTGCTCTATCAAGCAATTCCCCTCAAGATGCCTCGCTATTTCCTCCTTGATGACGGATTCTAACATTTTTCCTACAAGACGTTAAACTAACCAGCCTATAATTCCCCGCCTTTTGCCTAGCACCCTTCTTAAACAACGGCGTAACATTAGCCGTTTTCCAATCTTCCGGCACTTTCCCGGAATCCAGCGACGTTTGGAAAATAATCACCAAGGCATCCACTATCACCTCCGCCATTTCCTTCAGAACCCTTGGGTGCATTCCATCCGGTCCTGGGGACTTGTCCACAATCAGTCCCTCCAGTCTGTCGAGGGGTATAGAGTATAGGAGCTGCCGTCTAATGCTTCAGTTGTACAGAACGTTGGTTAAGAACATAAGAAATAGGAGCAGGAGTAGGCCATCCAGCCCTTTGAGCCTGCCCCGCCATTCAATAAGATCATGGCTGATCTGTTGTGGCTCAGTTCCACTTTCCCGCCCTCTCCCCATAACCCTTAATCCCCTCTCTTATCAAAAACCCATCAACCCGCTTCTTAAAAATATTTAGCGAGGCAGCCTCCACCACTTCAACGGGCAGAGAATTCCAGAGATTCACCACCCTTTGAGTGAAGAAGTTCCTCCTCAACTCCGTTCTAAACCGCCTCCCCTTTATCTTGGTTAGACCGCATTTGGAATGAATGGCTTGAAATGGCTTTGGCAGGTAGGATTAAAGAAAATCCTAAGGCATTTTACTCCTATGTTAGAAATAAAAGGATGGTTAGAGGGAAGATTGGTCCTCTCAGGGACAGAGGAGGGGAACTATGCTTGGAGCCTGGGGGAATGGGGGAGATCCTGAATGAATACTTTGCGTCGGTATTCACGCAGGAGAGGGGCCTGATGTCTGGTGCTGTGCTTGAGGAGTTTGAGGATCCGTTGAGGGATATAGTCATCACGAGGGAAGAGGTGTTGGGACTTTTAGACAGTATAAAGACGGATAAATCTCCAGGGCCTGATGGCATCTATCCCAGGCTGTTAAGGGAGGTGAGGGATGAAATTGCTGGGCCTCTGACGCAAATCTTTGTCTCTTCTTTGGACACAGGTGAGGTCCCAGAGGATTGGCGCATTGCAAATGTAGTACCGTTGTTTAAGAAGGGTCAGAGGGATAACCCAGGGAATTATAGGCCGGTGAGCTTGACTTCAGTTATAGGCAAGCTAATGGAGAGGATCCTCAAGGATAGGATGTATGAACATCTGGAGCGCTGCAATCTGATCAGGGATACGCAGCATGGCTTCGTTACAGGGAGGTCATGCCTTACGAATCTAGTGGAATTTTTTGAAGAGGTGACAAAAACGGTTGACGAAGGACAAGCCGTTGATGTTGTCTATATGGATTTCAGTAAGGCGTTTGACAAGGTCCCTCATGGTAGGCTGATAGAAAAGGTGAAGGCTCATGGGATACAAGGCCAGGTATGTAGATGGGTGGAGAACTGGCTTGGGAGGAGGAGACAGCGAGTAGTAGTGGAAGGCTCCTTTTCCAATTGGAGGCCTGTCACCAGTGGTGTGCCGCAGGGCTCGGTACTTGGACCTCTTCTATTTGTGGTATATATTAATGACTTGGAAGAGGGGGTAGGTGGTGTGATCAGCAAATTTGCTGATGACACCAAGATGGTTGGATTGGCGGGTACTGAGGAGCAGTGCCTGGCAATGCAACAGGACATAGACAGGCTGGTAGATTGGGCAGATAGATGGCAAATGGAATTTAATCCGGAGAAATGCGAGGTGATGCACTTTGGCCGGAATAATGTGGAGGGGAGTTATACGATAAAAGGTAGAACTATCCGGAGTATAGATACGCAGAGAGACCTGGGGGTGCAAGTGCATAAGTCCCTGAAGGTGTCGGTACAGGTGCAGAATGTGATGAGGAAAGCGTATGGTATGTTAGCCTTCATAGGAAGAGGTATAGAATATAAGAGTAGGAGTCTGATGTTGCAGTTGTATAGAACGTTGGTTAGGCCTCACTTGGAGTACTGCGTCCAGTTCTGGTCGCCGTACTACCGGAAGGATGTAGAGATCCTGGAGAGAGTGCAGAGGAGATTTACCAGGATGTTGCCTGGTATGGAAGGGCTGTCTTACGAGGAAAGATTGGATGAACTTGGGCTGTTTTCCCTTGAGAGACGTCGGCTGAGGGGGGATCTAATAGAGGTTTATAAGATTATGAAGGGGATAGATAGAGTAAATGGTGGTAAGCTTTTTCCGCTATTAGAAATGGATAGAACGAGGGGTCACGGGCTTAGGGTGAGGGGGGCTAGGTATAAGACAAATATTAGAGGGCAGTTTTTCACGCAAAGGGTAGTGGGGGTGTGGAATGCACTGCCGAGTAAGGTGGTGGAAGCAGGCACGCTAGGGTTGTTTAAGAGTCACTTAGACAGCCATATGAGCGGGCTACATATAGGGGGATATAGTAGGCCTTACTGAACATTGTAGGCTTGGGAATACGTTTTGCCTCAGGAATGTTAGTCTTTGCCTGTTTAATAATGAATTTTTTTGTCTCCACAGGCATTTAAGTCCAGCAAGGGGCATGCAGGCGGCAGGTTGTAGTGGGCTGCTCTTGGATGTTGCTTCGGGAGTTGCCTATTGCTTCATGTCGTTAGTGTGCTTAAACTGGACCATCTCGAGGGCAACATGACAGCTCAGAGACTATCTCTGCTGCTGTGCGGACACATGGATTTGGGCCTGTGTCTGTGGGAGTTTGCACGTTCTCCCCGTGGTTGCGTGGGTTTCCTCCGGGTGCTCCGGTTTCCTCCCACATCCCCCAAAGATGTGCTTTTAGGCTGATTGATTGGGTACTAAAATTGTCCCTATATTGGACTCCCTGATCCTCGCACGTTAGGCGTAGACTAAAATCATGAATAGGTCACTGAGATAGTAGGACGGCGGCGCGGGCTCGTTGGGCCGAAGGGCCTGTTTCCCGTGCTGTGTTGTTCTTTGTTCTTCTTTGGAGTACTGCGTCCAGTTCTGGTCACCTTACTACCGGAAGGACGTGGAGACTCTGGAGAGGGTGCAGAGGGGGTTTACCAGGATGTTGCCTGGCATGGAAGGACTGAGTTACGAGGAAAGGTTGGAGAAACTGGGACTTTTCTCCTTGGAAAGACGGAGATTAAGGGGAGACATGATAGAGGTATATAAGATACTGAAGGGAATAGATAGAGTCAATAGTGATAGGCTGCTCCCTAGATTGGGTACAATTACGAGAAGTCATGATCTAAGGGTGAGGGGGGAGAAGTATAATTTGGACATGAGAGGAAGGTTCTTCACGCAGACGGTTGTTGGGGAATGGAACGCGCTACTGAGTAGGGTGGTGGAGGCAGGCACGTTGGACTTGTTTACTTAGATAGACACGTGAGCGAAACAAGGATGGAGGGTTATAGTAGGGGGTATTAAATAGGGTCAGAGCCTCGGGAGACACCGGAAATGCAGGCTTACATGTTAACGTTTTTGTCTTTTTATTCCACAGGTGGCGGTCCACCTTGTTGTCAAACAAGGGGCATGCACACGGTGGGTCGTGCGTGGGCTGCTCTTGGAAGTTCCGGGAGTGGCCTAGTACTTCGTGTCGGTGTGTGTGCTTGATCCTGGACCGGTAGACGGGCGCCGCAACAGCTCAGTGACTAGCACTGCTAGCTGTGCAGATACATGGATTTGGGCCTGTGTCTGTGGGAGTTTGCGCATTCTCCCTGTGGTTGCGTGGGTTTCCTCCGGGCGCTCCGGTTTCCTCCCACACCCCAAACATGTGCTCATAGGCTGATTGGTATACCAAATTGACACTATTCTCCCCTGAATCTGGCTAAGTTAGGGGTTCCACTCGCATACATGCAGGGCAGGGTAGGTGTAGGAGGATGCGGTGGTGCGGGCTCGTTGGGCCGAAGGGCCTGTTTCCCGTGCTGGGTTGTTCTTTGTTCACCGCCTTTCTCGTAACAATAATGTCATTCAGGCCCTCCACTCCTACCATCTTTCCATCGCTAACACCCGGCAAATTATTCACGTCCTCCTCCGTGAAGACCAAAACAAAACAGTTATTCAGGGCCTCAGCCATTTCCTCATCCCCTACCACTAAGTCCCCCCTCTCATCCTCTAAAGGTCCAACGTTCACCCTAGCCAGCCTCTTCCTTTTTATGTATTTATAAAAACTCTTGCTATCCTTTTTTATATTAAGCACTAGCCCAGCTTCATAGTTTATCCTACCCTTCTTTATCAACTTTTGTCATTCTTTGTTGACATTTAAACCTCTCCCAATCTTCTTCTCGCCCACTACTCTTAGCTACTCTAAACGCATCCGCTTTTAATTTAACACTTTCCTTCACCTCCTTCGTTATCCACGGCTGATTATCTCTCCTCCTACGATCCTTTTTAACCATCGGAATAAATTTCTGCTGAGCACCAAGAAAGATTTCCTTAAAGATCCTCCACTGTTCCTCAGCAGACCTACCTTCCAACACACTCCCCCAATCAACATTCGCCAATTCCTCTCTCATCCTACCATACTCCCCTCTGTTCAAACAAAGGACACATGTCCGGGAACCCACTTTCTCCTCCTCCATCTGCATCAGAAACTCCACCATACAATGATCACTCTTCCCAAGAGGATCCTTCACCACAAGGTCCCTAATTCTACCCGCCTCATTACATAACACCAGATCCAAGATAGCTCGCTCCCTTGTTGGCTCCAAAACACATTGTTCGAGGAAACTATCCCGGCAGCATTCCAAGAACTCCTCCTCAAGCCCACCGCGTCCAACATGGGTCAACCAATCAATATGTAGATTGAAATCTCCCATAATTAAGGAAGAAATAGCAAGACAATTGGATATAAATTGTCCCATTTGTAAGACGCAGCATGGGTTCATGAAGGGAAGGTCATGTTTGACTAATTTGGTGAAATTCTTTGAGAACATTACATGCACGGTGGACAATGGGGAACCTGTGCATGTGGTGTATCTGGATTTCCAAAAGGCATTTGACAAGGTGCCACACCGAAGACTGCTACATAAGATAAAGGTGCACAGTGTTATGGGTAATGTGTTAGCATGGATAGAGGATTGGTTAACAACAGAAAGCAAAGAAAGGGGGTAGATGGGTGTTTTTCTGGTTGGCAGTGACTAGTGGTGTGCCTCAAGGATCAGCACTGGCACCGCAATTGTTCATGACAGATGATTTGGAGTTGGGGACCAAATGTGGTGTGTCAAAATTGACAGATGATATTAAGATGGGTGGCAGAGCAAAGTGTGCAGAGGATGCTGAAAGTCTGCAAAGGGATTAGATAGTCCAAGTGAGTGGGCGAGGGTCTGGCAGATGGAGTATAATGTTGGTAAACGTAAGGTCATCCATTTTGGTAGGAATAACAGCAAAATGGACTATTATTTAAACAGTAAAAAAATTGCAGCACGCTGCTATGCGGGAATCTCAAGAAGTTGATTTGCATGTACAGCAGGTAATTAAGGCAAATAGAAATTTTGTCCTTCATAGCTAGAGGGATAGAGTTTAAAAACAGCGAGGTTATGTTGAAGCCGAATAAGATGCTGGTGAGGCCACACCTGGAGTACTGTGTAGAGTTTTGGTCTCCTTACTTGAGAAAGGATATACTGGCACTGGAGTGGGTGCAGAGGAGATTAACCAGGTTGATTCTGGAGTTGAGAGGATTTGCTTATGAGGAAAAACCGAATAGACTGGGGCTATACGCATTGGAATTCTGAAGAATGAGGGGAGATCTTATAGAAACATAAGGTCATGTACGGAAAAGATAAGACAGAAGCAGGGAAGTTGTTTCCACTGGTAGGTGAAACTAGAACTAGGAGTATAACCTCAAAATACGCGGAAGCAGGTTTAAGACTGAGTTGGGGAGGAATTTTTTCACACAAAGGGTTGTGAATCTATGGAATTCCCTGCACAGTGAAGCAGATGAAGCTACCTCATTCAATGTTTTTAAGGCAAGGATAGATAAATTTTTGAACAGTAAAGGAATTAAGGGTTATGGTGAGTAGGCAGGTAAATGGAGTTGAGTCCACGAAAAGATCAGCCATGATCTTATTGAATGGCAGAGCAGGCTCAAGGGGCTAGATAGCCTATTCCTGCTTCTAATTCTTATGTACCTCTTTATTGTTAGAGGAAATGCAGCATAGGTTTACCAGACTAATTTCTGGGATGGCAGGACTATAAGGAGACTGGGTCTGTATTCTCTACAGCTTAGAAGAATGAGAGGTGACCTCACTGAAATTTATAAAATTCTTAAAAAGGGCGAGATAGAGTATATACAGAAAGCGTGTCAGGGGGATGTGGGAATCTAGAATCAAGGGACCGAGTCTCAAGGTAAGGAGCAAATCTCACAGGCTAATGAATATTCTGGAATTCTCTGTTCTAAGACAAAGATTGATAGATTTCTAGATACAAAAGATCAAGGAAAATGACATTCAGGAAAACCATCAATCATGATTGCGGCTCAGTGGTTAGCACTGCTGCCTTACAGCGCCACGGAGTTGCTGCAGGGCAAGTTGTAGATGGTATTCACTGCTATTATTGTACATCAGTGGAAAAGGTGCGATTGTTTCAGCTGGTGCACGGGCTGCCAATTACGCAGGCTGCTTTGTCTTGGAAGGTGTTCAGCATCTTGAGTATTGTTAGAGTTGCACTTATCCAGGTAAGGAGAGAGAATTGCACCACTCAAGACTTCTCAGACACTGAACAGTCAACGTCCAAATGCAGCAAGATCTGGACAATGTCCAGGCTTGGGCCAACAAATTTTGATTTGATTTATTATTCTCACATGTATTAACACAGCGAGAAGTATTGTTTCCTATGCACTATAGAGTCAAAACATACCGTTCATAAAGAAGAAAACGAGAGAGTGCAGAATATACCGTTACAATCATCGCGAAGGTGGCAAGAAAAGTGTCAACTTAATGCAAGGCAAGTCCATTAAAAACTCTTGACAGCAGCAGGGACGAAGCTGTTCTCGAGTCGGTTGGTACATGACCTCAAACTTTTGCATCTTTTTCCCGAAGGAAGGTGGAAGAGAGAATGTCTGGGGTGCGTGGGATCCTTGATTATGCTGGCTGCTTTGCCAAGGCATTGGGAAGTGTAGACAGAATCAATGGATGGGAGGCTGGTTTAAATGATGGACTGGGCTGCATTCACGACCTTTTGTCATTTCTTGCAGTGTTGGGCAGAGCAGCAGCCATACCAAGCTGTGGTACAACCAGAAAGAATGCTTTGTATGATGCATCTGTAAAAGTTGGTGCGAGTCATAGCTGACATGCCAAGTTTCCTTAGTCTTCTGAAAAAGTAGAGGCATGGGGGGGACCAGGACAGACTGTTGGTGATCTGGACACCTAAAAACTTGAAGCTCTCGACCCTTTCTACTTTGTTCCCATTGATTTAAACAAGGACAGGTTCTCCTTTACGTTTCCTGAAGTTGATGACAATCTCCTTTATTTTGTTGACATCGAGGGAGAGATTATTGTTGTCGCACTAGTTTCTCTATCTATTCCTGAGTACTTTGTCTCAGCATTGTTTGAAATCCAACCCACTATGGTGGTGTCATCAGCAAACTTGAAAATTGAATTGGAAGAGAATTTGGCCACACAGTCATAGGTGTACAAGGAGTATAGTGGGGGCTGAGAACATAAACCTATGGGGCAACAGTGTTGAGGGTTATTGTGGAGGAGGTGTTGTTGCTTATCCTTACAGATTGTGGTCTGTGAGTTAGAAAGTTCAGGATCCAGTTGCAGAGGGAGGTGCTGAGTTCCAAGCCATGGAGTTTAGAGATGAGTTTTGTGGGAATAATAGTGTTGAAGACTGAGCTGCAGTCAATAATTAGGAGTCTGACATTGGTGTCCTTGTTATCTAGGTGTTCCAGGATTGAGTGCAAGGCCAGTGAAATGATGTCTGCTGCGGATCTGTCGCAGCAGTTAGCAAACTGCAGTGGATCCAGGTAGTCCAAGAGGCTGGAACTGATTTGTGCCATAACTAACCTTTGGCATTGAAAATTTGCACCACAGGTGCCAGACAATTACGATTTCCAGTGAGAGAATCTAACCATTGCCTCTTGACATTCAATGGCATACCCATTGTTGGATCCCCCACTATCAACTTGGGGTTACCACTGATCAGAAACTTAACTGGATGAGCCACATAAATACCATGGCTACAAGAACCGGTCAGAGGCTAGGATTCCTACAATAAGTCATTCACTTCCTGATTCTGAAAGCCTGTCCAAAACCCACGAGGCACAAGGCTGGAGTGAGATGGAATACTCTCCAATTGCTTGGACAAGTGCACCTCCAACAACTCTAAACTCGCCACATGTTTGAAGCAGCCATCTGAAGCTAGCTGAAAGGCAATAAAGCTTCTGGCGCAGATGGAATCCCCACTAGAAGTGGGGATTAAAATGTGACGGCAAGGCATCTTGGATAAGAATCCACAACCTCATTACCCTTGGCTGGAAGGAAGAAAGCATGTCGGGAAATCCGACATACTTGTGACCATCTTCAGAAAGGAGACAGTTGCGACTGCAGAAATTAAAGAGAGGTTTCCCTACTCTACGCCATGAGGAAGGTCATCACGAGAATCCTCCAAGTGGCTGAAGAGCTCCTCTCTGACTCTCAGTGCAGCTTCCGTCCATCAAGAGGCACAGCAGTCATGATTTTCAGCGCACAACAAATCCAGGAAAACCTCTGTACATGGTCTTCTTCGAACTCGCAAAGGCCGGTGAACCATGGAGGATTGTGGAACTCCTCCTCAAATTCAGCTGCCTGCAGAAATTCATCGAAGCTGAAATCCAACATCCATTTCAATACACCACTGGAAACTTCAGGTGTCTGAGGAATAGTGTTCGAAGACAGAGCGTAAATCCAGCACCAAGCTCACGGTCTACAGAGCAGCCATAACCTCCACCCTCCTGTATACATCAGAAACACGGACAATGTGCAGCAGACACAGCTTTCTGGAGAGATATCAATGTTGCTTCTGCAAAATCCTGCAAATCCAGTGGCAGGACTGGCATACTAATCAGAGGGTCTTCTCCCAGATTAACATTCTCGACATTGAGGCATTGGTCACATTCAACCAGCTGTGATGGACGGGCCACATTTGTTTCAGGAAGCATGCAAATAATGCTCTACTCCAAGCTCCACAATGGCAAGCGCAGAAGCAGAGGAAATGCTACAAGGATGTTCTGAAAGAACCCCTTAAATAAATGCAATATCTTCATCTTTGAAATGTGGGAATCACCTGCATGAGAAAGCACAAACTGGGGAAGAAACATCTGGGAAGGAGCCAATCACCTCGAGCATCACCATTTAGAGCACAAAGAAGTCAAGCATAAACAGTAGACAGAGAAGGCAGAATCCATCTATCTCAGATCACTGTGTGGAGTTTGTATGTTCTCCCGTGTCTGTGTGGGTTTCCTCCGGTTGCTCCAGATTCCTCCCACATTCCAAAGATGTGCAGGTTAGATGGATTGACCCCATCGTAAATTGCCTTAGTGTCAGGGGGTTTAGCAGGATAAATACGTGGTGTTACGAGGCTGGGCCTGAGCAAGACTAGTGTTGGTGCAGGCTCGATGGGCCCAATGGCCTTCTTCTGTACTGTAGGGATGCTATGGTTCTAAAACTAAAGCCCAAGAGAGAAAAAAAATGTCACATTAAGAAATTAAAGGAGTAATGATGGTATGACTGAGAAACTGGCTAAGGAACATAAAACAGGAGTGGTTATAAGCCCCCAAATAATGACCTGGAGGTGGGGCAGGCTACAAACACGCAAATAAATGATGCCTGCAGAAATGGAACGGTGATAATTATGGGGGATTTCAATCTACATACTGATTGGTCGACCCATGTTGGACGCAGTGGGCTTGAGGAGGAGTTCTTGGAATGCTGCCGGGATAGTTTCCTTGAATAGTGTCTGCTGGAGCCGACAAGGGAGTGAGCTATCTTAGATCTGGTGTTATGTAATGAGGCAGATAGAATTAGGGACCTTGTTGTGAGGAATCCTCTTGGGAAGAGTGATCATTGTATGGTTGAATTTTTGATGCAGATGGAGGATGAGAAAGTAGGGTCCCGGACCTGTGTCCTCTGTTTGAACAGAGGGGAGTACGATAGGATGAGAGAGGAATTGGCAAATGTAGATTGGGGGCGCAGATTGGTTGGTAGGACTGCTGAGGAACAGTGGAGGATCTTTAAGGAGATTTTTCTTGGTGCTCAGCAGAAATTTATTCCGATGGTCAAGAAGGATCGTAGGAGAAGGGATAATCAGCCGTGGTTAACGAAGGAGATAAAGGAGAGTATTAAATTAAAAGCTGATGCGTTTAGAGTGGCTAAAAGTAGTGGGCGAGTAGAGGATTGGAAGAGGTTTAAAAATCAAAGAATGACTAAGAAGTTGATAAAGAAAGGAAGGATAGACTATGAAGCTAAATTAGCGCTAAATATAAAAAAGGATAGTAAGAGTTTTTAGAAATATATAGAGAGGAGGAGACTGGCTAGGGTGAATGTTGGACCCTTAGAGGATGAGAGGGGGGAGTTAGTGGTGGGGGATGAGGAAATGGCTGAGGCCTTAAATAAGGTTTTTGCTTCGGTCTTCACGGAGGAGGATGCGAATAGTTTGCCCGGTATTAAAGATAGAAGGATGGTAGGAGTTGAGGGCCTGAATGAGATCACTGTCACTAGAGAGGTAGTGCTCGACAGACTAGTGGGACTGATGGTGGACAAGTCCCCAGGACCAGATGGAATGCATCCCAGGGTTCTGAAGGCAATGGCAGAGGTGATAGTGGATGCCTTAGTGATTATTTTCCAAACCTCACTGGATTCCAGGGAAGTGCTGGAAGATTGGAAAACAGCTAATGTTACGCTGCTGTTTAAAAAAGGTAGCAAGCAAAAGGCAGGGAATTATAGGCCGGTTAGTTTAACGTCTGTTGGAGGAAAAATGCTTGAATCCGTCAAAGAAGAAATAGCGATGCATCTTGAGAAGAATTGTTTGATAGATCAGACGCAGCATGGATTCGTTAAGGGGAAGTCGTGTCTGACGAATTTATTTGAATTCTATGAGGATGTGTCTAGTGCGGTGGACAGAGGGGAACCGTGGACGTGGTGTTTCTCGATTTTCAGAAGGCTTTTGAAAAGGTGCCGCACAAAAGGTTGTTACAGAAGGTTAGGGGGCATGGAGTTGGGGGTAAGGTGTTAGCGTGGATAGAGGATTGTCAAATAGGAGGCAGAGAGTAGGTGTCAATGGTGCTATTCGGATTGGCGGTTGGTGACTAGTGGAGTGCCCCAGGGATCGGTGCTGGGGCCTCAGCTATTTACCATTTATATAGATGATCTGGAGGAGGGAGCTGAGTGTAAGGTGTCGAAATTTGCTGATGGCACAAAAATAAGTGGAAAAGCAAATTGTGTGGAGGGTGTAGAAAGTCTGCAGAGGGATCTAGATAGGCTGAGCGAGTGGGCGAGGACCTGGCAGATGGAATACAATGTTGGAAGTGTGAGGTTATCCACTTTGGCAGGAATAATAGTAGGAGGGACTATTATTTAAAGGGCGAAAAGCTGCAGCATGCTGCGGTGCAGAGGGACCTGGGGATCCTTGTGCATGAGTCGCAAAAACCCAGCCTACAGGTGCAGCAGGTGATCAGGAAGGCAAATGGGATGCTGGCCTTCATAGCGAGGGGGATTGAATATAAAACTAAGGAGGTCTTGCTGCAACTGTACAGGGCACTTGTGAAGCCGCAGCTGGAGTACTGTGTGCAGTTTTGGTCGCCGCACTTGCGTAAGGATATTTTGGCCTTGGAGGGAGTGCAGAGGAGGTTCACTCGGCTGATACTGGAGTTGAGGGGGTTGAACTATGAAGAGAGGCTGAATAGACTGGGCTTGTACTTGTTGGAGTTTAGAAGGATGAGGGGGGGATCTTATTGAGACGTATAAGATGAAGAAGGGGATGGATAGGGTAGAGGTGGAGAGCTTCTTCCCGCTCAGAAAGGACAGCAGGACTAGAGGGCACAGCCTCAAGATAAGGGGGGGTGCAGTTTAGAACGGAGTTAAGGAGGAACTTCTTCACTCAAAGGGTGGTGAATCTCTCGAATTCTCTGCCCGTTGAAGTGGTGGAGGCTACCTCGCTAAATATATTTAAGACGCGGGTAGATAGGTTTTTGGTCGGCAAGGGGATTAAGGGTTATGGGGAGAAAGCGGGAAAGTGGAACTGAGCCACTTCAGATCAGCCATGATCTTACTGAATGGCGGGGCAGGCTCGAGGGGCTAGATGGCCTACTCCTGCTCCTAATTCTTACGTTCTTATTATGTTCTTATGTTATGAAAGCTTCTTTTTCAGACTACAGGGAAGTATACAAGGGTATTCCACAGTGAGGGGGCATGAGAACCACTGCTCTTTGAAATATATTGATGACCTGGATCTGGTTACACAGGGCACATTTTCACAGTTGTGGATGATACGAAATTCAAACATAGGAGGACAGTAACGAACTGCAGGATGTCATAGACATGCTGGCCAAAAAAGCAGACACATGACAAATGGTATGTACGAGGTGAGGAACACCAGTAGTGTTCCTGCTGATTTTACCTGCAGGAAGTGTGTACACTTGCAGCTTCTGGAGGAGCGCGTGAAGGAGCTGGAGCTGGAATTGGAGGAACTCCGGATAATTCAGGAATTGAGGCGGACATTGATAGGAGTTACAAAGAGATAGTCGCTCCTAAAAATGAGTCTTGGGTAACTGTTAGGAAGAGGGGTAATAAGCAATCAGGGAGACAATCCCCTAGGGCTGTTCCCCTCCAAAATAAGTTTTCTGTCCTGGAGGCTACAGTTGAGGAAGAATCAACTGGAGATAGCCAAAGGGAGCAGGTCTCTGGAGGTGAGCCTGCTGTGAAGGCTCAGGTGGGTAGGGGAAGTAAAAGATTAGGCCTGGTGATTGGGGACTCCATAGTTAGGGGGACAGATCGGAGAGTCAGCAGTAATGGAAGGGACTCAGGGCTGGTGTGTTGCCTCCCAGGGGCTGGGGTCCGGGATCCAGGATGTTTCAGAGCGGGTGTTTAAGACCCTCAAGGGAGAGGGGAGTCAGCCCCAAGTCATAGTTCATGTGGGGACACATGACATAGGGAGGATAAGAGAAGGGGATATTAAACAGAAATTTATGGAGTTGGGGTGGAAACTTAGGGCCAAATCAAACAGAGTGGTTATCTTGGGACTCTTGCCTGTGCCACGGGATAGTTTAGAGAAGAATAGAGAGAGGGAAAGTTTGAACTCGTGGCTGAGGGGATGGTGCAGGAGGGAGGGGTTCAGGTTCTTGAACAATTGGGGCTCATTCTGGGGAAGGTGGGACCTCAACAAGAGGGGTGGTCTACACCTGAATCAGAGGGGAACCAATATCTTGGGGGGAAAATTTGCAAAGGCTATGCAGGGGGGTTTAAACTGATTCAGAGGGGGAGTGGGATCCTGAGTAGCAGGGATGAAATTGAGGGGGTCATAGATGAGGACTGCAAAGCACGGCACCGTGGGGGTGGAGCAGAGCATGGTTTGAAATGCGTATACTTTAATGCGAGGAGTATTCGCAATAAGGTGGATGAACTTGCAGCGTGGATCAGTACCTGGAACTTTGATGTTGTGGCCATTTCAGAGACATGGATAGAGCAGGGACAGGAATGGTTGTTGCAGGTTCCAGGGTTCAAATGCTTCAGTTGGAGTAGAGAAGGAGGTAGAAGGGGGGGGAGGAGTAGCATTATTAATCAAGGACTGTATCACAGTGACAGAAAGGAAGTCTGATGAGGGCTTGTCTGTTGAGGTAGTATGGGCTGAGATTAGAAATAGGAGAGGAGAGGTCACCCTGTTGGGAGTCTTTTATAGACCTCCTAAAAGTTCTAGAGAGGTAGAGAAAAGGATTGCAGAGACGATCCTGGACAGGAGTGAAAGTAATAGGGTAATTGTTATGGGAGACTTTAACTTTACTAATATTGATTGGAATAGCTATAGCTCTAGCTCGTTAGAGGGGTCAGTTTTTACACAAAGCGTGCAGGAAGGTTTTTTGATTCAGTATATAGATAGGCCAACTAGAGGTGAGGCTATATTGGATTTGGTGCTGGGAAATGAGCCAGACCAGGTGTTAGACTTGGAAGTTGGTGAACATTTTGGTGATAGTGACCACAATTCGGTTACGTTCACCTTAGTGATGGAAAGGGATAGGCATGAACCTCGGGGCAGTAGTTATAGCTGGGGTAAGGGTAATTATGAGGCTATTAGGAGAGAATTAGGGAGCATAGGTTGGACTAGGAAACTACAGGGGCTTGAAACATCTGAAATGTGGAGTTTATTCAAGGAGCAGCTACTGCGAGTCCGTGATAAGTATGTCCCTGTCAGGCAAGGAGGAAATGGTCGAGCGAGGGAACCGTGGTGCACTAAAAAAGTTGATTCGCTGGTTAAAAGGAAAAAGGAGGCTTATGTCAGGATGAGGCTTGAGGGCTCAGGTAGTGCACTGGAAAGCTATAGATTAGCCAGAAGGGAGTTAAAGAGGGAGTTAAGAAGGGCTAAAAGAGGACACGAGAAGACTTTGGCTGATAGGATTAAGGAGAATCCTAAGGCTTTCTTTAGATATGTTAAGAATAGAAGATTGGTTAGGGCAAGATTAGGGCCAGTCAGAGACAGCAGTGGGAAGTTATGTGTGGAACCGGAAGAGATTGGAGAGGCACTGAACAAATATTTCTCTTCAGTATTCACGCAGGGAGACGTAAATGTAGTTGTGGAGAACACTGGGTTACAGGGTTGTAAACTGGATAGTATTGCAGTAGATAAGGAGGATATGCTAGATACTCTTGAGGGTTTGAAAATAGATAAGTCCCCTGGGCCAGACGGGATCTACCCTAGGATTCTCTGGGAGGCAAGAGAGGCGATTGCAGAGCCTCTGGCTCTGATCTTCAGGTCGTCGTTGGTCACAGGTATAGTGCCAGAAGACTGGAGGATAACGAATGTTGTCCCATTGTTTAAGAAAGGGAATAGAGACTTCCCCGGGAATTATAGACCGGTGAGTCTTACTTTTGTTGTGGGCAAAGTATGAGAAAAAAATTATTAGGGATAGGATTTATAGTTATTTAGAGAGTAATGAATTGATTGGAGATAGTCAGCACGGTTTTGTGAAGGGTAGGTCGTGCCTTACTAACCTTATTGAGTTTTTTGAAAAAGTGACCAAAGAGGTGGATGGGGGTAAGGCAGTTGACGTGGTATATATGGACTTTAGTAAGGCATTTGATAAGGTTCACCATGGAAGGCTTCTGCAGAAAATGCAGATGTATGGGATTGAGGGTGATTTAGTTAATTGGATCAGGAATTGGCTAGCTGATAGAAGACAGAGGGTGGTGGTTGATGGGAAGTATTCGTCATGGAGTTCGGTTACAAGTGGTGTGCCTCAGGGATCTGTTTTGGGGCCACTGCTGTTTGTAATTTTTATAAATGATCTGGATGAGGGTATAGAAGGATGGATTAGTAAATTTGCTGATGACACCAAAGTCGGAGGAGTGGTAGATAGTGAAGAGGGGTATCATAGTTTACAGAGAGACTTGGACAAGTTGCAGAGCTGGGCCAAGAGGTGGCGGATGGAGTTTAATGCAGAAAAGTGTGAGGTAATTCACTTTGGCAGGAATAACAGACGTGTAGAGTATAGGGCTAACGGTAGGACTCTGAATAGTGTTGACGAACAGAGGGATCTAGGTGTATTTGTGCACAGATCCCTGAAAGTTGGAAATCAAGTCAATAAGGTTGTTAGGAAGGCATTCGGTGTCTTGGCGTTTATTGGTAGGGGGATTGAATTTAGGAGCTGCAATGTCATGTTGTTTGTAATTTTTATTAATGATCTGGATGAGGGTATAGCTGGGTGGATTAGTAAATTTGCTGATGACACCAAAGTCGGAGGTGTGGTAGATCGTGAGGAAGGGTGTCATAGTTTGCAGGGAGACTTAGACAGGTTGCAGAGCTGGGCCGAGAGGTGGCGGATGGAGTTTAATGTGGAGAAGTGTGAGGTGATTCACTTTGGTAGGAATAACAGATGTGTTGAGTATAGGGCTAACGGGAGGACTTTGAATAGTGTGGATGAACAGAGGGATCTAGGTGTATGTGTACATAGATCCCTGAAAGTTGGGAATCAAGTAGATAAGGTTGTTAAGAAGGCATACGGTGTCTTGGCGTTTATTGGTAGGGGGATTGAATTTAGGAGTCGCAGCGTCATGTTGCAACCGTACACAACTCTGGTGCGGCCGCACTTGGAGTACTGTGTGCAGTTCTGGTCCCCACATTACAGGAAGGATGTGGAGGCTTTGGAGAGGGTGCAGAGGAGGTTTACCAGGATGTTGCCTGGTATGGAGGGGAGGTCCTATGAGGAGAGACTGAGGGATTTGGGGTTGTTTTCGCTAGAAAGAAGGCGACTAAGAGGGGATCTTATTGAAACATATAAGATGATTAGAGGTTTAGATAGGGTGGATAGTGATAGCCTTTTTCCTTGGATGGAGAAAGCTAGCACGAGGGGGCATGGCTTTAAATTAAGGGGGGGTAGTTATAGGACGGATGTCAGGGGTAGGTTCTTTACCCAGAGGGTGGTGAGGGATTGGAATGCCCTGCCTGCTGCAGTTGTAAATGCGCCTAGTTTGGGGGCGTTTAAGAGATCCGTGGATAGGTTTAGATTAGTGGGTCACTGTTTTTTTTTAAACTGGTCGGCGCAACATCGTGGGCCGAAGGGCCTGTTCTGCGCTGTAATGTTCTATGTTGCAACTGTACAAAACTCTGGTGCGGCCGCACTTGGAGTATTGTGTACAGTTCTGGTCCCCACATTATAGGAAGGATGTGGAGGCATTGGAGAGGGTGCACAGGAGGTTTACCAGGATGTTGCCTGGTATGGAGGGAAGGTCCTATGAGGAGAGACTGAGGGATTTGGGGTTGTTTTCGTTGGAAAGAAGGCGGCTAAGAGGAGACCTTATTGAAACATGCAAGATGATTAGAGGCATAGATAGGGTGGACAGTGATAGCCTTTTTCCTCGGATGGAGAAAGCTAGCATGAGGGGACATAGCTTTAAATTAAGGGGTGGTAGTTATAGGACGGATGTCAGAGGTAGGTTCTTTACCCAGAGGGTGATGGGGGAATGGAATGCCCTGCCTGCTGCAGTTGTAGATGCACCTAGTTTGGGGGCGTTTAAGAGGTCCATGGATAGGTTTATGGATGGAAAGGGATTGGTTTAGGTTAGAGGGTCATTGCTTTTCTCTTAATTGGTTGGCGCAACATCGTGGGCCGAAGGGCCTGTTCTGCACTGTAATGTTCTATGTTCTAAACTAAAGTTAATGAAGAAAATTGTGAACTGAAAGAAGGAGAACTAGCATCAAGTAAACGCTAGAAGGAGGGGAGGGACAGGATGAGACTGGGGGTATGGACAAAATCCTTGAAGTAAATCAGGACAAGAGGAGAAGTCTCTTAATAAAGCATGTGAAATCAGCAGCTTTAGTAACCAAGTCAAATACAAAAGCAATAAAGTTATGCTGAAACTTTATAAAATTGGTTGGGTCTGAGATGAATTAACAGTGTTCAATTCTGAGGAATGACTTGCGTGGAGAGATTCTAACTCAGTTTCTCTCTCAGACAGAAACACACACAATTTTGGCAACACCTGTGGTATTTCAGGTTTCCAGTATCCACTGTATTTTGTTTTTTGAGAAGCTAGATTTGTTCTCCTTGGAGCACAGAAAGTTCGTGGGTGGGTTTCCTCAAACAGTCCAAAGACGTGTGGGTTAGCTTGATTGGCCATGCCAAATTGACCCTAGTGTCAGGGGATGCTTGGGGTTATGGGAATCGAGCCTGGGTGGGGTTGTGGTTGGTGCAGATTTGATGGGCCAAATGGCCTCCTTCTGCACTGTAGGGATTCTATGATCTATGGTCTGAAGGAGATTTGAAAGAGATAAAGAGAGATGTGCAAAATCACAGAAGGTTTTGATAAGCCTAATTAAGGAGAAACAATTTCCAATGATAGAAGGCTTGTAATGAGATGACACAGATTTAAGCTACTTGGCAAAAAAAAAATCAGAGGCAGAGAGAAAAATATTCTTTTCACAACAATTTGTTGTGATCTGAAATGCAGTACCTGACATGCTGGTGGAAGCAGCTTCAATAGCGGCTTTCAAAAGAGAGTTAGATAAATAGTTTAAGTAGAAAAATCCATAGGACTCTGGGAAAGGGAGTAAATGATAGTTCCACCAGGGATCAGGCACAGGCACAATGGGTCAAATAGCCTCCTACTGAGTTGTAAAATCTGTGATTCTAAACTACACTGCTGCTGCTACATTCTAATTAGCAGGTGAATATTTTCTTGCACCAATATTTCACCACACAGACTTCTAAACAGCTGCAGCTGTATTTTTAAAATGAGGTTGTCAATTCAAATCCTACAGGGGTATCTTAATTCAAAGCTGGTATGCTCACATGCTGACCAGTGTATAGCTGCTTAAGGGCCTTTCAAACTACACACATAACATCAGAATGTTTTCTACATCATTAGTCCTTCAACTGCTCATAATTTTTAAATGATTAAGCAACAACATTTAGGATTGTACCGGCAACATTTGCACCACATTAGCACCAAGCAATAATCATCGTAAACAAGTTCCATCTGCCTCCCTTTGACTTTTAATGGCATCAACATTACCTACCAAGACTTCTACCACAATAGACATGCAGCCACTGGCCAGAAACTTAACTGCACCAGCCATATCAACATGGTTACAAGAGAAAGAGAGACAATGATACACTATCGGGGGCGGGATGATAAAACAGTGGTTAGCACTGCTGCCTCACAGCGCCAGGGACCTGGGAGCAATTCCCAGCTTGGGTCTCTGTCTAGTGGAGTTTGCACATTCTCCTCATCTCTGCTTGGGTTTCCTCTGGGTGCTCTTGTTTCCTTCCACAGTCAGAAAGACGTGCTGGTTAGGTGCATTGACCCAAACAGGCACCAGAGCATGGCGACTAGGGGAATTTCACAGTAACTTCATTGCAATGTTAATGTAAGCCTTACTTGTGACATGAATAAAAAAACGTCAAAAAACTTTTACAACGAGTGGCTCACCTCCTCGCCTTTCAAACATTCTTTGGTAGTCAATGTTCCTTGTTGTTTTTATTAGTGTGCAGGCGACTTCTTAACGATTTATGGCCTCTTTACGTTGTTTTGCATGGTCACATGGCAATTTAAAGGCCGACTTAAGCGTCATTGACTTTTGCATAGTTTAGGGGGAACATTTCTGGTGGCGACAATGCCCAAGTCAGGTGTGAGATAAAACACTCATCACTGGCTTAGCTAAGCACAATGACAAGCAACTGATATCATCCAGAAGGGAACTGAATAATATCCATTCATCGCTATTGGGACACTGGGACTTCAGTATAGACAGAAATTTGCCGAACTCACAAGAATACCAACACCTCCAGGTCTCACATCATCCTGACTTGGACATTTGACTGAATTCTTCCTTCACAAACACTGGCTAAAAGTACAGGAATTTCCTGTTTGACAGAATTCTGAGTGCACCATCGCAAGAACAGCAGGAAGTCAAGATGACCCACTTCCAACATCTCAAGGCAACTAGAGATGAACTCGGTCAATGGCACCCACAACCTGAAAACCAACACGCACAATACAGGGGAAATCTTTCCCCATTGTGATCAGAAAAAATTTCAACTGCTTGCAGATACAATCTAAAGCATTCAGAAAGAACATGTTTTATATTCATATCTGTATATTTACTTCTTTGTTCACAAGAGCTAAGAATGAATCACCATGGCCAATACTCTTTTTTTAGATAAACATGTGAGCAGATTGTTTCTGAAACAACAGGGCACTCCAATCCTCAAATTAGGCAAAGAGGTATTAACAATAATCTCATTAAACTAGAAATCACAGGTAGAAAAAGATTATATGCACAAGAATGCTGCTCAGTACATGCAGACCTCCTTCTTGTTAACTAAGAACACAGAAAAACTTTTATTCCCAATTTAATCTAGATGCAATGCTGATTTAAAGTGATTGTAGAAGGATTAGAGGGGAGATGAAGACAGCACAGTGCACAGCGATTAAGACTGCTGCCTTTCAGTGCCAGGGACCTAGATTTAATTCCGGTCCTGGTGTGTGTGTGTGTGTGTGTGTGTGTGTGTGTGTGTGTGTGTGTGTGTGGAGTTTGCATGTTCTCCCTGTATCTGTGTGGGTTTCCTCCAGGTGCTTTGGTTTCCCCTCACACTCCAAAGATGTGTGGGTTAGGTTGTTCAGTTATGACAAATTGCCCCTTAGTGTTAGGGGTGTTAGTAGGATAAATATTTGGGGTTACGAGGATAGGACCTGAGTGGTATTGTTGTTAGTGCAGTTCGTTGAGTCAAATGGCCTCCTTCTGCACAGTAGGGATTTCATAAAAACTTTTGCCCAGAATAGGTTTGGATCTCACTGCCTGAAAGGATAACAGGCAGAAACCCTCACCTCATTTAAAAGGTGTCCGCATATGCATCCAATGTCCTGTAAACTAATCCTGTAGTACTACAGTCCAACTGGTGGCAAGTGGAATTAGACTGGGTGACTTCGTTTCAGGCTGGCACAGACACAATGGGCCAATTGGCCTGTTCCTGTGACGTCAACTTTTTATGATTCTAACCTGCCAATTTCAACACATAATAAAAAAAACTAGCAGCTTTTATTTGTTAAAAAGCTTATTACCTGTATAAGCAGTCCATGTAATCAGCACCCTTACTGTACTCTTCCCAATATTTATGGTACATGGTCAAAATCTTTTCTTCAGAATCCAGAACTTTCTGTAAATAAAAGTACATCAATAACATATCAAATTGAACAATTTTTTTTTCAAAATCATGCGAGCTGGATGATTTAGATGAACCCGAGTGTCAGAAGTCAATGGCCGAAACTTTACCACTTTGCCACCCCGGAATCGGGGCAGACGAGGTTCCTGGAATGGAAATCTCCGTTGGCCTCAGGCAGGATTTTACAATCTCACCCGAGCGAGGCCAAAAAATCCTGCCCAATATTCCAGTCCAAAGCAACTTCATTCAAAATTGAACTTATCCATGGAAGTTTTGTTGAGTTATTGTGTGGCAAGTTGAACAGCAAGATAAAGTGTTGCATTGACATTCTTAAGGACAATATTTTGAAATTGTACAAAATTACTTCTGCTTTGTTCGTATCCTTATTTAATTTTAAGTCATTTTTGAGCCATTTCTTCACTAAGACAATTATGTTTTTTGGAAGAAGGGAAATTAGCACCTCTGTTCTACTTTTATCCAAGTTAGGTGATCCATACCTGGTGCTCTAAAGTTTTGGAGAAAAATGGAGCAAATGGCACCTCCTCCCATTTATGTTGTCTATCAATGCAGTTAATTGATGCAAAGAATTGGAAGTGTGCTGTGGATATCCACTGCAGCTTCACTGTATTAAAGTTATGACTTCATATAATACTGGAAGTTTTAAATTTAAATTTGTCACATGTATGGGGATACAGTGAAAAGTATAAAAAGGATGAGGGGGGTTATCTTATTGTAACTTACAGGATACTGCGAGGCCTGGATAGAGTGCACACAGAGAGGATGTTTCCACTCGTAGGAAAAACACGAACCAGAGGGCACAACCTCAGACTAAAGAGATGATCCTTTAAAAGGTAGATGAGGAGAAATTTTTTCAGCCAGAGAGTGCTGACTCTAAGGAACTCGTTGCTGCAGAAGGTTGTGGAGGCCAGGTCATTGAGTGTCTTTAAGACAGAGATAGATAGGTTCTTGATTAGTAAGGGGATCAGGGGTTATGGGGAAAAGGCAAGAGAGTGGGGATGAGAAAAATATCAGCCATGATTGAATGGCGGAGCAAACTCGATGGGCCGAGTGGACTAATTCTGCTCCTATGTCTTATGGTATTGTTTCTTGCACGTTATACAGACAAAACGTACTGTTTGTAGAGTACATGGGGACAGGGAAAGAAAAAGGTGCAGAATGTAGGATGCAAAATAGAGCAGGTGAAGAGAAAGGTCAGCTCAATATATGGTAGACCCATTCAAAAGTCTGATGGCTGCACGGAAGAAACTGTTCTCGGGTCAGCTAGTTTATGTTCTCAGACTTTTTCCTGATGGAGGAAAGTGGAAGAGAGTATGTCCAGGGTAAGTGGGATCCTTGATTATGCAGGCTGCTTTTCTGAAGCAATGGGAAGTATAGATGGAGTCAATGGAGGTTGGTTTGCGTGATGGACTGGGCTGCACTCACTTTGTGGTTTATGGTCTTGGTCAGATAAGAGTCATACCAAGTTGTGATACATACGGAAAGGAAGCTTTCAATGATCTGTAAAAATTGGGAAAACTTGTCGTGGACACGCTCAATTTCCTTAGCCTGAGAAAGTAGAGGCGCTGGTGGGCTTTCTTAACTTTAGCGTCGATGTGGAGAGACCAGGACAGAATGTTGGTGATCTGAACAGCTACAAACTTGAAGGTATCAACCATTTCCACTTCATCACCATTAATGTAGACAGGGGCATGTCCGCCACTACGTTTCCTGAAGTCGATACCATCTCCTTTGTTTTACTGACATTGAGGGAGAGATTATTGTCATTCCACCAGATTCTCTATCACTTTCCTGTACTCTGTCTCATCATTGTTTGAGATCTGACCCAAAGGAGTATAGTAAGGGGCTGAAGATACAGCCTATAGGCAACGCTGTTGAAGATAATCATAGAGGTGTTGTTGTTACCTACCCTTACTGATTGCAGTCTCTGAGTTAGGAAGTCTAGGATCCATTTGTTTGATAGAGCAGACGCAGCACGGTTTTGTTAAAGGGAAGTCGTGACTGACGAATTTATTGGAATTCTATGAGGGTGTGTCTAGTGCGGTGGATAGAGGAGAACCGATAGATGTGGTGTTTCTTGATTTTCAGAAGGCGTTTGATAAGGTGCCACACAAAAGGTTGTTACAGAAGGTTAGGGGGCATGGGGTTGGGGGTAGGGTGTTAGCGTGGATAGGGGATTGGCTGTCAAATAGGAGGCAGAGAGTGGGGGTCAATGGATGCTATTCGGATTGGCGGTTGGTGACTAGTGGAGTGCCCCAGGGGTCGGTGCTGGGGCCTCAGCTATTTACCATTTATATAGATGATCTGGAGGAGGGAACCGAGTGTATGGTGTCGAAATTTGCTGATGACATCAAGATTGGGGGAACGGCAAATTGTGCAGATGGTGTGGAAAGTCTGCAGAGGGATCTAGATAGGCTGGGCGAATGGGCCCGAAACTGGCAAATGGAACTTAATGTTGGCAAGTGTGAAGTTGTCCACTTTGGTAGGAATAATGGTAGGAAGGACTATTACTTACATGGCGAAAAACTGCAGCATGCGACGGTGCAGAGGGACCTCGGGGTCCTTGTGCAGGAGTCGCAAAAACCCAGCCTGCAGGTGCAGCAGGTGGTCAGGAAGGCAAATGGGATGCTGGCCTTCATAGCGAAGGGGATTGAATATAAAAGTAGGGAGGTCTTGCTGCAACTGTACAGGGCACTGGTGAGGCCGCAGCTGGAGTACTGTGTGCAGTTTTGGTCGCCGCACTTACGCAAGGATATTTTGGCCTTGGAGGGAGTGCAGAGGAGGTTTACTAGGCTGATACCGGAGTTGAGGGGGTTGAGCTATGAGGAGAGGCTGAATAAACTATGCTTGTACTCATTAGAGTTTAGAAGAATGAGGGGAGATCTCATTGAGACATATAAGATGATGAATAGGATGGATAGGATAGAGGTGGAGGAGCTTTTCCCGCTCAGAAAGGGCAGTAGGACTAGAGGGCACAGCCTCAATATAAGGGGGAGGCAATTTAGAACGGAGTTGAGGAGGAACTTCTTCACTCAAAGGGTGGTGAATCTCTGGAATTCTCTGCCCGTTGAAGTGGTGGAGGCTGCCTCGCTAAATATATTTAAGACGCGGGTAGATAGGTTTTTGATAGGCAAGGGGATTAAGGATTATGGGGAGAAGGCGGCAAAGTGGAACTGAGCCACGACAGATCAGCCATGATCTTATTGAATGGCGGGGCAGGCTCAAAGGGCTAGATGGCCTACTCCTGCTCCTACTTCTTATGTTCTTATTTGCAGAGGGAGGAGTCAAGCCATAGGCCATGGAGTTTGGAGATTAATTTTATTGGGATAACAGTGGTTGATGGTTAAGTTGTAGTCAATAAATAGGAGTCTGAAAAAAAAATGTCTTTGTTATCCAGGTGTTCCAGGATTAAGTGTAGGACCAGGTAGATGTCTTCTGTTGTGGACCTGTTGTGGTGGTAGGCAAACAGTAGTGGATCCAGGCAATCTGAGAGGCTGAAATTGATAGGTGCCACGACTAAACTTTTGAAGCACCTCATAATCAGCATCACAGCCACTGGGCAGTTGTCACTAAGGCATGCTGCCTGGCTTTTTTTTTGATGCAGGTATGATGGTAGTCATCTTGAAACAGGTAGGGACTGCAGATCGGAGTAAAGAGAGGTTAAAAATGTCCATGGATACCCGTCAGCTGGTCTATGCAGGATCCATGTGCTCGTCTAGGTACCCCCTTTGGCCCCATCACTTCTGTGGGTTAACTTTCAAGAAGGCCGATCTGATGCCTGCGATGGTGACCTTTTATTGTACCAAAGTCGGCCACTCCATTTGTCAAACCATCACCTCAAATGGGGTTTTAGTGAATGTGATGTAAGATTTCAGCCAAAAGACACCAAGACTTACACGATAGAATTCAGAAGGAACATTTTTATCAGAATGTTAAGAATGTGGGATTAACTACCTTGGGGAAGTGACTAAGAAAAACTTGACCAGCATATATGAAACAAGGAAATAGGGGATGATGATGATAGATTTAGATGAGCAAAGATGGGAGAAGGCCCAACAGGGGCACAAATATTGCTAAAGACTAAACATTCATGTGTCAAACGACATGTTATTGTGCTGTATATCTTATGTTTTCTAAAAATGCAGTATAGAGTACCCTATATGGAATGTAATGGTTTCAAAGAGGAAAAGATGACTTGTCATCACAACTATAAATATTGAGCACATTCCTTTTGGAAAAATTAGTGTGGCTTCTGGTTTGGTAAATTAGAAAATTACTACAATAAAATAAGAACACCAAAATCCAATTTATACAAATATTTAAGTGGCTTCCAATATTGCTGTTTCAATGAACTTTACACTGAACAATCAATGGTGGAACCCAGATTATCCACATCACAGAAAGATCTTCATCAAGAGAAGGTGACAAGTTAGACAGTTGCCCAGGAAGGAATGGAGCAAAGATAATGAACATACTTGATTCAAATCCCAGTGCAGATGCTAAGTGGAGCACATCAATTGCTGTGCAATATTTCAAACAATGACAGTGCTGGTAAATTTACTTTTACTCAGCTCACATCAGCTGATTCAGGACAGACAAAAGATTAAACTTCAAATTCTCTGGTCCATATCGCTCAAGTATGGAACTGGGAAAAATGTTACTAACTGATGATGTTGGTTCATCTAGTAACTACAAGTATCTTGAAAAGGTATCTCCACTAGCAAAACTCCTCGTTTGAAAATAAATTTATTGAATATCCACTTTGAACAGCTCTGGGAGGCTGCAGAAAAAGTGCTGACTCATATGACTGAATGTTTTTATTATAATTCTATCAGTACAGTAAAAGTACAAATTGTGGAACACAACCAATCATGTTCACTAGCTTAGCCTGGAGTTTTAGACATTAATATTTTCCTTAGATTAGATTAAATCAAGTTAGACAAATTTTTGAACAGTAAAGGAATTAAGGAATTATGGTGAGTGGGCAGATAAGTGGAGCTGAGTCCACGAAGAGATCGGCCATGATCTTATTGAATGGCGAAACAGGCTTGAGGGGCCAGATGGCATACTCCTGCTCCTAATTCTTATGACCTTTGAGGGTCTTTATTCACTTCCCTGGGGAAATTAAATTTCAGAGTTCTCCCATGGGGCATGTTTGGGTACAGGTCAACCCTAAAAATCGTGTACTCGAAGGCATCACAGGTTCTTGTCTTCTCAAGTGATGCAATTAGACTTTCAGAGGGCGGACAGACAGATGAGGAGGGGCTAGCAACTTGCATGCTTCCAATTCAATGCTTGCTGAGTTCATTTTAGAGATTGGTTTCCAAAATGTAGACAACAATTAACAATTTTTGCATGGCATGCCTGGAAAACACATTGGATGGATTTTCCAATCAAGCTTGCCCCAAGGCCAGAAATTTCCGCCCAATATCAACAGACCTTTGTATGGTTCCTACCGATTGCTATGATTCCCATGGCAGGTGGGACAGGAAAATTCTGCCCACTATCTGCAAGATGTTTGAGCACAACTTTCAGGAACACATCAAGTAGCCAGTAACACTCATGACTGCAATGCTCAAGTAGAGAGAGACATCCACAGGTGTTTCCCTGGCTCTCTGCTCTCCCTGCTCCAAAGGCAACAAGAACCCCAAAGCTGCAAGCTGCCTTTTAAATGATTCCTCTGTCTTTATATCCTCCCCATGCCCCTAACTGGAAGCTGAACTTGACTACAGGCCAATTAATAGCTGATGCTTTGAAAACTGAATTGCATTTCTGATGATGACATAGTGCAGGGTCAGGACTCAGAAATGTTCTAAGTGTTGGGTTGCTGAACCCAGAATGAAAATGCAGCTGCAACTCCTTTCTTGCTCTGCACTCCATGTACATTATGCAGCTATATAAGAGTATGCAGTCAAGTTCATTAAAATAAAGACATACCTTGTACAAATGTTGGACGTGATTTTCCAGAAAAATTTTCGTTTCTGTGTAAAGTCGTTCGCCCAGAGGTTCTGGGTAGGCAACACACAAAGCATAAATGTCTCTGAATAGAACATTAAGGGCCTTCATTGCAAACAGTGAGGGGAAAATTGTTAACAAAACACGTTTAATGAAACATCAAAAGCAAATTTTAAATTCTAGGAATGATTCATTGAGACAGAAACTAAATTGCTAGGTATCAGACTGACACTTCGCAGAAATGAGACCGTGCCCAGACAAAAAGAAGCTGCATAGAAAAAAAATAAACAATTTTTGTTTTAAAAAGAGTACCATCTATATTGGAGTCAAGAGTATTTTCAGAACTTCAGTTAAAAACTCAGTTGCTAAATATGGTTTAGCTGATATATGTCAATTTGCTATTTGCATTTATAATCTCTCTTCTATGTACAATTTTACATGAAGATTTATGAGCAGTGCTAATTAAATCCTTGTCACTTGTACTTTTTCAATTGTGTTTTCAATTCACTGTGAATGAGGATAATAATATTATTTTCAATCAAATGGATTACCTGACCTGTTTGTAACTTTGACCGAGACACAGTATTTTTCCACAGATTGCCTGTGCACTGTTAAATATAAATTAGCAATAGCACTGAGCCAATTAGAACATCAGGCCGTACAGAGTATTGCCTTAAAATATTAACACAAATATCATGTCACATTTCTTTAGTATTATTTTGCTTTCCTACATCATGCCGGGCTTTTAAATGTTGTTCTGTCTCCAAAAGGGATATCTTGTATTCCGTTTTCTAATTTAGCATTAATAGTGGCTTTCTACTTTTTCCACCATCTTCCTTTTATATAATGCACGAAAAATAGAATTTGTGAAAAATGCAGGACTAATAGATATTATAGATGCCCGCATTCTTGCTACAAAAGCAGAAAATAAGCACACCACTTTATTAAACACAGGAATTAGTTTTCTGCTGGTCTACTCCTGCTCCCGACTTGTATGTCTGTATGCACTTGATGACTTAATTTCTTATCTCATATGAGCAAAGCAACAGGGGTAGGCCAATTTGTGTCTCAAGTTTCTTCAGCAATTCAATGAAATCATGGCTGCTCAGCAAACCAACTCCATTTACCTGCCTTTGCCCCATTTCCTGGAATAGATTTTTGTTAGTCAAAGTTATCAGTTTTAAAAAGCACCAATTGCTGTTTGCAGAAGAGTTCAAACCTTAGAACATAAGAACATAAGAAATAGGAGCAGGAGTAGGCCATCTAGCCCCTCGAGCCTGCCCCGCCATTCAATAAGATCATGGCTGATCTGTCGTGGCTCAGTTCCACTTTCCCGCCCTACCATCCTCTATATGAATAAGTATTTCCTCATTTCACTCCTGAAAGGCAGCTTCAACTTTACGACTGTGCGCCTGGACTTACTCTTTTCAACTTGCAGAAATAGTTTCTCCCAATCCAACCTACCTGCTCCCCTCAACATCTTGAGAACTTCAATGAAATCACCCCTTAACCTGGTAAATTCGACAGCATTTCTCCTCATTGGTTTCTCCTCATTGTTTAACTCTTGAAATCTAGGCATCATTCCATTAAATCTATGCTGCACTTTCTCCAAGGCCAATATATTCTTCCTGAGGTGTAATGCCCATAACTGCTTGCAATAATCCAGAGCTTTGTATAGCTGAAACACAATATTCCCCCCGTTGTATTCCATTTTTCTTAATATAAAAGGGCAGGATTCCATGAGCCTTTCAGTTCTTTTTTGTACTCATTCATGACATTTCAATGATCAGCATACCAAGCTCTCAATGTCTCTTTGGAACCACAATTTTTCTGCCTTCTCACTAATTTCGGATTGTTTTATTCAGGTACAAACCTCACATTTGCCAACATTAAAATCTATTTGCCAAGGTTTTCTCATTTACTTAATCTATCAATCTCTCCCTTTGTAACTTTATGCTTCCATCCAGACCACTTACATTGTTGCCTTTGCGTCATCACAAACTTAAATATGTAATTGTCCATTGAATCATCTAAAGTGTTAACGAATATAGTATCTTATTATATAGCACATACTATAGGATATAATAAAGCAGTTGAGGCCCTAACACCAATTCACCGGACTTCACAAAACAGATCCAGCCAAATAGAGAACCGTCCATTATCCTTGCTCTGCCTCCTTCCACTCAGCCAATTTCCTAATTTGGTCAATAATTTGCTTTCAAATCTGTCATCATAATTTTAGCTAGCAATCATTTACAAAGAACTTTAATCAAATAACTTCTACAATTCAATATAAACAACTTCCACAGACATTTTCCTGGTCTATCACTTTAGTCACTTCTTCTTAAATTTCATTCAGGACTCATCAGGCATGACCTACCCTTTGCAAATCCATTCTGGCTTTCTCTGAGGCAGTAAAGATTCTCAAGGTGTTTGGCCACTTTAACGTTAATTACAAACTCTAGTCATTTCCCAACAACAGATGGTAGATGATCTATAATTCTCTGGTTTCCCCTCTTTTAAATGGCAAACTAACTGGGAATTTTGGATGAGGAAATAAATACGTATAAAGTAAAATTTGGTTACAATTTCAGTATTATAGACTCTAAAGTGGTCTCTTACACAGCAAAAATCACTAACAGAAATATATTTCCGAATACATTTACAACATCAGATTGATTTTTGAAAGTTAAATGATCAATAACTTCGAAATACAGTCTACTGTTTAAATTTTTAGAAATAAGTTTTTGAAGTATTTGATTTGTTTTGTTTTTGGTAAATAATATGACTGAGTTCATTTGAAAACTAAAGGGAGAAGGCACCAACATTTTTTTTATAAAAACAAAGCAGCGGTCTATCTGCAGACTCCGGAGCAGTAATAGTATTGAATTGGCACAACATAAAATACTCTTTATGAATAAAGCCCCTCATAAACCGAAGACTAATTAGCAACAGTGATCAAGTGATTTAAACAAATACCATGGCAGCGAATACACATGACTGCAACAGATAAAGAGTTGATAGAATATAAGAAAAAGGGGCAGGAGCAGATTGCTCGAGCCTGCTCTGCTCTTCAGTAAGATCATGGCTGATCTCCTGCCTCAGCTCAGCTATGTGCCCACTCCCCATATCCTAATTCCCTGAGAAACCAAAGATCTATTTCACGAATAAAAACAAAAAACGCTGGCAAAACCAATTGGCCTGACAGCATCTGTGGTGAGAAACGAAGACGACAAAAATTGTCAAACATTGTTGTCAGTTTTGGGGCCCCTTGCAGTTGCTGTCATTGCCATTTTGGTAACTGAATTATTATTTTCACATGTACTAATATACAGTGAACTATATAGACAAAGCATACCATTCATGGAGAAGGAAAGGAGGGAGCAGAATGTAATGCTACAGTGACAGCTACGGTGTCATAAAACAAGAGTAAAAGATCGAATTAGAGGGTATGCTGGGCACAGCTCTCAAGTAGTCGCCACACTCTAGCATCATCTTGGACTGGAGAACAAGTCAACGAGTGACAGTCATAGAGCTTAACAGCGCAGAAAGAGTCCTTCTGGCTCATTGTGCCTGCACCAGCCATTAAGCACGTATCCTTTTAAATCCCATTTTCCAGCACTTGGTCGAAAGCCTTGTACATGGTGATGTTTCAAGTGCTTATCTAAATGCTTCTTAAATGTTGAGGGTTCCTGCCTCCACCACCCTTCCAGATTTCCACCACCCTCTAGGTGAAAAAGTTTTTCCCTCAAATACCTTTGAGACCTCCTGCTCCTTAACTTAAATCTGTGCTCCCTGGTTACTGGACCTCGACTAAAGGGAAAAGTTTCTTCCTATACACTCTATCAACGTCCTTCATAATTCCGTATATCTCCATCGGGTTTCACCACAGCCCCCCGCCCCCCACCTACCTCACCCACCCACCCACCACCCCCTCAGCATTCTCTGCTCCAAGGATAACCCCAGTCCAACCAGCCTCTCTTCAGTGCTGAAACGCTCCAGCCCAGGCAACATCCTGGTTAATCCCCTCTGCACCCTTTCACATGTCCAACCACTTTCTGATGACCAATTATTTTAAAACACTGAAGTAGTGTTAAAAACCACAATTTTTCATTAAGGAATGAAGGATACGAGAACCGGTCATTCCATGTAGATCTCTCGACGTAATCCAACATCACCACTGCTCTGATTGTTGTCAGGAGCTTGTTCCATGTTTCATCAAAATCTACCACACGTGGTTTCAGGGACATTGTATGGTTTCACTTGAAAAGGAAGGAAAACTACAATTATCTTTTGAAAATTTGGTCAGAAAGTAATTCCACCAAAAATGTTACACAGTAAAAAAAAAATCAATTTCAAGTTCAGGAGTGGGAGAGGGGCCAGGGCTGGGGGGAGTGGGAGGTGGGGAAGAATGTGGCCAAGTGGGGGGTGGGGGGCGCGGGGTGGGGGTGTGGGGGCCGGGGGACAGTGGGGGGGGAAACAGTGGCGGGGGGAGACAGATTGGCTGGGGGGACTGATTGGCAAGGGGGGTGGGGAGGAGAGAGTGGGGGGGCATGGGGGGGGTGTAGATGGGGGGCCAAGAGGGTGGGGTGGGCCGAGGGGGTGGGGGTTGGGCCGAGGGGGTGGGGGTGGGGAAGAGAGTGGGGGGGGGGGAAGAGAGAGTGGGGGGGGGGGAAGAGAGAGTGGGGGGGGGGGAAGAGAGAGTGGGGGGGGGGAAGAGAGAGTGGGGGGGGGGGAAGAGAGAGTGGGGGGGGGGGAAGAGAGAGTGGGGGGGGGGGAAGAGAGAGTGGGGGGGGGGGAAAGAGAGAGTGGGGGGGGGGGGAAGAGAGAGTGGGGGGGGGGGAAGAGAGAGTGGGGGGGGGGGAAGAGAGAGTGGGGGGGGGGGAAGAGAGAGTGGGGGGGGGGGAAGAGAGAGTGGGGGGGGGGGAAGAGAGAGTGGGGGGGGGGGAAGAGAGAGTGGGGGGGGGGAAGAGAGAGTGGGGGGGGGGGAAGAGAGAGTGGGGGGGGGGGAAGAGAGAGTGGGGGGGGGGGAAGAGAGAGTGGGGGGGGGGAAGAGAGAGTGGGGGGGGGGAAGAGAGAGTGGGGGGGGGGAAGAGAGAGTGGGGGGGGAAGGAAGAGAGAGTGGGGGGGGGGGAAGAGAGAGTGGGGGGGGGGGAAGAGAGAGTGGGGGGGGGGAAGAGAGAGTGGGGGGGGGGAAGAGAGAGTGGGGGGGGGGGAAGAGAGAGTGGGGGGGGGGGGAGAGAGAGTGGGGGGGGGGAGAGAGAGTGGGGGGGGGAGAGAGAGTGGGGGGGGGAAGAGAGAGTGGGGGGGGGGAAGAGAGAGTGGGGGGGGGGGAAGAGAGTGGGGGGGGGGGAAGAGAGTGGGGGGGGGGAAGAGAGTGGGGGGGGGGGAAGAGAGTGGGGGGGGGGAAGAGAGTTGGGGGGGGGAAGAGAGTGGGGGGGGGGAAGAGAGTGGGGGGGGGGGAAGAGAGTGGGGGGGGGGGAAGAGAGTGGGGGGGGGGGAAGAGAGTGGGGGGGGGGGAAGAGAGTGGGGGGGGGGGAAGAGAGTGGGGGGGGGGGAAGAGAGTGGGGGGGGGGGAAGAGAGTGGGGGGGGGGGGAAGAGAGTGGGGGGGGGGGAAGAGAGTGGGGGGGGGGGAAGAGAGTGGGGGGGGGGGAAGAGAGTGGGGGGGGGGGAAACTGTGGAGGCCGGGGGGGGGGGGGGGGAACTGTGGAGGCCGGGGGGGGGGGGGGGGGAACTGTGGAGGCCGGGGGGGGGGGGAAACTGTGGAGGCCGGGGGGGGGGGGGGGAAACTGTGGAGGCCGGGGGGGGGGGGGGGAAACTGTGGAGGCCGGGGGGGGGGGGGAACTGTGGAGGCCGGGGGGGGGGGGGGAACTGTGGAGGCCGGGGGGGGGGGGGGCAGAGAGTGGGGGGCAGGTAGAGTGGGGGGCTGGGGGGGGAGAGAGGTTGGGGGGGAGAGAGAGAGGTTGGGGGGGGGGGAGAGAGTGGGGGGGCCCAAGGGGAGGGGGCAAGAGGGGGTTTATTAGCTGTAAGGTGGTAGCTCCGCCGCCCTCAAACAGCCTCTCCCCCCGGCTCTGACTCCCCGGCCGGCAGCCCCGGCCTGTCCTGTCCCTGGCAGCCTCCCCTCGGCCCTCACTGAGCGGCCTGGAGGACACGGGCCCGCAGCCTGCGCCAACACCCACCCAGGGAAGCCCTGCGGCCTCTCGGCTCAGGCTCAGGGCCAAGCCGCCGAGTCACCGCGAACCTAGCGGCGGCGGGCGGACGGACGGACAGGGGCCACCAGGCCGCTTCGCCGGCTGCCGCTGACAGGCACAGGAGAGGCCGGCGGCCAGCTCCCGGTTCCGGCAGGGCAAAGCCCGACATCCCCAGCCCATCCCCGCTCCTCACCGGCCGCGCCCGCCCGCAACTTTATCCCTACGCTCAATCCAGGCGGCGGCCGCTGGGCTCCGGGAGCGGGGCTGATCCGAACCGAGTGAATACAGCAGCCGCGGCAGCCCAACTGAGAGAGAGAGAGAGAGAGACAGAGCGACCCCTGGCCGCCCGGCGCTCCGGACCAGCCTCAGCGCACCACTCACTCACTCCGGATCACACTCACTCTGGATCATTCACTCCGGATCACACTGATACTGGATCATTCACTCCGGATCACACTCACTCTGGATCATTCACTCCGGATCACACTGATACTGGATCATTCACTCCGGATCACACTCACTCTGGATCATTCACTCCGGATCACACTGATACTGGATCATTCACTCCGGATCACACTCACTCTGGATCATTCACTCCGGGTCAGAGTCTGGAACACACTGATTCCAAATCACTCACTCGGGATCACAGACTCCTGATCACACTGACTCTGGATCATTCACTCCAGATCACAGACTCTGGATCACACTCACTCTGGATCATTCACTCCCTATCGGATCATTCACTCAGTATCAGAACCTGGAACACACTGATTCCAAATCACTCACTCTGGATCACACTGACATTGGATAATTCACTCCAGATCATTCACTCTGATCACGCTGAGTCTGGGTCATTCATCCCAGATCACAGACTCTGGATCACACTCACTCTGGATCATTCACTCTGGTTCACTCACTCTGGATCACTCTGACTCTGGATCACACTGATTCCAAATCACTCACTCTGGATCACACTGACTCTGGATCACAGACTCCTGATCACCCTGACTCCAAATCACACCGAATATGGATCACTGACTCTGGATCACACTGACTCTGGATCACAGACTCCGGATCACTCTGGCTCTAATTCACACCGAATATGGATCACTCACTCTGGATCACACTGATTCCGACTCCAGATCACTCCCTCCCAATCATACTGAGTCTGGACCACATTGACTCAGGATCTCACTGACTCTGAATCTCACTGAATCTGGATCACACTGATTGTGGATCACACTGATTCCATATCATTTATCATAGATAAATTTTTGAACAGTAAAGGAATTAAGGTTTATGGTGAGCAGCTGGATAAGTAGAGTCTACAAAAACATCAGCCACGATCTTATTGAATGGCAGAGCAGGCTCAAAGGGCCATATGGCCTACTCCTGCTCCTAGTTCTTATGTTCTTACATTCTTATTCCAGATCACACTGATTCTGGATCACACTCACTCCGGATCATTGATTCCAGATCACAGTGATTCTGGATCACACTGACTCCGGATCATTGATTCCAGATCACAGTGATTCTGGATCACACTGACTCCAGATCATTGATTCCAGATCACATTGACTCCAGATCACTCACTTTGGATCACAATGACTCCAGATCACACTGACTTCAGATCACACATTCTGGTTCACACTGACTCCTGATCATACTGACTCCTGATCACACTGATTCCCACTCACATTGACTCCAGATCATGCAGTCTGGATCTCACTGACTCCATTCACACTAACTCCAGATCACACTGACTCTGATCACACTGACTCCTGATCACACTGACTCCTGATCAACATCTCAGCACTCTCATTCCAATCATACTGACTCCATACAGATAAGCAGGAATGGACAACTGTCAGATAGAGTAAAAAACACTAGACAGGTCATACTAGAATCCCCTGGGTCCACCTTCTCTAGCAGGTTTTGTGTTTTGAACACTGCTGTGGAAGATGATTTCTTAGTGGATTACAGCAAGTGCCGACAGGTGGTTCAGCTGCACGGGGGTTAGGAAAAAGAGTGAATAGGCAATATTGATAGGGGATTCAATTGTAAGGGGAACAAACAGCCGCAGATGTGATACCAGAAAGCATGTTGCATCCCTGGTACCAAGAACAACTATGTCACTGAGCAGCTGCAGGACATTCTACGAACATAAGAAATAGGAGCAGGAGTAGGCCATCTAGCCCTTTGAGCCTGCCCCACCATTCAATAAGATCATGGCTGATCTGAAGTGGATTAGTTCCACTTTCCCGCTTTCTCCCCATAACCCTTAATTCCCTTGTCTGTCAAAAACCTATCTACCCGTGACTTAAATATATTTAGTGAGGTAGCCTCCACCACTTCAATGGGCAGAAAATTCCAGAGATTCACCACCCTTTGAGTGAAGAAGTTCCTCCTCAACTCTGTTCTAAACTGCCCCGCCCCCCTTATCTTGAGGCTGTGCCCTCTAGTCCTACTGTCCTTTCTGAGCGGGAAGAATCTCTCTACCTCTACCCTATCCATCCCTTTCATTATCTTACACATCTCTATAAGATCCCCCCTCTTCCTTCTTAACTCCAACGAGTACAGACCCAGTCTATTTAGTCTCTCTTCATAGTCCAACCCCCTCATCTCTGGTATCAGCCTAGTGAACCTCCTCTGCACTCCCTCCAAGGCCAAAATATCCTTGCGCAAGTGCGGTGACCAAAACTGCACACAGTACTCCAGCTGCGGCCTCACCAGTGCCCTGTACAGTTGCAGCAAGGCCTCCCTGCTTTTATATTCTATCCCCCTCGCTATAAAGGCCAGCATCCCATTCGCCTTCTTGATCACCTGCTGCACCTGCAGACTGGGTTTTTGCGACTCATGCACAAGGACCCCCAGGTCTCTCTGCACCATAGCATGGTGCAGCTTTTCGCCCTTTAAATAGTAATCCCTCCTACTATTATTTCTAAATAGTAGGAGGGATTACTATTTAAATTACTATTCTGAACGAGAGAGAGTGAACAGACAGAGGTTGTCATCCATGTCAGTACCAAAGACATAGGCAAACACAGGGATGAAGTCCTGCAAGCAAAATATAGGGAGTTAGTAAATATATTAAAAAGCAGGACCTCAAAGGTGGAGGGATAACCCCCAGTGTTGGCAATATCCAGAATAGGAGAATGGACCGGATGAATGCGTGGCTTGAGAGATGGTGTAGGAAGGAGGGATTTGGATTCCTGAGACATGGGGACCGACTCTGGGGAAGATGGGACCTGTACAGACTGGATGGTTACATCCCAGCAGTACCAGGCCCATATTCTCACAGAAGCATTTGCTAGTACTGTGGGGATGGTTTAAACTAGAGTGGCAAAGGGATGGGGAACCTGAGCAGAGATACACAAGAGATAGAAATAAAGGTAAAAAAAGGAAGCAAAAGTGGAAGGCAGAGAAAACAATGGCAAATAGCAATAGGGCCATAGTACAAAATAAGATGCATAAATATGCAAAAAAGATATACCTAAAGGTACTGTATCAATATACAAAGCATTTGCAATAAGATAGATGAATTAATAGCGCAAATAGTTGTAAATGGGTATGATGTGATTGCAATTATGAAGATGACTGCCGGGTGAAAAAGGTTGGGAACTGAATATGCAAAGGCTTTTGATATTTAGTAAGGACAGTCACAAAGAGAAAGTAGCTGGGGTGGTGTTTTTAGTTAAGGATGAAATCAGTGCAACAGTGAGAGAGGATATTGGCTCAGAAAATTTAGATGTCAAATCAGTTTGGGGAGAGTTAAGAAGCAATACGTGTGGACAACATTGGTGGGAATTGTCTCCAGGCCTCCAAACAGTAGTAGTAAGGTAGGGGATGGCATTAAACATGAAATTCGAGATGCATGTAACAAGGGTGCTGCAGTAATCGTGGGTGATTTTAATGTACATTTGATTATGCAAACCATATTAGCAATAATACTGTAGGGGATGAATTCCTGGACTGTGTTTTCTCATAGAATCATAGAATACCTACAGTACAAAAGGAGGTCCATTGAGTCTGCACCTACCACAAGCCTACCCTAGTCCTAACCGCATAACTCCACATATCTACCTTACTAATCCCCCTGACACTCAGGGGCAATTTAGCATGGCCAATCAACCTAACCCACACATCTGTGGATTGCGAGAGGAAACTGGAGCATCCGGAGGAAACCCACTCAGACGCAAGGAGAATGTCCAGACTCCACACAGACAGTGATCCAAGGCCGGAATTGAATCCAGATCTCTGGCGCTGTGAGGCAGCAGTGCTAACCACTGTACCACCATGTTGCCCAGTTTTTTTGGACCAGTATGTTGAGGATGTGACGAAAAGACAGGTTATTCTAGATTTGGTATTGTGCAATGAGAAGGGGTTAATTAATAACATTGTTATGCAGGATGAGCGGCCACAACATGGTAGAATTCATCATTGGGATAGAAAGTGAAGTAACCCAATCAGAAACTAGGGTCCTAAATCTAAACAAAGGAAACTATGGAAGTATGAAAGGTGAGTTGGTGTCAATTGATTGGGAAACTTCATTGAAAGACATGATGGCAATGGCTAATATTTAAGGATGTATGCATTGCAATAGTTAGACACTCTACTTTCTCAGAAGACTAAAGAAACTTGGCATGTCAGCTATGACTCTCATCAGCTTTTACAGATGCACTATGGAAAGCATTCTTTCTGGTTGTATCACAGTGTAGTATGGCTCCTGCTCTGTCCAAGACCGCAGGAAACTAAAAAAGGTTGTGAATGTACCCAATTTATCACACAAACCAGCCTCCCATCCATTGACTCTGTCTACACTTCCCACTGCCTCGGCAAAGCAACCAGCATAATTGTCCACATACTCCAGACATTCTCTCTTCTACCTTCTTCTGTTGGGAAAAAGATACAAACATCTGAGGTCACAAACCAACCGACTCAAGAACAGCTTCTTCCTTGCTACTTCCATCTTTTGAATGGACCTACCTTGCATTAAGTTGATCTTTCTGTACACCCTATCTATGACTGTAACACTACATTCTGCACTCCCTCATTTCCTTCTCTATGAATGGTATGCTTTGTTGTATAGCGCTCAAGAAATAATACTTTTCACTGTAAATACATGTGATAATAATAAATCAAATCAAATCCAATCATTCCTTTCTGGTGCAAAAATATAACAGGCAAAGTGGTCCAACTATAGCTAAGAAAAAATTAGAGTTACTATTGGATCCAAAGAAGCGTCAGGAAAAAAGTAGCAAGCCTGAGGATTGGGAGCAGTTCAGAATTCAGCAAAGGATGATTAAGAGAGAAAAAATAGAATGAGAGTAAATTTGTGAGGACATAAAAGCAGGCTATAAAGAAGAAAAGATGAGTGAAGACAAATGTAGGTTCCTTCCCGTATGAAATGAGAGAATTGATACTGGAGAATAAGGAAATGGTAGAGCAATTGAATAACTACTTTAGTTCTGTCTTCACAGAATAAGATACAAGTAACTTCCAAGGAAGACTAAGGAAGCAAAGTGAAGGAGGAATTGAAAAAAATTGGTATTAGTTAAAAAGGTTAAGTTATTGGGACTGAAAGCCAGTGAACCCCCACTGCCTGTTAATCTACATCCCACGGTACTAAAGATGGTGACCATGGAAATAGTGGGTGGGTTGGTTATCATCTTGCAAAATTCTGCAGATTCTGTGGCAGACCCAGCAGATTGGAGGGTGGCAAATGTTACCCATTGTTCAAAAAAAGAGGGAGGAAGAAAACAGGGAATTACAGACTGGTTAGCCTAACACCAGTGGTAGAGAAAATGTTAGGATCCATTATAAAGAATTTGATAACAGGGCACTTAGAAAATATTAATGGGTTTAGATAAAGTCAACATGGATTTGAGAAAGGGAAATTATGTTTGACAAGCCTACTGGAGTTTTTTTGAGAATGCAACTAGTAGAGTAAGTAGGGGA
Source organism: Carcharhinus amblyrhynchos (assembly GCF_965287045.1). Taxonomy (NCBI): domain Eukaryota; kingdom Metazoa; phylum Chordata; class Chondrichthyes; order Carcharhiniformes; family Carcharhinidae; genus Carcharhinus; species Carcharhinus amblyrhynchos. The sequence continues at coordinate 122,439,408 of NC_137325.1, forward strand.
GAACCAGTGGATGTGGTGTATTTGGAGTTTCAGAAAACATTTGATAAAGTCCAACATAAGAGGTTAGTGTGTAAAATTAAAACACATAGGATTGGGCATAACATGGATTGAGAATTGGTTAGCAGACAGAAAACAGAGAGTAGGAATATATGCATCTCTTTTGGTGTGGCAGGTGGTGGCAGATGGGGTATCACAGCCATCAGTTCTTAGGCCACAGCTATTCACAACATACCTCAATAATTTGGATGAATGAATCAAGTGTAATATTTCTAAGTTTGCTAATGACACAAAACTACGTGGAATTGTGAGTGATGAGGGGAAGTAAAGAGGCTTCAAGGCAATTTCAAGAGACGTTGAATGAGTGGGCGAATACATGGCAGATGCAGTACAACATGCAGTATAACATGGAGTGAAAAGTTATTTACTTCAGTAGGAAAAACAGAATAGCAGAGTATTAGTAAATTCTGTTAGATTGGGAAAAACTGATATCCAAAATGACCTCGATGTCCACTGGTACAATTTGGGCCTTCTGCAATTGGTGGGTGCGACAAGGGCTGGGATATGTAATCATTCCCTGGGAGTGATGTTTTAATTAGTTAAGTTTCCTTTTGATGTTTTGTTTTGTTTACAGTGCCCCACCAGGAATTGTCATTTCTGTTTAATTTATTGATTATTGATTTATTCAGAAAGAATAGACAAAGGGTGTCCTTCTGCACCAGCCATTGAAAGCAAACATACGGGTGCAGCAAGCAGTTAGAAAAACAAATGGTATAATGGCCGCCATTGCAATTAGATTTGAGTACAGGAGCAAGGACATCTTACTGCAGATGTACAGGGCCTCGGTGAGACCACACCTGGAGTATTGTGTGCATCTGTATATCTCTGACTGGTATCTGCTAATGACTTGGAATCAAATCTGAAAGTATATCTGTTTGTGTTACTCTGCATCTGGTGCTCTGGACTGCGCCACCAGCTGGTGCACTGGAGCTAGTGGCGTTTGCTACCAAATAAACCTGTTGGACTTCAACCTGGTGTTATGAAACTTCTTACTGTGTTTACCTCAATCCAATGCTGGCATCTCCACATAAGTACTGGAGCCTTGCCATTGCTTGTAATAAAAGGCCGATTTTAAAACTCTGAAATTCTTTGCCTGCTCACTTGAAGAGAACAAGTCGTTAAGCAACTGACCACCAGCAGCCCGTCTACAGCAGAAATGCAGGTGCACTGGCTTGTCCTGTATCCCAGGGATGGCACCAGGAAGCACACCAGCCTCACCTCTCTGGCCCGGGAGACCATTGCAGAGGAATTCAGTGTAGCTGTGCCCCGGGACACAACCCATTGCAGGGGAAGGATGAATTGCTTCATCCGCTCTGCCAGGGTAAGTTATCTTTAACTCCCCCGAATTTCAAACTGTCATCATGGTATCAATTTTTCTTATGGTAGGAACATACTTATTCTGAATATTCTGTAAATATTGCCTTAAAAGGCTTATATTGATCTATCCTCTAACCTCGTATTCTAGTTCACTTCAACTAGGTCAGTTTTCATGCCCACGTAGTTGCCCTTATTTAACTTTAAAATACTAGACCTAGACCCACTCCTTCCCCTCCAAACTGGACGTAAAATTCAATCTTATTGTGACTGCTGCTATATAGGGGTACCTTCATTTTGAGATCATTCATTAACTCTGCCACATTATCCAATACTGAATCTAAAATAAGCTGTTGTCTGGTTCGAGAACATGCGGTTCTCAGAAACTGACCAGTATTTTAGGACCTTGCTCAGGCAATGCTTGTAAAATCCTGCCCGAGGCCAATGGAGAATTCCATTCTGTGAAGGATATTGGGCTTATTAAAGCTAATACCACTGCAATTAAATGTTTCTTAATGACACAGATATGTATTTTAGGTGTTCATCTTAATTATTTTAGTTTTATTTATGTGTCTTTATTTGAATTAATAAACCTTGCGACTTCCAATAATATGGCTATTGCAAAAACCTTATGCTGAAGGAAACCATCCGGTTACCAATAAATTGCACCAGTATTCAAAAGATAAATGAGAAAAACAAGTAAAATATTTACCAACCAATGACTCACCCAGTTTGATAAGTCATCACATGTGATTTACTCCAAATCTGGTCAACCATTAAGACCAAGAACCAGCATCACCAGCCAACTCTTTTATCTCCTCAGCTCTGCTCTCAGTCTCACTCTTTCTCATGCTTTTTTATCTCTCTGGCTCTGCTCTCAGTCTCACTCTTTCACACACTCTTATCCCCCTTGCTCTGCTTCTAACCTTTTATGTTGGAAGACCATTGTGTGAGGGTAACACACAATGTTGCCCTCTTAACTTAGCGTTTGCATTTCTGTCCTCAGTGACAGTGGCAAAGGACAAGACTAGCCTGGGTGAAGGAGATCCCGAGCCAGGTCCTTATCTCAGTGGTAGCAGTGTTTGCATCATTAATCTGGCGAAGAAAGTTTCAAGTCTTCCATCGCATCACTCTTGTTCCTTAGTGGAGTCTCAGTTTCCAGAGTGAGCACATTCATAGAGCACCGCAGACCGAAACAAAGATCATGGCTTGGTGATTCATGAGGTCAGAATGATCAAGTGTGAATGCTGGACTCATTTCCGCTGCCAGTAGTTGAACACCCCTTGAGATGAAAGGGAATGGCATTAAGCTCCAGGAGAAATGTGACTAAATGCCCTCCATTAACTTTACTTCTCCTAGAACCTGTCAGCAATTAAAGCATCTTGCTTCCTCAATTAAATTCATATTTACCCTCAAAGCCTGCTAAGCTTCCTGGGCTTTGGGATCTTCATCCTCTAACAAGCTATTATCCTCCTCCAGTTCACCCTCTCACAAGGTGTCACTTCTTTGCACTGTCAGACTGTGAAGGGCACTACACTTTGCATTGATGCGTGATACCCTATTAGGAGTGTATTCTACCTGACTGGCCCAAATATCTGAAAAGCATCATCAAAAGCCCTGTGATCTGCTCTATAAGGGAGCATGTGGAGATGTGAGCAGCTTTGTACCTCTTACCCAAACAACTTTGAGGGTGATGAACCTGTGATATCAGCCAATGGGTACCCCTCATCTCTCAGCAACCATCCCTGGAGATGTAATGACCACTCAAAAATCTCAGGCACCTGGGAGTGACTCAGGATGTAGGAGGATCTGGCACAGATGTGCATTACATGCTTCTGATGACCACACACCAGTTGAACATTGATAGAATGGTAGATTTGCGGTTTATAAACTTCAGGGGCTGTACCATGGAGTCCTTAAAGCCATATGGATATAGTCCATAAGACCGTAAGACATAGGAGCAGAATTAGGCCACTTGGCCCATTAAGTCTGCTCCGCCATTCAATCATGGCTGATATCAGTCAATTGCACCCTGCACTCTTGGGAAGCCTGTGATGGAGGTGAACCCTTTGAATCTCACAGTCTGGCTTTCTTGGTTCAGAGCAAACCTCGCATCATCATTGAATCCCTATAGTGCAGAAGGAGGCAATGCGGCCCATTGAGTCTGCGTTGACCACAATCCCACCCCGGCCCTATTCCTGCAAACCCTCATATTTACTGTGCTAATCCCCCTGACACTAGGGTGAATTTATCATGGTGAATCAAGCTAACCCACTCATCTTTGGATTGTGGGAGGAAATCGGAGCACCCGGAGGAAACCCACAGAGACACGGGAGAACATGCAAACTCCACACAGATAGTGACCTGCAGCTGGAATTGAACCCAGGTCCTTGGCGCTGTGAGGCAGCAGTGCTAACCACCATGCCACTGTGCCACTCTGTCACATACTGATGTGCCTTCCTATAAAGGGCATCAGTGACCTCCTTTATGCATCAATGTGTTGCAGACTGACAAATGCCACTTAGGTTCCGTATTAATTCCTGGAAAGACCCAGAGGCAAACAAACTGAGCTTGGCAGTCTTTTTCAAAGCTACTGGCAGGGCTAGCCTCCAACTCCACAGCGAGTCAGGTCTTCGTGAATCTAAGTGATTTACCAGAAATCGGGACAAGCTCAGACATGGCCCCTTGTGCCTGATCTGATTTCTCTTGTCCCTGGACATCCTGGTGGAGCTTTGCTGTGCATCACATTTCCTTCTTTCACCTCCTTCATTGCGTTAGCACCCTCAGAAAGGTAGCATTCAGCCTTGGACCCTTTTCATCTTTGACTTTGTCTCTGAAATGTAACATGGCAGACAATAATGAGGAATGAGTCTATGTAGTAAAGCTCACAATCTGCAATGGGCTATGTTGGTGTCAGCTCTACTTGCATTATTGCTGATAAGAACATAAGAACATAAGAAATAGGAGCAGGAGTAGGCCATCCAGCCCTTCGAGCCTGCCCCGCCATTCAATAAGATCATGGCTGATCTGTCGCTGCTCAGTTCCACTTTCCCGCCCTCTCCCCATAACCCTTAATCCCCTCTCCTATCAAAAACCCATCAACCCGCGTCTTAAAAATATTTAGCGAGGCAGCCTCCACTACTTCAACGGGCAGAGAATTCCAGAGATTCACCACCCTTTGAGTGAAGAAGTTCCTCCTCAACTCCGTTCTAAACCGCCCCCCTTTTACCTTGAGGCTGTGCCCCCTAGTCCTATTGTCTTTTTTGAGCGGGAAGAGTCTTTCCACCTCTATCCTATCCATCCCATTCATCATCTTATACGTCTCAATGAGATCTCCTCTCATTCTTCTAAACTCTAACGAGTACAAGCCCAGTTTATTCAGCCTCTCCTCATAGCTCAACCCCCTCAACTCCGGTATCAGCCTAGTAAACCTCCTCTGCACTCCCTCCAAGGCCAAAATATCTTTGCGCAGGTGCGGCGCCCAAAAATGCACACAGTACTCCAGTTGCGGCCTCACCAATGCCCTATACAGCTGCAGCAAGACCTCCCTACTTTTATATTCAATCCCCTTCGCTATGAAGGCCAGCATCCCATTCGCCTTCCTGACCACCTGCTGCACCTGCAAGCTGGGTTTTTGCGGCTCATGCACAAGGACCCCGAGGTCCCTCTGCACCGTCGCCTGCTGCAGTTTTTCGCCCCGTAAGTAATAGTCCTTCCTACCATTCTTCCTACCAAAGTGGACCACCTCACACTTGCCAACATTAAATTCCATTTGCCATTTCCTGGCCCATTCGCCCAGCCTATCTAAATCCTTCTGCACACTCTCCACACCCTCCGCACAATTTGCCGTTCCCCCAATCTTGGTGTCATCAGCAAATTTCGACACCCTACACTCGGTTCCCTCCTCCAGATCATCTATATAAATGGTAAAAAGCTGAGGCCCCAGCACCGACCCCTGGGGCACTCCACTAGTCACCATCCGCCAATCCGAATAGCACCCGTTGACCCCCACTCTCTGCCTCCTATTTGACAACCAATCCTCTATCCACGCTAACACCCTACCCCCAACTCCATGTCCCTCAACCTTCTGCAATAACCTCTTGTGAGGCACTTTGTCAAACGCCTTCTGAAAATCTAGAAAGACCACATCCACCGGCTCTCCTCTATCCACCGCCCTAGACACATCCTCATAGAACTCCAGTAAATTTGTCAGACACGACTTCCCTTGAATGAAACCGTGCTGCGTCTGCTCTATCAAGCAATTCCCTTCAAGATGCCTCGCAATTTCCTCCTTAATGACAGATTCTAACATTTTACCTACCACAGACATTAAACTAACCGGCCTATAATTCCCCGCCTTTTGCCTGGCACCCTTCTTAAACAACGGCGTAACATTAGCCGTTTTCCAATCATCCGGCACTTCCCCGGAATCCAGCGACGTTTGGAAAATAACCACCAAGGCATCCACTATCACCTCCGCCATTTCTTTCAGAACCCTTGGATGCATTCCATCCGGTCCTGGGGACTTGTCCACAATCAGCCCCTCCAGTCTGTCGAGCACCGTCTTTCTAGTAACAGTAATGTCATTAAGACCCTCCAGTCCTACCACCTTTCCATCGCTAACACCCGGCAAATTATTCACGTCCTCCTCCGTGAAGACAGAAACAAAAAAGTTATTCAATATCTTAGCCATATCCCCATCCCCTACCACTAGGTCCCCTTTCTCATCCTCTAAAGGACCAACATTCACCCTAGCCAGCCTCTTCCTTTTTATATATTTATAAAAACTCTTGCTATCCTTTTTTATATTAAGCGCTAGCCCAGCTTCATAGTTTCTCCTAACCTTCCTTATCAACTTCTTTGTCAATCTTTGTTGACATTTAAACCTCTCCCAATCCTCTTCTCGCCCACTACTCTTAGCTACTCTAAATTCCTCCGCTTTTAGTTTAACACTTTCCTTCACTTCCTTCGTTATCCACGGCTTATTACCTCTCCTCCTACTATCCTTTTTGACCATCGGAATAAATTTCCGTTGAGCACCAAGAAAGATCTCCTTAAAGATCCTCCACTGCTCCTCAACAGACCCTCCCTCCAACGCGCTCTCCCAGTCCACATTCGCCAATTCTTCTCTCATCCTACCGTATTCCCCTCTATTCAAACAAAGGACGCGTGTCCGGGAACCCACTTTCTCCTCCTCCATCTGCACCAGAAACTCCACCATACAATGATCACTCTCCCCAAGAGGATCCTTCACCACAAGATCCCTAATTCTACCCGCTTCATTACATAGCACCAGATCCAAGATAGCTCGCTCCCTCGTCGGCTCCAACACACACTGTTCGAGGAAACTGTCCCGGCAGCATTCCAAGAACTCTTCCTCGAGCCCCCCACGTCCAACATGGGTCGACCAATCAATATGCAGATTGAAATCCCCCATAACTACGGCCGTCCCATTCCTGCACGCCGCACTTATTTGCGCGTTAACAGCCCGCCCCATCTCCAGATCATTATTCGGGGGCCTATAGACGACACCCACCAGCATCTTCCTCCCTTTGCTGTTCCTAATCTCCACCCACAACGATTCCACCCTCTGCTCCTTGGCTCCAATATCATCCCTTGCTACCACCGTGATGCTATCCTTAATCAGCAGAGCTACGCCCCCCCCTTTTCCCTCCTGCCTATCCTTCCTAAACACTTGATAGCCCTGTACATTCAGCTCCCAGTCCCTGTCACCCTGCAGCCACGTCTCTGTAATGGCCACCAGATCGTATCCATTTGTGTCGATCTGCGCCATCAGCTCATCCACTTTATTCCGAATGCTTCGTGCATTCAGATAAAGTGCTTTCATCCCAGCCTTCACCTGGACCCTATTTGCCGCAACGCCACCAACTATACTCACGCCCCCTACTCCCTCTATTATTGGGACATCCTCGGCCTCTTCCCTTACATGTACACTCTCCTTAACTTTAGACCTCGTACCATCACCTACCCTCGCACCCTCCCCCCCCAATTAGTTTAAAGCCCTGTCTACAGTCCTCTTTACTCGATTCGCCAGCACTCTGGTCCCAGCACGGTTCAGACCAACCCCATCCCGCCCGAACAGGTCCCACCTACCCCAATACTGGTGCCAATGCCAATACTGATGCTGCAATGTCTTTGAGGTCACCAAGCTGCTTTACCAAGACCATGACTTCTCAACCAACTGGTTGGTGTGAGAAGGTTTGAAAGACAAGTGCAACCTAACTTGGCTTATTGCTCCACTCCACAACCTGGCATTCCAATTAACAATATATCACTTCTAATTAATGACTGGGCCTGTTAGGAATGTTAATTTTCAGGAGCACATGATTAGCCTCCATATATGCTGCACTTGTGATTCCTCCCCAGAGCCTGCATTCCCAAATCATACATTTAGAAGCCTTGATGCTGAAATGGAACTATTTTGATGTGAAGCCAATGGATTAGAGCGTCCTCATTTCAGATCAGTAAAATTTGATAACTAGTGATAACTTCCTTGTTTTGTGGAATAAGACTCCAAGTCATAACATCATAAAGTGTAGGAGCAGAAATAGGCCACTTGACCCATTGAGTCTGCCCTGCCATTCAAAGAAATCATGAGTGATCTGGTATAATCCTCAACCCCACTGTCCCACCTTATCCTCATAACCCTTGAATCGCCTTGCTGATTAAAAATCTGTCTATCTCAGCCTTGAACATATTCAACTCTTTGTGATAAAGAATTCCACAGTTTCACCATCCTGAGAGAAAAAATCCTCCTCACTTCTGTTGTAAATGGGTGATTCTTACTCTGAGATTATGCCTTCTGGTCCTAGACTCTCCTACAAGCAGAAATGACCTCTCAGCATCTATCTTTTCATGCTCCTTGAGAATCCTATATGTCTCAACAAGGTCACCTTTCATTCTTCAGGACTCCAATAAGTAAAGGCTCAACCTACTCGGCTACTCCTCTTAAGAAAACCCCTTCATACTTGGGATCAATCTAACGAACTTTCTCTGGAATGCCTCCAATACCAGCACATCTTCCTTTAGCTGAGGGGACCAAACTGTTCACAGTACTTCAGGTGTAATCTACTTATTTAGGAAGACATCCCTTTTTTATACTCCATTTCTTTTGAAATAAAGTACCTGCTGAACTTGCATGCTAGCTTTTTTGTGATGTATGCACGAGGACCTCCAAATCCCTCTGTGCTGCAGATTTCTGTAGTTTTTCTCCATTTAAATATCATTCAGAATAATATTCAGAAGATTGAAAAATTATGGCCTGTGCTTCCTCAATCCATACCCACAGTAACCTGGATCTATCCTGGTGCCTTATCAATTTAAGTACAGGAAGCCAATCCAATACCTCCTCCGAATCAAACGTTAACCCTTCTAGAGTCTGCATTACCTTCTCTTTCACCATGACCTGGTAGCATTATCTTGCTTGATAAAAACAGATGCAAAGTATTCATTTCATATCCCAGCCATGCACTCTGCCTCCATTTGTAAGAAATTTGCTGAAAGATACTCTCATTAAAACACGTAATGGCGCTCGACTCATCGATCGGCAATTCCGATGCACCACAGTGAAAAACCGCACCAATCTCCTCAGAAGACAACACAGGACAGGGAGGACAGAGTACCCTTTGTCATCCAGTACTTCCCTGGAGTGGAGAAGCTACGACATCTTCTCCGGAGCCTTCAACATGTCATCGATGAAGACGAACATCTCGCCAAGGCCATCCCCACACCCCAACCTCTTCCCTTCAAACAACCGCACAACCTCAAATGGACCATTGTCCGCAGCAAACTACCCAGCCTTCAGGAGAGCAGTGACCACAACACCACACAACCCTGCCACAGCAACCTCTGCAAGATGTGCCAGATCATCAACATGGATACCATCATCTCACGTGAGAATACCATTCACCAGGTACACGGTACATACTCTTGCAACTCGGCCAACGTTGTTTACCTGATACGCTGCAGGAAAGGTTGTCCCGAGGCATAGTGCATTGGGGAGACCATGCAGACGCTATGACAACGGATGAATGAACACCGCTCGACAATCACCAGGCAGGAATGTTCTCTTCCTATTGGGAACACTTCAGCAATCATGGGCAATTAGCCTCTGATCTTCGGGTAAGCGGTCTCCAAGGCAGCCTTCATGACACACAACACAGAATTTCTGAGCAGAAACTGATAGCCAAGTTCCGCACATATGATGACAGCCTCAACCAGGATCTTGGGTACACGTCACACAACTGGTAACCCCCACAACTTGCCTGGGCTTGCAAAATCTCACTAACTATCCTGGCTGGAGACAATACACATTTCTTTCACCTGTGCTTAACCCTCTCTCCACTCAAATTGTCTGTACCTTTAAGACTCGATTACCTGTAAAGACTCACATTCCAACCATTATCTTGTAAATTGAATATGTGTCTTTATATGCCCTGTTTTTGAACACAACTCCCACTCACCTGATGAAGGAGAAGCGCTCTGAAAGCTTGTGGCTCATGCTACCAAATAAACCTGTTGGACTTTAACCTGGTGTTGTGAGACTTCTTACTGTCCATTTGTAAATCCATTTTTCGATCCCTAATCAGTTCTATTCCTCCATTGACTACCCATTTGCTATTTATATAGGAGGGCTATGGATATTGGCCCTGCCTCTGATCTGGAAGCTTTGGGTTTGAGTCCCATCCCAGGTCTTGATGGCCAAGAAAAGTGTATTCATAACGTGGTCAAACAGTGTGTCAGCCTACAAGTCATTCCAAACATGCTAGAGGCTGGTAGTGAGAGCGGATGAGATTCCTGGTCAGCAATGTTTGATGTGGAGTAATGCCCTTCAAATTATAAGCCTTTGGCAACACACTAGCGACCTGGAATTTAATGTTGGCAAATGTGAAGTTGTCCACTTTGGTAGGAATAATGGTAGGAAGGACTATTACTTACATGGCGAAAAACTGCAGCATGCGATGGTGCAGAGGGACCTCGGGGTCCTTGTGCATGAGTCGCAAAAACCCAGCCTGCAGGTGCAGCAGGTGGTCAGGAAGGCGAATGGGATGCTGGCCTTCATAGCGAGGGGGATTGAATATAAAAGTAGGGAGGTCTTGCTGCAGCTGCATAGGGCACTGGTCAGGCCGCAGCTGGAGTACTGTGTGCAGTTTTGGTCGCCACACTTACGCAAGGATATTTTGGCCTTGGAGGGAGTACAGAGGAGGTTTACTAGGCTGATACCGGAGTTGAGGGGGTTGAACTATGAGGAGAGGCTGAATAAACTAGGCTTGTACTCGTTAGAGTTTAGAAGAATGAGGGGAGATCTCATTGAGACGTATAAAATGATGAATGGGATGGATAGGATAGAGGTGGAAAGACTCTTCCCGCTCAAAAAAGACAATAGGACTAGGGGGCACAGCCTCAAGGTAAAAGGGGGGCGGTTTAGAACGGAGTTGAGGAGGAACTTCTTCACTCAAAGGGTGGTGAATCTCTGGAATTCTCTGCCCGTTGAAGTGGTGGAGGCTGCCTCGCTAAATATATTTAAGACGCGGGTTGATAGGTTTTTGATAGGCAAGGGGATTAAGGGTTATGGGGAGAGGGCGGGAATGTGGAACTGAGACACGACAGATCAGCAATGATCTTATTGAATGGCGGGGCAGGCTCGAGGGGCTAGATGGCCTACTCCTGCTCCTATTTCTTATGTTCTTATGTTCTTTATGTCCCTGGAATTACTAGCTATGGGTCCACTTAGTACCAGGTGTGCGAATGGGATTGGAATTATTAATTATATGCTCATTGAAGACTTTGGGATTCCCTTTCAGCTTAGATGCCAGTTTCTTTTTGTATTCCTTCTTCATTTCTCTTATTTGCTTTACACCTCCCCTCTGAACAGTCTCTGCAACTGACAGCAAGAGCCCATAAGGCCGTTTTTCCTGCCCATTGCCAAGGTTCAGGACATCAGCTCACCACCGATGAAACAGAGACTACATATTTGCCATGATACACAACAAAAATAACTTATCACCATTTCAAGGATGCCTCAGCAAGCATGGGAAGAAATTCTGAGTTCAGTTATGCAATATTGTTGTTTATAGTCTGTATAGTTGAGTCTAGAATTCGATCAATATTTCCCTAGGGTGTAATTAAGTCCTCAAAGCTCGGCCAGAGAGTAAAGTTGGAGCATATTGCCCAGGAGGTTAATGCCCAGTGTGCTGCCCTACAAATACGGCAGTGTTACTGCAACAAATATAATTACCTTACACATTGATAGGGTTGGTCAAGGTGAGTGCATGCATTCTCACATTGTATCTCATTCTCATCATACCAACAACCTCTTGGGTATTTGCGTCACACTCCCATCACTCAAGCAACCTGGTACTCAGACTCACATTGAACATTCATATACAGCACCGCAACTGCACTCACCCACCAATGTTGTCAGCATCACAATCTCAATACTGTCAATCTCTCTGCATCAACACACCTTCAGCTGTGCCAGACACATCATTCAAGCACACTGACACCAATCCTGAGGAACGCCTGCAGTGATGTACTGCAGGAGTGACCAATAGGGGCTTCGGAACAAATTTCTGTAGAGCTTTATAAGTCTTTGTTCTCACACAGAGATTTTTCAATTTCTCATGACCTTGTTATTTTTTATTGTGAAACCAATTTCATCCCAGCTTCAGCAAAGAAAGAGTATAATCACCTCCCAAGACATTCAATGACATTACCATCACAGAGTTCCAAATCTTCAACATACTGAGGATCACCATTGTCCAGAAATTGAACTGGACCAGCCACATAAATACCTTGGCCAGGATTTTCCAGTCTCGCTAGCAGTGGACATCATCGCGGGGAAGGCGGGAAAATTTGGAGCATAGCCAAAAGCTGTGGTATCACATATGAGGACCCACTTAGCAGAGATTATGTAATTTGCCTTGATTTTGAAGTACCTTAGATTGCCAAAGTGTAAAATATTTTGACAGCTCCCAGCATAGCTCTCATTAACTTGCATGAATTTGTGTTTATGATTGTGCCTTTGTGTGTTCAGGGAATAAAAGCTTTCAACTGGTGTAATTCTGGGAGTTAATATTTGGACATGCATTGTCACATAAATATATTTGGTGGCCCCTTGATCCTGGGAAATCCAACAACTTTCATTCTGCCTGATACCATTGTTTAACTGCGCTGGTGGGGCTTTTCTGGCTTATCTGATGCAAATATATACAGCAAATAATCTCGACCAGTCACTCCCTGAAATGAGCAGGTAGCATTAATGGTCGGTGTTGTTGTGATCTTCTCTGCTACTGTGTTTAAGTTTAAAAGTATTAGTGTCACCACAATGAAGTTACTGTGAAAATCCCCTTGTCACCACACTCTGGTGCCTGTTCGGGTACACTGAGGGAAAATTTAGCATGGCCAACGCACTTAACCAGCACGTCTTTCCAACTGTGGGAGGAAACCAAAGCACCCGGAGGAAACTCTTGCAGCCACAGGGGAAACGTGTTGACTCTGCGCAGATAGTGACCCAAGCAACAATCGAACCCTGGTCCCTGGCGCTGCGAGGCAGCAGTGCTAGATGTCAGTGCTTGCTGCTGATCTCGTCTGAAGATCTTTCCACGGCAATAAAGGCAGAGCTGCCAAAGCTTCATGGCAGACTAAGATACCATTCCTGAAAGAGACTTAGGAACGAATGGCTGCATTTGCGTCATCCTCCTGGCAGAACACAACTGGGATCGCTTGTTTGTCCTCTGGTGTCGTCTGGCTTCTTATCCTCCAACATGTAAATTGAAAATAGATGAGAACTCCATGTTGGAGCTTGATTTGTAGGCTAATGTGGAAAAGGTAAACTTCTGCATGTAGAAACAAAATTGTTGCAATGACTTCAGATTGAGAAAGCAACAGAAGTATTTTTGAAACTGATGCAGGAAATGTAAATATTTGAGCAAAACTATCAGGTGGATCAAAGCTGCATCAATTTACCACTGATCCATGTCCATCTTAAATAAACATGGTAGAAACATCTGCTTTCGACAGGCACTCATTCAGAGGGTCAAATGGAATAGGTGGAAGTAATGGTATCGGCTCATTTGTATGGCTGTGCCTTTAAGGTGGACATGCCTTTAACCCATTGTCACATCCGTCAGAATTTATGATGGAGTGCAAATGAGTTAGCAATTCAGAAGATCAAGGCACTCCGCAATTCAGAAGATCAAGGGACTTCCCAAAATTTGCCACTTCCCCCATATCAGCAATTGCTATTTTTCGTTCTTTCCTAATACAGGAATTTTGGGTCCATGATGAGTTTCTGTTAGAAGTTTCTTCTGGCTTCCAAATTTCACAAATTATGCTTTGAACAGAGCCCATAACACAGCCCACTTCTGAATCAAAGTTCAATGCGCTGAGTGATTCAAAATTTAAGTTGTTAAAAGCATTTTGGTGGGCTACCCTTGCCCACTAGATGGCATTATCTGACCAAAATTCAATGCAATCACTTTTGCCTGAACAGTTCTAAGTACATCAGTTAAAAAATGTGATTATGAAAGATGTATTCCTTTAAGTTGCACAAGAGTTCTTCACTTTCAATCTCACTCAATTTATCAGATGATATTGTGTATTTGAAGTCTGAGGTTTTGTTTTAATCCAGATGAGTGCAAAGATCTCCATCTTATATTTACTGAAAAAATCATTTGTCAATATCTTTTAAAACAAAAGTTGAATGGTATCTCAATTAATACAATAATTAATAATGTTACTTTATTGATGGATTCTAAAGAGCAAATGTGAAACCATATATTTAAACAGATTGTTTTGTTGTTATATTGTCAGTGATGTTGTGGGAAGTTTTGAGGTACAGGAGCTCAAATGTGTTGGGCATATTATTTCTAAATCCACTATTAGATTGTTTTCCTATACGTAATAAGTTCACAGAGGCAGAAGTCCCTTCACCAGAATCCCTTTATTTACAATCCCAACAGCACAGTGCTGTCAGTCAGCAGTCTACCTTTGAGAGTGACACTCCCGGTTATATACAAAGTAAAGTCTCCTTGATTGGCCCATCAATTGGCCCCTTAATCAGGGAGCTCATATTCCAATAGGCCAACTTCAATGGTGTGATTAAAGTCATTACATTATGTATTAAACAGTTTAGTCCCCAAATGTCAGTAAAGATATACTTTTCAGGTGAAAAATATTAGTGCCAATTAGGCATCTTATTTTCAACCATGCGGTATTTTGAAACTTTAATCTTTAGCGTAGCTAGAATTTTATTAAGTAACAGTTTAATTATTTAATTCAATCCTACTGAAACATGAATTACAGAAGACTTTATTTACTTTTGACTGGGGGGTAGGGTGGAGAGCTTCAAGGTTTTAGGTGTCCAGATCACCAACAACCTGCCCTGGTCCCCCCATACCAACACTACAGTTAAGAAAGTCCATCAATGCCTCTACTTTCTCAGGAGACTAAGAAAATTCGGCATGTCACCTACGACTCTCACCAACTTTTACAGATGCATCATAGAAAGCATTCTTTCTGATTGTATCACAACTTGGTATGGCTCCTGCTCTGCCCAAGACTGCAAGGAACTCCGAAAGTTGTGAATGTAGCCCAATCTATCACGCAAACCAGCCTCCCATCCATTGACTCTGTCTACACTTCCTGCTACCTTGACAAAGCAGCCAGCATAATTAAGGACCCCACACATCCCAGGCATTCTCTCTTCCAACTTCTTCCCTTCTTCTGTGGAAAAAGACACACAAGTCTGAGGTCATGTACAACCTCAGCTTGTTCCCTGCTGCTGTCAGACTTTTGAATGGACTTATCTCACATTAAGTTGATCTTTCTCAACACCATAGCTATGACTGTAACACTACGTTCTGCACTCTCTCGTTTCCTTCTCTATGAATGGTATGTTTTGTTTGTATAGTGCACAAGAAACAATACTTTTCACTATACGTGAATACATGTGACAGTAATAAAACAAATCAACTAGCATATGGAGGGATTCGAGCTCTTCTTGATTTCTATTTGTAGCCTAGACTTGCATGTACAGGACACAATTTCAAAATTTGAAGATGGAGCAACAGTGTGAATTGTGACGATAGTGATAGACTTCAAGAGGATATAGACAGGCTGATGGAATGGGAGACCTGTGGCAGATGAAATTTAATGTAGAGAAGTATGAAATTATATATTTTGGTCAGAAGAGCAATGAGAGTTCACATAACATAAATGATCCAATTCTAAAGGAAAGGCAGGAGCAAAGGGATCTGGGTGTATCTGGGCACAAATCATTGAAGGCAACAGGCAGGTTGAGAAACTAATACTCAGTTATAGTAAATCCATTGTTTTACACATAGAGACTCAGACTACAGCAGCAAATAGGTTACGAACTCTTTATAAAACATTGGTTCAGTCTCAATGGGAAGAACATGAAGGTTTTCTAAAGGGCATAGAAAAGATTTACAAGAACAGTTCTGAAGATGAGAAACTTCAGTTGTGTGGATAGATTAGCAAAGCTGGGGCTACTCTTCTTGGAGAAGAGTTTGAAGTTTATTCATTAGTGTCATAAATATGCTTGCATTAACACTGCAATGAACTTACTGTGAAAGAAAAGATTGAGAGGAGATTTGTTAGAAATGTTTAGAATCATGAGGGAGCTGGAGAGTATAAATGGAGAAAACATATGCCCGTTGCCAGAATGCTGAAAACTCTAAAGTGATTCACGGAAGAACCAGGCAACAAGAGGAAAGCTTCTTTATATAACAAAAGGTTTGAATCTGGAATGCATTGCCTAAGTGTGTGGTGAAGACAAATTCAATTGCAGTTTTCAAAAGGGAACTGGATAATTATCTGAAGAGAAAAGATTTTATGGGGCTAGAGGGAAACGGTCAAAGAGTGGGCCGCGCACCACTGCTCCAGTTGCCTCACCTGGGCTCTGCCATTCCTGCTGCCTTGATGGGGCCCCTCAACATTGTTCCAGATAGTCACCCTATCAGCAGCAATAACAGGAAGGAACCAGCTTGTGACTGGAACAGTGCAGCTTTACAGCATTTTTCAAATATTGACCACTTGAATGTCCAGGTTTTGTATTGAATTGAGTTTACAAGACTTCTCGAAATCAAAGGGGCTGGAGGGCCACTATGGTGCACTGCAGCAACACTACAGTATTCTAAGTTATTATGTTATTCAGAAAGAGTTTCAAAACTAATTGTTATGCCTACATACATCCAAGGTGCTGCATTCACTGCTGCACTGCAGTCATGTGCCAAGCAGCAACGTATCAGTTCACCAGCCACACAGAGAACTAAATACATTTAGTGAAGTGTTTTGAGTCAAAAAGTGTGACAACTTTAAATATCTTGCAACCGGAAGACATAATATTAGCCACTGCTAGAGCAAAATTGAACAGCCTCTCAAATGGGTAGACTAACCCTCTTGAATAGCTAACTTTCTTGCACTGCAATTTCACTAACATTTGTTAAATTAACCATAGAACTGTGTTCACCATATCTCATATACTGTATTTCCTTCAACTGTTCAGATGCTGTAATTATTTTCTCTTTAAGAAGACTCACAACCCAAAGTTAAAGTCCAATGGGTTTAACTTGGTAGCACGAGCTTTTGGAGTGCTGCCCCTTCATCAGAGAGACACTCACCTGATGAAGGAGCACCGCTTCAAAAGCTGATGCTACCAAATAGATCTGTTGGACTTTAACCTGATGTTGTGAGACTTCTTACTGTGCCCACCCAAGTCCAACGCTGACATCACCACATCATATTTTCTCTTTACACAAATGGATATATTGAATTGTATTCAAACCCTTGGAAAAAAACATTAAAACATTCTAAAAACACAGGCCACTTTACAAACTATTTTTTCTCCCAGTTTTCTTCTATGACTGCTCTTCTTTAGGTGGTGAACTTGCACAGTGATTTGGTTCCAGGGACTGGCAGCACAGTGATACCTTGCCTTTCTTTATGTGCGAGGTTGCTACTTCCTTATTGCTGGGTGTTCACATGGGGTGGGTGCAAGGGCAAAGCTAGATTATACTCTGTCCCTAATTGCTCTTGAGAAGGTAGTGATGAGCTGCCTTCTTGATCCACTAGCTGTGTGGTGTAGATATACCACAGTGCTATGAGGGAGGAAGTTCAAGGGTTTTGACCTAGCAATGGTGAAAGAATGGTGATTTATCTCTAAGATGTGGAGATGCCAGAGTTGGGCAGGGATAAACACAGTAAGAAGTCTCACAACACCAGGTTAAAGTCCAACAGGTTTATTCGATAGCACAAGCCACCAGCTTTCAGAGCGCTGCTCCTTCATCAGGCATACGTTGCAGGAAAGGATGTCCCGAGGCATGGTACACTGGGGAGACCATGCAGACACTATGACAACGGATGAATGAACACCGCTTGACAATCACCAGGCAAGTGTGTTCTCTTCCTGTTGGGGAACACTTCAATGGTCATGGGTATTCGGCCGCTGATCTACCGGTAAGTGTTCTCCAAGGCGGCCTTCACGACACACAACAACGCAGAATCGCTGAGCAGAGACTGATAGCCAAGTTCTGCACATATGAGGATGGCCTCAACTGGGATCTTGGGTTCATGTCACACTATCTATAACCCCCACGACTTGCCTGGGCTTGGAAAATCTCACTAACTGTCCTGGCTGGAGACAATTCACACCTCTTTAACCTGTGCTAAACCCTCTCTCCACTCACATTGTCTGTACCTTTAAGACTTGATTACCTGTAAAGACTCGCATTCCAACCTTTAGTTTGTAAATTGAGTTTGTGTCTTTATATGCCCTGTTTGTGAACTGAAATCCCACTCACCTGATGAAGGAGCTCCACTCCAAAAGCTAGTGGCTTGTGCTACCAAATAAACCTGTTGGACTTTAACCTGGTGTTGTGAGACTTCTTATGATATAATTCTAAGTCAGGATGGTGTGTGACTTGGAGGGGAACCTGTAAATGGTGATGTCCCCATGTTTATGTTGCCCTTGTCCCTTGGTGGCAAAGATTTGGAAAGCATTGTCAAAGGAGACTTGGGAGGTCACTACAGTATATCTTGTAGATACTACGCGCTGCTAACCTCTTAAAGTCAATATGATATGCATATAATGGGGGAGGGAAAGTTTAAGGTGCATAAGAACATAAGAACATAAGAAATAGGAGCAGGAGTAGGCCATCTGGCCCTTCGAGCCTGCCCCGCCATTCAATAAGATCATGGCTGATCTGTCGTGGCTCAGTTCCACATTCCCGCCCTCTCCCCATAACCCTTAATCCCCTCGCTTATCAAAAACCCATCAACCCGCGTCTTAAAAATATTGAGCGAGGCAGCCTCCACCACTTCAACAGGCAGAGAGTTCCAGAGATTCACCACCCTTTGAGTGAAGAAGTTCCTCCTCAACTCTGTTCTAAACCGCCCCCCCCTTTATCTTGAGGCTGTGCCCTCTAGTCCTACTGTCCTTTCTGAGCGGGAAGAGTCTCTCCACCTCTATCCTATCCATCCCATTCATCATCTTATACATCTCAATGAGATCTCCCCTCATTCTTCTAAACTCTAACGAGTACAAGCCTAGTTTATTCAGCCTCTCCTCGTAGCTCAACCCCCTCAACTCCAGTATCAGCCTAGTAAACCTCCTCTGCACTCCCTCCAAGGCCAAAATATCCTTGCGTAAGTGCGGCGACCAAAACTGCACACAGTACTCCAGTTGCGGCCTCACCAATGCCCTATACAGCCGCAGCAAGACCTCCCTATTTTTATATTCAATCCCCCTGGGGTGCTATTCAAACAGGCTGGATGGTATCAAACTTCTTAAGTGTTGTGGGATGTGCATTCATCCAGGCAAGCGGAGAGTATTTCATACTTATCAATGGTGCACGGACTTTGGGGCGCAGAGATAAGTTATTTGCCATAGAATTCCCAGTCTCGTACCTGCTCATGTTACCACATTATTTATATGGTGGTTGAATGGAGTTTTCTGGTCATTTAGGAAGTGTGAACTTTTTATACTGTTCGTACTTTTTAAACTTTGTGTTATAAATCCCTTTTTATGTGTATGTTTTATGAGCTTTGGTAGAAGGGTTAATTCTAAATATATGCTTAGGGCATATGGCCTGAGTGACTTGAATCAAATCAAAGTCACACTAACAGGAATTGATAATGCAGTGTGAATAGCAAAAGGCAAGTAAGAACACATGTCTGAACTATGTTACCAGTCGTGATCAAAGGCTGTGCTTTGAAACGTTTAGATCATTGTACTTTGGAGCTATAACTAAATGAGTGTAAGGATTATTACATTTGGCGAATGATCATACAGGAAAATGTCAATGATGTTTCGGTGTTGACTGCGACCATGAGACACTTGTCCACGACAAGTTAAACAACAAAGATTCAATCACAATGGCAACATGAGAACACAGCAAGACCCCTCGCTACAGAGGGTAAAAAAACTAACTTGAAGAGACTCAGTACATGGATTTCAAAAAGACAGGGAGAGAAGAAAGATTACTCATGCCCCTAGAGTTAGCAGAAAGACAAACCACTTCTCAGATATTATCTGCCTTCTTTTGTTAAATATAAATTTTGTTGCTTAATAAGTTGTCCTGATATCACTGCATTCAGTGCCTCCCAATCCAAAATTTAAGGTCTGGTCTTGAAACCTTGATGTGGATATGCCGGCGTTGGACTGGGGTAAACACAGTCAAAAGCCTGACAACACCAGGTTTAAGTCCAACCGATTTATTTGATAGTAAACTCACAAGCTTTCGGGGTTAGTCCCTTCGTCAGGTGAATGGAGAGTTCTGGCCCCAAACAGAGCATATAAAGCACAGACAGTTTACAGATTACTGATTAGAATGCGAATCTTTGCACCTAACCTGCTGTTCAAGTCTTAAAGTGGCGGACAATGTGAGTGGAAGGAGCACTGATCACAGGTTAAAGAGATGTGTATTGTCTCCAGACAGTACAGTAAGTGAGGTTTTACAAACCCAGGCTAGTCACGGGGGTTACAGATAGTGTGACATGAACCCAAGATCCTTGTTGAGATCGTCCTCTTTAACCTGTGATCAGTGCTCCTTCCACTCACATTGTCCGCCACTTTCAGACTTGAACAGCAGGTTAGGTGTAAAGATTCGCATTCTAATCAGTAATCTGTAAACTGTCTGTGCTTTATATGCTCTGTCTGAGGCCAGAACTCTCCACTCACCTGACGAAGGGACTAACCCCGAAAGCTTGTGAGTTTACTATCAAATAAATCGGTTGGACTTAAACCTGGTGTTGTCAGTCTTTTTACTGTGTTTACCTTGAAACCTCTTACAGTCAATGGTGAGCACAGGATGTTCTTTTGTGAGGAAGGGGAATATCATAGAACATAGAACAGTATAGCACAGGAACAGGCCCTTCGGCCCACAACGTTATTCCCAACATGACTCCAAATTCAACTAATCCCTTCCGCCTGCCCTTGGTCCAGGTCTCTCTATTTCTTGCATATTCACATGCTTACTTAGAAGCTGCTTAAACGCCCCTATCGTATCTGCCTGCATCACCCCCCTGGCAGCGCGTTCCAGACATCTACCAATTTCTGTGTAAAAAACTTGCCCCTCACAAGTCCTTTGAACTTTCCCTCTCTCACCTTAAGTGCATGCCTCCCCTAATATTAGACATTTCAACTTTGGGAAAAAGATTCTGGCTGTCAACCCTATCTATGCATCTCATAAATTTATAGACTTCTAACAGGTCTCCAGTCTTTCCTTATAGATCATACTCTCTAATCCAGGTAGTATCCTGGTAAATCTCTTCTGCACCCTCTTCATAGTCTCCACATCCTTCCAGAAGGACCAGGATTGAATGCAATATTCTAAGTACAGCCTAACCAAAGTTTTATAAAGCTGCAGCTGCAACATGACAACAATCTTGTACTCAATGCCCCAATCATTAAGGCAAGCAATGCCTTCTTTAATGTGTATGGGGACAAAAAGTAGAATTTTAAAAGGATTTTTGTAAAGCATTTTCAGATGCAGTAATATAGTTAAAAAGTTCTGACTTTTTAGAGAATAAATGATTAATTAAAACCTACATTTTAAACCAAGCTTTTAATCACCTGATCTCATTATGTAGCTTGGTGTCATACTTGGTTTTATAATGCTCCTGTGAAGCATCTTGGGATGTTTCATTACATTGCTAAGGATAGTGAATCTGCAAAATTCTTGACCACAGAGGGCTGTAGAGATTGGGTTGTTAAGTGTGTTCAAGGCTGAAGCAGACAGATCTTTAATCAGTAAATGAATCAAGGGTTAGGGGGATAAGGCGGGAAAGTGGAGTTGATCATTACATCAGATCTGTCATGATCTCATTGAATGGTGGAGCAGACTTGACAGGCCGAGTGGCTTACTTCTGCTCCAACATCTTATGATCTTATCGTTAAAGACACAATACAAATATAAATTGTTTTTAATGAGCTTTATAAACTGACCTAAGGCATATTGCTGTATGTTTGACAAAATAGAAACACATAATTGTTCTACCAAATTCATTGTTTTTTAGATCTTGGTTTATGTGATGCTGGGTTTCTGTTTAGGTTCACTGAAGAGCTTGCAGCACTTTTGCTACATTAGTACTGCAACTTTTATGAACATAGTTTAAGTATTGTTAGCACTTTAGATAATGAATAGAACGTTTGTAAAATCATTTTACCTTTTAGCTAGGAAACCATTTTTGCAGAATTTCTGCAGGGGAAATCATGAAAACCCGCCAGTCATTCTTTCATCCCAACCTATAAATCATTTTGATTTGATTTGATTAATTATTGCCACATGTATTGATATACAGTAAAAAGTGTTGTTTTGCGCGCGCTGTACAGACAAGCATACTGTACATCGAGAAGGAAAGAAGAGGGTGTGGAATGTAGTGGTACAGTCATAACTAAGATCATAGAGTCATAGAGGTTTACAGCATGGAAACAGGCCCTTCGGCCCAACTTGTCCATGCCACCCTTTCTCTTAAAACCCCTAAGCTAATCCCAATTGCCCGCATTTGGCCCATATCCCTCTATAGCCATCATACCCATGTAACTCTGTAAATGCTTTTTAAAAGATAAAATTGTACCTGCCTCTACTACTACCTCTGGCAGCTTGTTCCAGACACTCAACACCCTCTGGACACTTTTGTATCTCTCCCCTCTCATCTTAAATCTATACCCTCTAGTTTTAGACTCCCCTACCTTTGGGAAAAGATATTGTCTACCTTGTCTATGCCCCTCATTATTTTAAATACCTCTATAAGGTCACCCCTCAGCCTCCTACACTCCAGAAAAAAAAGTCCCAGTTATTCAGCCTCTCCTTATAACTCAATCCATCAAGTTCCAGGAGCATCCTAGTAAATCTTTTCTGCACTCTTTCCAGTTTAATAATACTTTCTATAATAGGGTGACCAGAACTGCACACGGTATTCCAAATGTGGCCTTACCAATGTCTTGTACAACTTCAACAAGATGTTCCAACTCCTGTATTCAATGTTCTGACCGATGAAATCAAGCATGCCGAATGCCTTCTTCACCACTCTGTCCATCTGTGACTCCACTTTCAAGAAGCTATGAACATGTACCCCTAGATCTCTTTGTTCTGTAACTCTCCCCAACACCCTACCATTAACTAAGTTCTGTCCTGGTTCAATCGACCAAAATACATCACCTCACATTTGTCTAAATTGAACTCCATCTGCCATTCGTCAACCCACTGGCCCAATTGAACAAGATCCCGTTGTAATTGGAGATAACTTTCTTCACTGCAGGTGAAGGTGTAGGGAAAGATCAACTTAATGTAAGGTAGGTCCAGTCAAAAGTCAGATGGCAGCAGGAAAGAAGCTGTTCTTGATCGATTGGTATGTGTTTTTAGATATTTTCCTATGGGAAGAAGTTGGATCCCCATGTCCGGGGTGCGTAGGGGCCTTGTTTATGCTGGCTGTTTTTTCAAGGTAGTGGGGAGTGTAGACGGAGTCAGTGGGTGGGAGGCTGGTTTGCATGATTAGCTGGGCTTCATTCACAACCCTTTGTAGTTTTTTGTGGTCTAGGTCAGAGCAGGAGCCATACCAAGCTGTGATACAAATGGAAAGGATTTCTCTGGTGCATCTGTAAAAGTTAGTGAGAGTCGTAGCAGACATGTCTAATTTCCTTAACCTCCTGAAAAAAGTAGAGGTGTTGGTGGGCTTTCTTAACTTTAGTATTGTAGTGGGAACCAGGACAGGTTGTTGGTGATCTGGACACCTCGAAACTTGAACAAGCTCTCGACTATTTCCACTTCATGCCTCTTGATGTAGACATGAGCATGTCCTCCACTACACTTCCATGCCAGATCCTGTGTTCCCCACTCCAGTCCTTATGGAAGACCAACTCCACAAGCTGCCATGTTGGAGGATCCTTTCTCCATTGTCCTGGACTGGCTCATGTGCACTCCAACCTTTGGGCCTCTGATAAAACACCGGGAGATCAAACTTGATGCACACAAGAAAGAAAAATTGATACCATGAATTGTGTTGAAATTGCTAAAAGTGAAAACGAAAGAAAAAAGTGAATCTTAACAAGACATTAACTAATCTGGAGTAATAATCAAATAGAATTAGCAACTTTACAGAAAGTCTACCACAAATAACACTTACACTGGAGATGAATGAAGCGTACAGAACCCCTCATTTAAATCTAAAATATCTGTTTGAGTGCAAAGTGGACACGATTGCGGCCAGATAGATTAAGCCTGGTAACTTTTAGGGGAAAAAAAACTAGTGACGCTGTAATAATTTAGTTTGCACTTCAAAAATAGGTCGGAGAAACGTAACTATGAGACACTTCTAAGTACCATCGGAATCAATCTCGTTGCATATACCGGCCGGTTAGCTCAGTTGGTTAGAGCGTGGTGCTAATAACGCCAAGGTCGCGGGTTCGATCCCCGTACGGGCCAGTAGTTTTTTTTATTTTTGAACTCTTAAACTTTAATTTTATCGTGTAAAAATCAATGAGAATAAAATAGCATCTAACCATTTATTATGCACAAACATATTTTTTTTATTTTGCAGAGACTAATGAAAACAAAACGCAAAGCATTTATTAAAATTTGCAGCAAGATGGATTGGGTAGATGATAACGTGAAACATGCACATTCATGTGCAGGATAAATTCAGACACTTTCTATTTTTGCCAACATGGCAACTGCGATCAGGGGAAAGCCATTCGGCCCATTGAGTCTGCTTCCTCATTTCATAAAATCGTGGCTGATCAGATCCTAACTTCAAATTTGCACTTGGCTTACCCCCAAAAACCTGTTGCTGCCTTGCTTACCAAGAATCTATCCATCTTTGCTTTAGAAACATTCAAAGACTCTCCTTCCACCATCTTTTCAGGAAGAGTTCAAAAGACTCACAACCTTCTGAGTTGTCTTGAATGGGTGACCCTTCTTTTTTGACAGCCGCTCCTAGTTCTTGATTCTCCCATGAGAGGCAGCATCCTCTCCACATCCATTCTGCCAAGACCTCTCACAAACTAATATGCTTCAATCAAGTCATCTCTTACTCTTCTGAACTCCAATGGATACAAGCCTAGCCTGTCTAATATCTCGTTTCAGATTTCCAGCATCCCTACAGTATTTTTCTTTTATTATAAGTTCAGAGCTGCCTTCATGGTTGAGGATAATGTTAGCTGTGGTAGCTATCTGTGGGTGATCCCCTAAGGGAGACATTGAAGAATTTTGGGGAGAAGAATATTTTAAAAAGGGAAGGGATTGTTAAGCCATTGGTGAGGCAATTTCAAGAATCACCAGCCTTTGGGAAAGGAAGATGTTTGCTAATTATGGGTAAATTAGGATTGCCAACTGTGATTAAATGTATTCCTGGAGGTATCAGCACAAGCATTGCCCCCATGCTCCAGCCATTCACTGGCCAACCTACCCACCCTTATGGTGAACTGCCTTCTTAAACCAAGTGGAAAGCAAAATGACTTGTTAATTAACCGAGTGATGCTTGACTGTCAACCAATGAGCCTCTCCTCGACAGAATTCAATATTTTCATATCTGGTAAAGAGAAATGTTCAAAGAGCCTCACAAAAAAAACCCTTTTTTAATTGTCATAGAATCCCTACATGCAGAAAGAGGCCATTCAACCTACACTGATAACAATCCTATCCAGGCCCAATCCCCATAACTGCACATATTTACCCTACTAATCTATGAATTCTGGGCTACAAAGGGGCAATTTAGCATGGCCAATGCATCTAACCCACACATCATTGGACTGTGGCACAAATCCAGAGCACCCAGAGGAAACCCACACAGACACAGGGAGAACATGCAAACAGACAGTAACTCAAGCCAGGAATTAAACCCAAGTCCCTTGTACTATGAACATAAGAACATAAGAACATAAGAAATAGGAGCAGGAGTAGGCCATCTAGCCCTTCGAGCCTGCCCCGCCATTCAATAAGATCATGGCTGATCTGTCACTGCTCAGTTCCACTTTCCCGCCCTCTCCCCATAACCCTTAATCCCCTCTCTTATCAAGAACCCATCAACCCGCTTCTTAAAAATATTTAGCGAGGTAGCCTCCACCACTTCAACGGGCAGAGAATTCCAGAGATTCACCACCCTTTGAGTGAAGAAGTTCCTCCTCAACTCCGTTCTAAACCGCCTTCCCTTTATCTTGAGGCTGTGCCCCCTAGTCCTACTGTCTTTTTTGAGCGGGAAGAGTCTCTCCGCCTCTATCCTATCCATCCCATTCATCATCTTATACGTCTCAATGAGATCTCCCCTCATTCTTCTAAACTCTAACAAGTACAAGCCTAGTTTATTCAGCCTCTCCTCATAGCTCAATCCCCTCAACTCCGGTATCAGCCTAGTAAACCTCCTCTGCACTCCCTCCAGGGCCAAAATATCCTTGAGCAACAGTGCTAACCACTATGCCACAATACTGCCCAGGGTTTTCTTCCAGGGTTGTTCATAGCAGTGTCCTGGCGATTGATCTTCATAGAGACTCCCGATTAATCTGGAAGGTTGGCAGCCCAAGAAAGAAAATCTCTTATATCTTAGTTTTCATCACTCATGCTCAGCCAATACTGCTGAGAAGATTCAGTGGACAATATCTGATGGAAAAGTACCATTCAGAAAATGAGTCTGTAGAAACTTATCACGCCTCAGGTTGATATTCTACAGCACTTATGGGTATGTACTGATCACAATAGAACCACATCTCTGAAATTTTTGATTGCTTAGTAAACAATAGGAAATTATGCATTAGTTTTCCTGTTCCATTTTTTACCAATACTATGTTTTCCTATTGTATGGCCTTTTTATATAATTAACAGATATTTTGCACCCAGATTGAATATTATGTTTCACCTTTCAAAACTGCAAGTGTGGATTGATTTGCGTCACATTTGTTGAGTGCTCAGGGCAAAAAAGAATTGTGATAAACTCAAGTTGAATATCCAATTAATTAAGTGTGAGGAACCTGTCACCAGCAGAAAACTGAGAAAAGATACTGTCCATCTTTTCCAAGTTGCATTTACAAATCAGTCAGTACCACAAAGCAGAGCAAAAATTTTCCTAGTTTCTTCACAGAGCCTTCCTTATAAGAGTAGAAATAACATTTAGAACGCAAACGCATTGAAAATTATTCAATTCTTAAAAACAAAACTTCCATAAAAGTTATTTATTATAAATCCATCCAAGAAGTTTCCCCACATATACCTATTGTTCAATGTTAAGATATGATAGAAGCCATATATAGAATTATGAAAGGATGAAGCAGATAGAAGAAGCCTTCTAGTTCCTAGGTCAAGAATGAGACACAGATTTAGAAGAGAGGGAAGGAAATGTTTTTCTTTATTGGACTCAGGAATTGTGCTAAATCATTAGGGGTTGAACGCTATGGAATCATCAGTGAGTTGTTCCAGCTTTGAAAATGTTGGTTCTATTCTCTTTCCACAGATGCTGTCAGATCTGCTGAGAATTTTCAGTATTTTCTGTTTTTGATTCAGATTCCATAGTATTGCGCTTTTATCTTAGTGATGAGCCAGACAATCGCCTAAGGTGACTTTTTTTTAAAAAGTAACAGAAAGCCAGCCAGATTTTTATTGATGAGCAAATAATAAATGTGTTTCCATTATCTAGCAGACTAGGTTATTCATACTGAAAGGAAGGATGTAATCATTTCTCCAGCTGTGCTTTCCTTTCAGAAGTAATGGTAACATTTTATCTTGATCATTGTTTTAATAGCTTTTTAACACGAGTTGTGGCCCCATACAAGCCATCTAGCCTGTCACAATGTACTAATGCACCAAACTCCATAGCCTGGGGCTCGGCTCCACCTTCTATGACTGGATCCTAGACTTCCTAACCCACAAACAGCAATCAGTAAGGATAGGCAACAGCACCTCTTCCACAAACATTCTCAACGCTCATGTCCCACAAAGCTGTGTCCTCAGCCCCTTACTATATTCTTGTAGACCTATGACTGTGTGGTCAAATTCCCCTCCAACTCGATTTTCAAGTTGCTGATGATACCACCGTAATGGATTGGATCTCAAACAATGATGAGACACAGTATAGGAAAGAGATAGAGAACCTGGTGAACTGGTGGGATGACAATAATCTCTCCATCAATGTCAACAAAACAAAGGAGACAGTCACCGACTTCAGGAAGCGTAGTGGAGGACATGCCCCTGTCTATATCAATGGGGATGAAGAGGAAATTGTCAAGAGCCTCAAGTTTCTAAGTGTCCAGATCACCATCGACCTGTCCTGGTCCTTCCATGCTGATGCTATAGCTAAGAAACCCCACCAACACCTCAGCTTTCTCAGGAGGCTGAGAAAATTTGGCCTGTCCACTATGACTCTCACCAACTTGTACAGATGCACCGTAGAAAGCATTCTTTCTGGTTATAGCACAGTTTGGTATGGCTCCTGCTCTATCCAAGACTGCAAAAAGACTACAAAGAGACGTGAACGAAGCCCAGTCCATGACGCAAACCAACCTCTGATCCATTCACTCTGGATACATTTCCCGCTGCCTTGGAAAAGCAGCCAGCATAATCAAGGACCCCTCACAACCTGGACATAATCTCTTCCACCTTCTTCCATTGGGAAAAAGACACAAAAATCTGAGGACATGTACCAACCGACTCAAGAACAGCTTCTACCCTGTTGCCATCAGACTTTTGAATGAACCTACTTTATAAAAGGTTGATCTTTCTCTACACCCTAGCTATGTCTTAACAATAGAAATCTTACAGTGCAGAAGGAGGCCATTTGGTCCATCAAGTCTGCACCAACCACAACCCCATCCAGACCCTGCTCCCATATCTACCCACTAATCCCTCTAACCTATGCATCACAGGACACGAAGAGGCAATTTTAGCACAGCCAATCAACCTAACCCGCACATCTTTGGGCTGTGGGAGGAAACTGGAACACCTGGAGGAAACCCATGCAGACATGAGGACAATGTGCAAACTCCACACAGACAGTGACCAAGCCAGGAATACTCAAAATTACAGCATGAAAGATAACTTTTAATTTTGAGTGGCTATTGTTTTAGTGCAGCGCTGATGGAACTTGGCAAGTTGATACAACATTTTGAGATCTCTTATGAAATGGCAATAATTCCTCTGCGCCATCAGCTAGCTTAACCACTGTGTTAAAATTTGTGGTGTGCATACTTCCCAATATATATTAACTTGTTGGAGGATGATGTGGTGTAACATTTTGTTTTTATGTATAGTCTAGGGTCAAGATTCTTTGCTATAATTTATGCATCAACAATCTAGTAAGGCAGATGTACCTAGAAAGTTACTTATTATTTTGGGGTGTTTATTAAACTTATTACTTGTGCTAGAAGGATTGTTGGTTTCCAATGTAATTCTTTTGTTCCATATTTGATTTGATTTATTATTGTCACATATATTAGTTTACAGTGAAAAGTATTGTTTCCTGCCCCCTACACCGACGAAACATCCCGTGCATAGAGCAGGAAAGGAGAGCGTGCAGAATGTAATATTACAGTGATATCTAGGGTGTAGAGATGACAAAGGTTTGGGAATCCCAGCATGTATTCGTGAGATTAAGATAAAAGTGTCAAAAGGAGAAACAGAAACCACAAAATCGAATTACAATTCGGAATTGATCAAAGTCAAAGAAATACATTTGTAGGGCTACGAATATTTTGAAACAGCAGTACATAGCCAGACAATGTTCTGCTGTGAGGAAAAAAAACAAGTGAATCTATCGGGGTAGTTTCAAATATTATGGATGAAATAGCCATTTGGGTGTTTAGAGCAATGGCTGGGGCACCTTCGGGGATTGATTCGTTTAGCAACACGATTTCAATGCATTGTAAAGGAAAATATGATGATTCGTGAGGCATCATTGCATGGACAATTCGAGTTGTCTCAACACTAATTTAAAACGACCATTTAAAAAAAATAAATGACATCAGCTCTATTTTTCCCTGCTCGGTAATGAGACAGACTTTTGTCAATTGTATATTTGAGTGTCCCACGTGAATCATAACGATTATAAATTTCACGATTGCTTCGTACATCATGGTCTCGTCCCAAAGTCCAAGTTTCCAACATTATATCACCATGTAACATGAATACAAAAAATGTAAAAAGTTTTTGTTTCATCGTTTAAAAGCATGTGTGCAGAATGAGTGATACCGGTTAGTAAACATGCCATCTCAGCGTTTTCAAGCAGTCAGAAAGCTCCTTGATCTCACGGTGATGTGGGCGCTGATGAATGAATGGAGCGTGGGAATCCAGTGCGCAGGAGGGAGCCTGGTGCTGCACAACAGTGGGAGCCTGAGACTAGAGATAGGGCAGTCCACGGATAACAACTACCCACACTATCCATGAGTAATCCATTTCCAAAAATCGTGTGTACGTGTGTGTGTGTATTTTGAATTGTGGGTCCTGGCTTAGTACGGCAAATACCCTTGCAACAAAGGACAAAGAAAATTAGAGCACAGGAACAGGTTCTTAGGCTCTTCGATCTTGCACCGATCATACTGCCCCTTTGAACTAAAACCCCGACTCTTTTGGGGACTATATTCCTCCATTCCCATCCTATTCATGAATTTGTCAAGATGCCCCTTAAAACTCACTATGGTATGCTTCCACTACCTCTTCTGGCAGCAAGTTCTAGGTACCCACCCCCCTGTGGGTAAAAATCTTGCCTCGTCCATCTCCTTTGCCCCGCACACCTTAAACCTATGCACCCTAGTAATTGACTCTTCCATGCTGGGATAAAGCTTCTGACTATCCATTCTGTTAATTCCCCTCATAATCTTGTAGACTTCTATCAGGTCGTCCCTCGACTTCCATCATTCCAGTGAGAACAAACTAAGTTTCTCCAGCCTCTCCTCATAGCTAACGCCCTCCATACCAGGCAACATCCGGTAAATCTTTTCTGTACTTTCTTCAAAGCCTTCAAATCCTTCTGGTAGTGTGATGACCAGAATTGAACACTATATTCCAAGTGCAGCCTAACTAAGCTTCTATAAAGCTGCAACATGACTTGCCAATTTTTAAATTCAGTGTCCTGGCTGATGAAGGCAAGCATGCCATATGCCTTCTCGACTACCTTCTCCATCTGTTTTGTCACTTCCAGTGACCCGTGTAACCTGTACACACAGATCCCTCTGCCTATCAATACTCTTAAGGGTTCTGCCATATATTTCCTGTCTTTATTAGACCTTCCAAAATGCATTACCACAGATTTGTCCAGATTAAACTCCATTTGCCATCTTTCCTCCCAAGCCTCCAATCGATCTATATCCTGCTGTATCCTCTGATGGTCCTCATGGCTGTCTGCAAATCTACCAATCTCTGTGTTGTCTGCAAACTTACTCATCGAACCAGTTAAATTTTCTAGTTTAAACATTACAACAGCAAAGGTCCCAGCACTGATCCCTGAGAAATGCCACTTGTCACAGCCCTCCATTCAGAAACCAGTCCTGCCTGACCTTATGGTTAAACCACTGATGATTCAAATCAATACACTTGAATGCACACCCTGGGGAACTCCAGTGGCAATGCCCTGGGCCTATGGTGACCACAACTACCTTGGTTTGTGTTAGTTTTGTCAGTTTAAATTAAAAGCCTGAAGCCTCGGCATTATTAACCTAACAATTTAACCAAAAAGTTGTCTTTTTAAATAATTCAAGATAATTTTAAAAAGTTAAAATTTATTTATTAGTCACAAGTAGACTTACATTAACCCTGCAATGAAGTTATTGTGAAAACCCCCTAGTTATCACGCTCTGGCACCTGTTCAAGTAACTGAGAGAGAATTTAGCATGGCCAATGCACCTAACCAGCATGTCTTTCAGACTGCAGAAGGAAACTGGAGCACCTGGACGAAACCCACACAGACACAAGGAGAATGTGCAAACTCCACACAGACCCAAGCTGGGAATTGAAACCAGGTCACTGGTGCTATGAGGCAGCAGGACTAACCATTGTGCCACTGTGCCACTCTGCGCTGACTATATCCTCATCCATTTTGTCTTTTGATTGTCTTAAATGTGAATTAACCAATGTCACTCAATCAGTGGGTCATTCTCATGAAAGCAATCTTTTACTAGTGGGGCATAGCCAGGACCAATGGTCAGTGTACAATGTTCACAATCTACAATCTGAATGATTTAGACTTGGGAATCAAATGTAATATTTCTAAATGTGCTGATAACACCAAACTGAGTGGAATGTATGTTGTACAGAGGGTGCAAGGAAACTTCAGTAGAACTTGGACAGACTAAATGAATGGCCTAGAAGATGGTAGATGGAATATAATGGAAATAAGCATGAGGTTGTTCACTTTGCTGGAAAAACAAAAAGACAGAATATTTCTTAAATGGTTAGAGATTGGGTGGTGTGTGTGTCCAAAGGGACCTGGGTACACTTGTTCATGAGTCACTAAAAACTAGCAAGCAATCAGGAAGGCAAATGATATGTTGGTCTTCATTGAGAGGGGATTTGAGTACAGGATCAAGAATGTTTTGCTGTGTTTTGATTTGATTTTATTTGATTTATTATCACATGTATTAACATATAGTGAAAAGCGTTGTTTCATGAATGCTATACAGACAAAACATACCATTCACAGAGAAGGAAATGATAGGGTGCAGAATGTAGTATTACAGTCATAGTTAGTATGTAGACAAAGATCAACTTAATGCAAGGTACGTCCATTCAGAAGTCTGACAGCAGTAGGGAAGAAGCTGTTCTTGAGTCAGTTGGTCCGTGACCTCAGACTTTTGTATCTTTTTCCCGATGGAGGAAGGTGGAAGAGAGAATGTCTGGGGTGCATGGGTTCCTTAATTATAGAGATCTTTGTAAAATTTCATCTGGAGTATTGTGCAGTGTTGGTTCCCTTATCTAAGGAAGCATAAATTTGCCATAGAGGAAGTGCAATAGAGGTTCACCATTTTAATCCCTAGGATGGTGGGATTGTTTTATGAGAGATTGAGGACACCATGTTTGTATTCCCTTGGGTTTTTAAGCTTGAGGGATGACAGCACTGAAATTTGCAAATTTCTGTTGAGGCGTGGCAGAATGTATGTAGATGTTTCCCTGACTGTTAAGTCTAAAACCAATGACACAGTCTCAGGATAACAGGTCATCCATTTTAGACTGAGATGAGGAATTTCTTCACTTTGTGAGGGTAGTGAATCTTTGCCATTCTTTCTCCAGAGGCTGCAAAAACTCAAACACTGAGCAGGTTCAAGGCAGGAAACAATTTTCTGGATACTAATAATATCAAGAGATGTGGAGATAGTGCAGGAAAGTGGCATTGAGATAGATGATCAGCCATGATCAAGCTAATTGACTGCAAGCTCAACAAACTGAATGGCATACTTCTGATCCTTTGTTTATCAGGCATTTGGACAGCATAACAATGTATCCTTGGATGACAAAACAGGGGAACATATATCAGTTAGGTAATGAAAGATCATTGACCTGAAATGTTAAGTTTCTCCCTCTGATACTGTCTGATCTGTTCAATGTTTCCAAAATTTTGTTTTTGTCTCAGATTTCCAGCATCTACTGTACAGTACAGTGTTTGCTTTTGTACTAGTTATGGTGCCTGTTCATCATTACATAATCCGTATTAAAAGTTTCAGTAAGATATCCATTGAAGCAAGGATATCGTACTGCAGCTGTACAAAGGATTGGTGAGCTCACACTTGGAGTATTGTGTGCAGTTTTGATCTCATTTTAAGAAAGGACAAATTTGCCACACTGGGGGTGCAGCAAAGGTTCAACAGGCTGATTTCTGGGATAGCAGATTTGTCTTATGAGGAGAGATTCTGTCGGTTCAGCCTCGATTGACTGGAATGTAGAAGAATGCAGAAGAATGATAGGTGCATTGGCCATGCTAAATTCTCCCTTAGTGTATCCGAAAAGGTCTTGGAATGTGGCGACCAGGGGATTTTCACAGCAACTTCATTGAGGTGTTAATGTAAGCCTACTTATGACATGAATAATTAAACTTTAAAGAATGAGGGGAGACATTATTGATACATATAAAATTCTGACAGGGCTGGACAGACTGGATGCAAGGATATAGTTTCCTGTCTAATTGGGGGGCGATGGGGCAGGGGGGAGGTGGCCTAGAACAAGGGGTCACAGTCTCTCAGGATAGGCCATTTGGGACTGAGATTAGAAAAATTTTGTTCACTTAGAGATTGGTGAACCTGTGGAATTCTCAATTACAGAGTCTGTGGAGGCCAAGTCACTGAATATATTTAATTAGGAAATAGATTTTTAGACTAAAGGCATCAAGAGCTAAGGGGAGAAAGGTGAAATATGGCATTGCAATTGAGAATCAGCCATAATCATATTGAACAGTGGAGCACACTCAAAGGGCCAAATGGTTTATTGCTCCTATTTTCTATTATTAGTACAAAGAAATAATTGGATATTGGGTGGATAAAGACTTCACTGAGATAATTCTCAATTGTACACTCTGCTCAAATTTATTTCACATGTGATAATGTCATGTATTTGATGGATGAATGTTAAAAAAAACAAATACAAAAGCAATATATTAAATAAGCTTTGATGAGGGGTCGTAATCAATCTGAACCGTTGGCTGGTTCTTTATCCATAGATGTTGCCTGACCTGCTGAACACCTTCAGCATTTTGTTTTTATTTATAGTGAAACCAAATCAGCTAAAACGTGTATAGTGAGTTCTTTCAACCAGACTTAACAGGAAGCACTGAATGTCCATCCGCTTCTGTAATAGGTTCCTCAATTGTTTTTTAAAAGCCGCATGCTCAGTTACAAGATATCATCACTTCTCAGAACAATCTTTCTGCTGGGGAGCCTCAGTTGGGCAGCACAACGGTTTGTACTGTTGCCTGACAGTGCCAGGGACTCAGGTCACTGCGTGTGCGAACTTTGCATGTTCTCCTGGTGTCTGTATGGGTTTCCTCCAGGTGCTCTGGTTTGCTTCCACAGTCCAAAATATGTTTTGGTTAGGTGGATTGGCTATGCTAAATTCTCCCTCAGTGTACCCAAGCATAGGAGTGTGGCGATTAGGGGATTTTTACAGTAACTTCATTGCAGTGTTACCGTAAGCCTATTTGTGGCACTGATAAATAAACTTAAAACTCCTTCTGATAAGGAAGAAGTGTGGGCGAGACAGACGGAGAGGGCAGAAAAAAAAGTGTTGTCTTTTGGAGCAGGCACAAGTTCTGGAATTGCAGTATCCACAGTAACAGCCGATCACCGCATGGAGGCGACCACACTCCGCAATGCGTCAACTGCTGCCTGCTTTTCAAAAAAACATTTAAAAATGAGTTCAATTAACGGGGGAAACTCCTAAACAAAAACAGCCCTAAGAAATCGGTTAAAGCAGAATGCTGGCGGATCAGAACCAACCGAATTATGATACGCGAGCTCCTAAAGAGTTCCACCCAGAACCGTGACTCCGGATAGGGTTTACTTTCAAGAGCTTCCCTTCAGGGGGGCAGGAAAGGGAAAAAAGGAACCATCAATGCTTTAAAAAAGCGGCCCGATATGTTTATATATACCCATCTAAACTGTTTACTGGTTCTCTATCTGTACAGACCCGTCATGACGGTCTGACATGAGCATTTAATTAAAAAAAGCCAGCGAGCTAACAAAAGTTTAAAAACGGGAAAAATAAAAGGGAAAGTTTCTGATTTATTATTACCCTCTTTCTTACCCTTCCTCCCCACCTCCCACTTTAACCACCTCCCCTTCTTCCTTTCTTTCCTCCCTCCTCCTTCTCCTCCTACTGACAACAATAAGAGAAAGAAAGCCAAAACGGCCAAAGGGAAAAAAAATGAGATCCGGGCACGGGGCGCGGAGAAGGCGGCCGAAGCCGCGTGAAGAGAAGGGCCGGACCGGGCCGGCGGGCCAATGGCGGCGCGCTTCAGGCCTCTCGCGAGGTGTGGAAGGCCGGTCCGTTGGGAGGGCGGGCCAATGGGGCGTCGAGTTGCGAGCGGGCGGGCGGCGCAGCGATCGGGGGGCCGGCGCGCGGCGCGGGGGTGCTGCGGCCTCGCCTGGTTTGAGGGGACTGCAGGTGACGCTCTCAGTGTATGTTTTTGACGTGGCGGCTACGTATCAGCAGAGCCATCCACTCCTGGCGCACCGTAATCAGTGACGAGTAAAACTACGTAAGGGGTAAGTAAGAGTAGACGGAGGGAAAGGAGTCAGTTGAGAGACGGTGGCATCAACACTTAGACGCACAGCATATGCACGTAGCATTAATGCAAAGGGAGAGAGAAAAAAAGAAACTCCGGGCTAACTTGGGGGGGGGGGGGGGGGGACATTGAGATAGAGAGTCTGAATGAAGAATGCGGCAGCTGCTGGGCTCTCCCTTTTCTCACCCTGCTTCATTCCGAAATCCCGTCTCTCTTCTGGGGAGGGAGATCAGATCAGAGCTTGCAGCCCAGCGCAAGTGGAATCGCTTGACTTTTTATCTCGGGTCTTTATGTGAAAGGGGATCGGGTTTTCTGTGTGTTTGTCGAAATTCACTTAACCCTGTCCCCTGATTTAACCCCCTCCCCCCAAGCTTTCATATATGTTCCTCATCTCTCAAAATCACAAGGGGGTCTGCTGGGGTGGGCACAATTGACAGGAAACGTTTAATAATTAAAAGCATATTATTTCCACCCCCCCCCCTCACTTTTGTCCGAGATGGCACGGTTCCTGAGATTTTGTGGAGTGCCATTGTATGTGTGTTTAACCCCCCCCCTCAAAAAAGTATATATAATTCCTAAAGTGACCGCTTTTTATCCAAATCCCCCCCCCCCCTTCCGATCTTATTAAGACTCCAGCAGATTTTTTAGTGAAATTGATTTTACAACAGCGGCTTCAGATGAGTTCAGTGACTTTCGTGTACAAATCGATTTTGAACCGCGGAGTTTACAGGCGAAACACATTTGCAAGTTGCATTCTGGCGTTCTTTAAATTTCTCAAATATGCAGAGATAATGATTGAGGGGAAGAGCAAAAAAAAGGCGCCGCCGATCAACGTATATCTTTGCAAGTTTCTCACGGCTCTTTTGAAGTTGGGAGCTCCTTGATCATTTTTAATTGAGGGGCGGGGGGAAAGAGCACATTTTTCAGGCTTCAGCCTTGCTGAGGAAGAACAAGCTGGGGTGGGGGGGAGAGGCATTTCTCTTCCTCTCTCTTTACCCCCTCCCAACCTCCTGTTGGATTTGAAGCTGGATAGAAAGTGTTGAATTGCTCTTTGCAGCCGGGATGAGGGTTGAATTGACCCCCTTCCCTTATTTCTATGTGTGTGCTTTTTGTATTGCCCCCTTCCTCCGACTGAGTTGACAGGAGCGGTGTGCTCGCCGCGTCTCCTGTTACTTTAGCCGCCCATTTTTTTGTATGTAAGCTCCTGACGTTTGTCCACTTGCGACAACATGATCTGCTACAGTGTAACAACATGACGTTATCCTTGGTTAGACTTTGTCACAGAAAATACGACCGAGACTGTCGATGTGTGCGTGTTGAAGTGAGTGAGTGAGGAGAGAGAGAGACGCGGACACACACACACACACGCGGGGAAATTTACTTAGGAGGCGAGAGAGGGGGAAAAGCCTGGCGGCCGCCGCCGACAGTTCTCACTTTGGCACCGAGAGCCTGCCGGGTTTGCTCACATCGCGGCGAGGTGTCGGAGAAAGGCAGAACAGGACAGCTTACTCGACACCTGGATGCAGATTATTTCGACTTATTGCTGATACTATTTTTGAGATTTTTTTTAACCTACCCCCACCCCCCCCCCACTCCCTCTTTCCTCCCCACTATCGCTCTTGTTGAATCGACGTTTGTAATTTGGCCCCCAACATATGCGGGTTTGTTTTCTTTTTAAACGACCCCTGGAATATAACGGCCAACAACACGCCAGAAAATCTTATATTTGGCTGCTTTTTTTTTGAAAAGCTTCCGACGTCTGTTCAACAGTTCGGGGAGTGGTGGGGGGGGAGAGAGATGTGTGGTGAGCGGCTGAAATGGTGATGGTTTTTTAATTAAAGCGAGTTGAGTTGTGGAGTTCTCGACGGGGGCTGTTGGAACCCATCATTCCCCCCCCCCCCCCAACCCCTGATTTCAGATCCCTTCGAGCAAAATGTTTTAACTCCGTGAAATTTTTTTTTTAAAAAAGGAAACGATTCTTTAGCCCAAACCCGGGAGCTTGGGGGGGGGGGGGGGAGGTGGTGTAATCCATCTGTGAATCGGTTAAGAGTTGCCGTAAAATTTGATCACCGCCGCCTTCACAATAAAGACACGGCTGCGGTTTGCAAAGGAGCCTTTTTCAAATTTTCGAATACCTAACTGCAACTCCGATCCGTATAGGGCGTTGTCTTGGCGTTTTATTTTGTTAATTGTTCCAAAATGACTGTCAACGTTTTCGGACAGATCGAGCGCCTAAAATGCGTGCTAGTCGCTTTCTTTTTTAAAAAATGTTCGTTTTAAGAAGAAAACCTAGTTCTTGCTGGAGACGGGCACAAAATGGCGGCGGCTTGGGTTGCTTGGAAGGTTCCAGAAATGGCGCACTGACTCCTGAAGCGAGGTTCCCTTCAGGGTGTCTTTTTTTAAAATCTGGCCAGCAGCGTGGAAATGTACTGAAGTTGGGCTCAGCCACAACCTTATGGCAGAGCTGCAGTTCTGAGCGAGCTGCGCATATTCATCCACTTCTTCAAACCATCTCCCCTTTTTCCAATATGACTCGAAAATGAAATCAACCCAGCAAGTTATTGTGTGTATATTGGGGGTAGAGTGCTATATAACATGTAGATTGTGATCATAGCATTTATCATCACAAATTGCCCCCCCGCCCCCGATTTATTGAATTTTTTTGAGTTGGAATGCAAACTCGCAGCCAAGATCATGTTTTTCAAAGTATTTTAAATAATGTGTGTACTGGAATAATTACTGTTAAGCTTTTCATCTGCAATTGTAGTTTTATGCGATAAATTATTTTCACAGCAAAAAAGAGCGAGGGGAGATTTGAGATGTTGGAAATTGAGGGATATTGATGGAGTAAGCAGGGAAAAACTTAGCACTTCTAGGGAGATTCGATAAAAGCGTACAGAGTTGATGTAATTGGCAGAGGGGAGCTGATTTATTAATGCTGTTGTGATCTACAATGCGCTACCTGAAAGGGCAGTGAAGCAGTTTGAATAGTTCGGATACTTGAAGGGGGAATAATTGTGAGGATATGCTGGAAGAGCAAGGGAGTGGAACTAATTGGATGGCACTTGCAAAAAGCTGGCAGGGCTGAATGACGTGATGTATGATTCTACAGATTCAATAAATTGTTTTGTTGCTGAGAAGGCCCTTAAGTTGGCATTTGATTCGTAAAGATTATTTCTTGCACGCTGTTCATGTTGTTCTGGAGCACAAATGTCAGTCTTCGCAAAATGCACTAGTTTAAATGCAGTATTAGCTGTGACTTTTAACAGGGATTTAATTACACCAAGTGAAACATCCATCTCCAGTGTTTGTCTGATCTCAAATCTGTATGATATTTTTAACAAGGGAGTGTTCATAATTTTTATCAGAAGAAAACAGGAACAATCGAATGTTAAGCAAATGAAAATGCTTGATGCCAACCTGAACTCCCTGACCTAATCATCATTTGCTGCTTATTAAAAGAAGAAAAATATAACAGTTGGTTAATTAAAATGTATTTGCATTTTGTGCTTTTATAATGGTAAAATTATTTTGGAATCTGGGGAAAATTGCTATAAATTAAAATGATTTCAGATAAGAATTGTCAGCATTTTGTGCAAATAAATGTGCAAAGCTTAATTTTTGATTCATTTCTGCTGGTGCAGTTACAATGTCTGAAAAAGAAATAAATGTATAAATAGTTAATTATCAGAAGTACTTTTCTGTAATTCAGTTAAGAACTTTTAGAAAATGAGTATCTCTTATGTATATGGCATATATGTTGATTTTCATAAATAAAGTATCACTTTATTTTTGCCAAAAAAGCATACAAAAATCTAAGGTGAAAAGAGCAAAAAGTTAAGTTATTTTCCAAATCACTCAGCATTCAAGCCATTTATTCCTGTGTTGGGGGTTTTGATCCAAGCTTTTTAAACTCTTTTGGTCATTTAGGTAGCTCAAGATTATGTACAATGTGGCCATGAAATCTTGCCACAATAAATTAGAACACACATTCCAGGCTGAAACTTGGCTGTAGTATGGATGGAATGCTGTATTGCAGACTATCTTTCAAAGGAAGATGTATGATTTTGAAACCGAGGCTCAATTTTCTTGTTCAGATGCATATAGAGGAACCTGCGCATTATTTGAAAAAGAGCAGGGAAGTTAGAATCATATAACCCCTGCAGTGCAGAAGGAAGTCATTTGCCCCATCAGCTCTACGCTGACTCTCCAGAGCATCTTACCATACTGTATCCCTGGAACTCTATGCATTTATCCCACTAATTGCTCTAAACTACACATTGTGGAACACAGCGATAATTTCGCACAGTCAGTTCATGTAACTTGCACATCTTTCGATTGTGGGAGGAAACTGAAGCAGCCAGAGGAATCCCACACAGACACTGGGAATACGTACAAATTCCACACGGTCACCCAAGGCTGGAATGGGACCGAGGTGCCTGGTTCTGTGCTGTTGTAGTATTTCCAGAGATTTAGCCATCATTTTTTTTTGAACCAAAAACACAGCCATCTCATTTCTTGCTTGTAAATGCTTGTGCAATTTGGTTGCTGCTTTTGCTAATATAATAATGGTGATCTCAACTGAAAGTGTCCCTGGCTATGAAATATGCCATTCAGGTCTGTGAAAAGTACAACAATTTTTTTCAATTACAACTCAATTTTTATATAAACTTTTTGGTAAAATAATTTCTTAAGTGGATGTGTGGGAAAAGTACTGTCTTCAAAAAACTGAATAGATTGTAAATACCACAAACAACAGTTAATTATAGCAAAGATGTGATTTGGTGTTGTCTATTCCAATATATTAACACTTGTCAGTTTTACATGTGTAATAAAGTGAGATTTGTTACAAGCAGATCACCATATAGTTCTAATATTACTTTTCACAATCCTAATCACGTTAACCCTTTGATGGACAAATAATTATTTTCAAGGTTTCTATGGTTAGAATGCTATTGAGCAGCAGATTTCTGAACTATTCATAACTATTTCTCAAGGAACTTTCAGGATGTTGCTGATTGATTTATGCCAAGGACTGAATGGTATTCAAATATAGTTATTTGAACCTAAAGTCATAATAAAAATAGTTTTTAGGGCAGATATGGACCATTTAATCCAACTGATCTATAACAGGAACCTTTCACCCGTCCACTTAAGTAGATTAAGGTTTTAATACTTGTAGTTGATAGAATCTTACAAGTTCTAGAAAATTCTGAGATGGCATCGCTCAATCTGCTTCCTAATCTTCCTCTGGAAAAATGGTGTGAACTCAGATGCCAGAGGGATGATCTTGTGCATCCCTCTTTAATCCTCTGTTCTTGGTAAATTCACTTTTTGTGCTAATAGCTAAATCCAGACCAGGTGATGTCTTGCTGTCCTGGTTTTCAGAAGTCTAAATAACATTTGCCTGCTCATACAGCCAAACATTGCTATTTTTGTAAGGTTTTCACTAGGGAAAAACACTCCCTGATTTGGTGGGACAAGGTACTATTAGAAAAACGAGAACTGCACTTATTGCACGTTAATGCCAAACACATTGTAACATCCTTCATTTTCACAAAAAGCTCCAACATGCCCACAATTGTTAGTGACATTTGTTGCTTTGGCTTTTAATCATAATTAAATTTACATATTTATGATTTTTTTATGACTCTCTAGGAGAGAACAGGGTGTTAATGTGCCCACCTCTTGTACTTTTCAGCGCATGTATCTTTTTCAAACTTGGTAGCAGTTGCACACTGCTTTTTAGAAAGGAAATGTTATTTAATTCAATCCATCTTTCTAAATTTATTTTAAATTTTAGAAGTTAATTTATATTTTTACTGGGGGGGGTGAGGGTGTAAAGTTTCCATGTGTTATTTTAGTTTTCCTTGCGATGAACTATTGGCTCTAACAACTATAAAGTTAGTTTCATCTCATGAACAATTTAGAATCAGAATCTTAAAGCAAGGAGGGAGTCATTGTACTTGTTATCTCTGTGCCAGCTTTTGAAAGAGCTGCCCAATTTAGTCTCACATCCCCATATGGGTGGCACTGCTGCCTCACAACATCAGGAACTGTATTTGATTCCTGTCTTGAGTCACAGTCTGCAGGTTCTCCTCCTGTCTGCTTGGGTTTCCTTTGGGTGCTCTGCTTTCCTTGAACATTCTGAAAGACGTGCTGGTTAGGTGGATTGGACATGCTAAAGTTTCCGTTAGTGTACCAGAACAGGTGCCAGAGTGTGGTGACGATTTTTGCACTAACTTTAGTGTTAACGTAAGCCTACTTGTGATATACACAAACTTTTCCCATCCCTGCAAATTATTATTTAAGTTAATTGTGAGAACCCTTTTAGGATGAAGGGTATCAGTCGCATGGATAGATTGTAGAGGATGTGGTTGCTTTCATTGGAGAAAAGAAGATTGAGAGGACACAAAGTTAGATGTATTCAAAATCATGAAGGGTTTAGACAAACTAGTTGGGAGAAAAACTGTTCCACTGGCAAAAGGATCTCAAAGCAGAGGATAACAATGGTGATATTATGGCAAACCTTATTTACAGAGGGAGCGGATATAATCTG
This sequence comes from Carcharhinus amblyrhynchos, assembly GCF_965287045.1. Classification (NCBI taxonomy): domain Eukaryota; kingdom Metazoa; phylum Chordata; class Chondrichthyes; order Carcharhiniformes; family Carcharhinidae; genus Carcharhinus; species Carcharhinus amblyrhynchos. The sequence continues at coordinate 122,482,066 of NC_137325.1, forward strand.
TAATGTCCTGCCTGAGCAATAGAGGCACATTCAATTGTGACTTCCAAAAAGGTATTGGCTAAGAACCTGAGGAAAAAAGTTACAGGACCATGTGGAGATTGAGACTAGCTGAGTTGCTGTAGTATAGAGCTGGCATAGATATGTTCAATGGCATGTGCTGTAATCGTTCTAAATTGCCTTTTGAAAGTTCAAAAGGGGTCTGATTCCACCACTGTTTTGGGTAGTGTTCCAGATCTTATGTTGGTGATGGGGGTTCTGAGGGGCATATTGCTCATTGTTTTTTTGACAATAATTTTCTTTCTACTTGATGAAAAACTTTCAAATTTGAATGTTTCTATTTGGTCTCTTAACTTTTTGCGTTCTGAATAAACTCAGTTTCTCAAATTTTTCCAAATGATTAGTCCCTCATTCCTGGTCTGCTAAATCTCCTTTGTGCTTCTAGATCTTGATGTCCTGCCTAAAATGTGCACAGAATTGTCTACAGTACTCCAGCTGAGGCTTAATGATTACTTTGTAAATCGTTAGTTAGCATGATTTACAAAGTATCTCCTTTTTTAACTGACTTAGTGGCACAGTGGTTAGCACTGCTGCATCACAGCTTTATGGACCCAAGCTCAATTCCAGCCTTAGGTGACTGTGTGGAATATGCACGTTCATGTGTGGGTTTCTTTTGGGTGCACTGGTTTCCTCCCACAGTCCAAAAAATGTACAGGTTTGGTGGATTAGCTAAATTGCCCCTTAGTGTATCAGGTTGTATAGGTTAGATGGATTAGCCATCAGAAATGTGTGGGGGAGACAGCCCAGGTAAAATACTCTGGCAGAAAGTTGGTGTAGACTTGATGGGCTGAAATGGCCACTTCTGCACTGATGGGATTTTATACTTGCCCTGCCACTTTCAAAGATATGCAAATATGCATCACCAGGTTTCTGCTTTTGCACCCCTTTTACATTAGTCCTAATTAGTTTATACTGTCTCTTCATGGTGTCCCTCCCAAAATGCATCACTTCACACTTGCTGTTTTAAATTGTATATGCCATATGTCTGCTCATTTTAGGGAGTCTGCTGAAGTCTGGTACTATCCTCACTAATTACTATGTTAAGTTTTTCAGCTACAAAATTAAAATTTGTGCTCTTGTTCTCAGGTTCATGTCCTTTACACGTAAAAAGAAAAACAAAGGTCAAATTACTGACTGCTGGGGGAACCCATTGAAGACGTCAGTTAGAAAGAAACATCTATTTACTATAAATCTCTGCTAGCCACCTTTAGCCAATTATGTGTCAATTTTACCAACATCCCATTAATTCCACGTGCTTCCGTTTTCTGAATAAATCTGTACTATAGTATTTTGTCAAATGCTCTCTGGAAGTCTAGACAACATACACAACATCCACTGCACTCTGATCAACCCGTAGCTAGTTCATAGGACTCAATTAGGTTTGATAGACACAATGTACCTTTAATAAATCTATGCCAACTTTGTTCATAATACTTCAATTGAGAATTTTGTCCTTTTCTATCACTGACATTAAACTGGCATTTGGGTACAAGGTTCACTACAGTTTCTAATATAATTTATATTTCTATATATGTAGTGTTTCTGTGCTGAGGACTTATCAGGTTGTTCAATTAATTCGTTACAAGCTTTCATAAAATTTTGTTAAAAATTCTAACTTTTAACAATTCTAGGCAAGTTGAAAAATCCACGTCCTTTATTAAAAGAGAGTACAAAGCAAAGATGTTATTCTAAACCATCACAAGATATTGGATATGTTTTAGTTGGAATATCATCTTGAATTGTAGACACAACAATTTAGAAAAGATGAGTGTTTTCTGTTATGTGGAAACTGGGGTCACTTTAGAGCAGAGAAGATTAAGGAGAGATTTGATAGGGGTGTTAACAATTATGAGTTTGATAGAGTAAATAGGCAGAGATTGTTAAGGTTGGCAAAAAATGGCAGCATGAAGAAACATTTTTTACATTGAGTTTTGTGAAATACACTACCTGAAAGATACACTTTCGAGAGGGCTTTGAAGGGAATAAAATTACATACTGTTGGACAAGAACGAAGTGAGTGGATCGAGTGACATAGTTCCACCAATTAACAACCAAGATAATCCAACTGTTCTTTCTGTGCTGAATCATTAAGTCTCACAGTCAAGAAAAAGAACTGCTTTTTCCTTGAAATGTCATATGCCTAAATTTACCTGGAAGATACAGATTTATGGGACTTTAATATTTTTATTAGTGGACTAATCGGCAAATTCAAATCAGTTGGTAGCACACTTGCCTATAAGTTACAGGACTTGAACACAAGAATCAGTGCTCAGGGTGTGCTGAATGATTTGGAGGTATGGTCTTTCAAATGAGACATTACACTGAGGCCCCATCTGTCTGCTATAGTGGATGTAAAAGATCCCTTGGCACTGTTGGAGTTATCACGATGAACCTGGCTAATATTTATCCCTCAATTAATGTAAAAACAGCTTATCTAGTTATCACATTTCTGTTTACACACCTTAATGGATTCCACCTTGCTCTCAGATTCACCTTTAAAGCAAAACAGTCTCATAAGCTCCCTTGACATGCTAATTAAATCTGCCAGTGGGGTCTCTATTACTGTCTACCACCAGCCCACGTCACTAGTTAGCATACATATTGGGATTCCCACAGTTCCACGCGCTATAAAATTGGCTTTATTGACAACCTTGTAAATCAGGTCCAAGCCCGTTGTTCATGCAAGTTTATGCAAAATAGGGTACCTTAAGGCTATTCTGGGAATCATGGGCTGTGCTTGCAAAACTCAGAACATAGTGTTCAGCATTAGGTATGACTGACAATACTTACTAAATAGTTTTGATTTTGCTGAGATGTGAAGTCATGGTAATGTTACTGGACTTGAATTCAGAGGCCCGGACCAATGACCTGAGGTCATCGGTTTAAATCCCATCATGGCAGCTGTTGGCATTTAAATTAATAAATCAGGAATATAAATCGAGTCTCAGATATTGATGTAGTCTGTGTCCATATGATAACATTCAGGCTTGGGCTGACAAGTGGCAAGTAACATTCATGCCAGGCAATGATCATCTCCAATACGAGAAAATCTAGTCGTCTTGCATTGATGTCTACTGACAACGCTATTTTCACAGAATTGTGCAGTGTAGAAGACAAGTCTGCACTCACATGCAAGAAACACTTGACCTCCCACCTCCCATTTACCATCACTTGGCTGATAGCCATGAATGTTATGTTCCAAATGCTCATTCATGTGAGGCAAATTTACAAAGGATGTGAGACAACTTGCCTCAACCACCCTCCAAGGCAACACATTCCAGACTGATTACACAGATGGTGACAATGTTTTTCTTCCCCCGCCCCCCCCAAACCTCCTGCTCCTCACCTTGAATCTTTGTCCTTTCAAGACTGATTCTTCAGCTAATGGGAATAGTTTCTTTTATCCACTCTCAATGTCCCTCATAATCTTGTACACCTGGATCAAGTCACCCTTTGGTCTTCTCTGTTCCATCGAAAACAATCCAAACCTATACAACCTCTTCATAATTTAAATTGTTCCATCCTAGGCAGCATCCTGATGAATCGCCTCTGCACCTCCTCCCGTACAACCACATTCTCCCGATAATGTGGCAAGCAGAACTGCACATGATATTCTAGCTGTGGCCTTACCAAATTTCTATGCAGTAAATACCTGCATAGTTGAGGGCAAACCAATGTCTGATATCATTTAAGATGGGCAAATGCAAACTTGTGAGTTTGGGTAAGAAAGATGGACAGTGATAACACAAACAAAATTGCATAAACTAGATATGACACAGGAGAGGTGCAGTTTATGCCAAAAAAAGCACTGTTATATATTGAGCTAAACTTGGCTCCTTGAAAATTAAATTCACAGGGCTGGTGGAGTTAGGTTAAATTTTCCATGTTGGATGAAGAATCCTGGATAATGAAAGATAATTTGTCATTCCAGCAATTGTACAATACTGCCAAAATAGCCCTATTTATTTGAACTTGGCTTTGGTTGTTACAAAGTTAGGTTGGTGCTCTGTTGTAGGATGGTCAATTGTGACCAAAGGCAAGCACTGGCATCAACATTTTAATATAGACTAAAGGAATGTGATGAATATGGAACTGAAGACGTTAGGAAATAAATCGAAGGGCTGTCACAAATTATATAAAAATTATTTTTATATTGGCTGAAAGCTAGTTGGAACAATAGACATTAGTTTAGTTGCACTTATGTATATTCAAGTCTCATCCAGCTACAATTCATAGCTGGGTGGTAAAGAATATAACTAAGCTGTATGCATTTAAAAGTTTTGTATCTTATGAAACATATGTTATATAACCTACACCTCCAGCTCAACAACTGCAGTTTTAGCCTATTCCGATATAATGACCACAGGTAAACCTCTCGTTAATGTCCAGCATCTGAATACAATTAAATACCCAATCAACATACACATAGTCCTATGTCCTGGAGATTAAAGAAGTGGACGTGAAAGATATGTAAAGTTTATTTATTAGTGTCACAGGGAGGCTTACATTAACACTGCAATGAAGTTACTGTGAAAATCCCCTAGTCACCACACTCTGGTGCCCGTTCAAGTACCCTGAAGGAGAATTAGCATAGTCGATGCATCTAATCAGCACATCTTTTTGGACTATGGGAGGAAACCAGAGCATCTGGAGGAAACGTGCAGACACAGAACATGCAAACTCCACACACAATGACCCAAGCTGGGAATTGAACCCAAGTCCCTGGTGCTGAGGCAGCAGCGCTAGCTACCATGCTGCCCCATGAATGTACATGTGTAGGTGAATGAGTTATTGTTAGCACTCTAAATTTTTTTTTATTTGTTGATGGGATGTGGGTGTTGCTGGGTGGGCCTGCATTTCTCATCCATCCTTGAGGTCAGTTAAGAATCAACCATATTGCTGTGGATCTGGACTCATGTAGCTCAGACAAGGGCGGCCGGGTTCTTTCCCTGAAGAAAATAGTAGGTGCGTTTTTACAATATTCAACAATGACTTCATGATCGTCGTTCGACTTTTATTTCCAGATTATATGATTGAAGTCAAAGTGCACCATTTGCTATGTTGGGTTTCAGACCTGGGTCCCCAAAGCATTACCCTGGGTCTCTGGACGGACTCCCACCCACCCACACACACCCACCCACACCCACACCCACACACACACACACACACACACACACACGCGCACCGCCACCATACTATTGTACAAGTAGATGCAGAACAGTGTGAATCAACCTTCATATAAGTAAGATGCTCACGTTTGAGACAGAGATTGATGTCACTGAATGTAAGATGGTTTCTTTAGGAGACCTAATTTTGTGGAACGTAAATATATCTCCATTTTCTAACATCAAATACTTACATTTTTATAGGATCTTTAATGTAATAAAACGCCCAAAGATGCTTTCTAGGACCAAGTATTGAACAACATTTGACATGGAGTCACACAAGATTTCAGGGCAGACAATAGAGGTAGGTTTTAATGAGGATGGAGAATTTTAGGGAGGGCGTGTCAGAGCTTATGGTCTATGAAACTAAAGGCACAGGTGTCAATTTTTAAGTTTATTTATTAGTGTCACAAATAGACTTGTATTAACATTGCAATGAAGTTATTGTGAAAATCCCCTCATTGCCAAACTCTGGTACACTGAAGGAGAATGGCCAATGAATTGTGGACCAATTATAAAAAATGGGTTTATGCAGGAAATTGGGAAATACTCTCGTGCCTTCACATCCTTTCTGAAGTGTGTGCCCAGAGTTGATTACAGTGCACCAGTTGGAACTAAATCATGTTATACAAAGGTTCACCAGGACCTCTATGGAAGTTATGTACTCTGCCTTTATTTATAAAACCCAGGATGCCTTTTTAATAATTCTCTCAATCTGTCACTTAGAATGATTTGCACGCATATACCCACAGACTTCTCTGCTCCAGCATCACTTTTAGAATTGTAACCTTTAGTTTATTTTGTAAACAAAGATAAGAATTTTAAAATTGTTGATGGATTGGAGTCAGTGGCCTGTATTTTGCAATCCTAGACAAAGCACCACTATTCTTCTTTGGTTTTGCCCTTTCCCACATTTGTGTAGCTGGTGCAAAGTCATAGTGATTTCCAAGTCTTCAGGAACTGATGTCATCAAATAGAGTAAGTAACCAATCATTTTGAAGTACTCACAGACAAGAAACCAGGAAGTAAAATGGAACTGATTGTCTTTCACATTCAATTACATTTCAGAGAGAGTGAAATAAATAATTGTAATGTTGGATTAAGGACAAAGGCAAAATTCTTTTTTAAAAAAGTATACAAATGGATATTTAATCATGAGAAATTTGATATTTCACATATATAATTTTTCTGAGCCAATGGCCTGTTGAGTATTGATTACAAACTTGGTATGCCATTGTGAAAGCCCAGTGACGCCTTGTTCGAAAATGTGTAACTTTTTAAAGGATTCTTGCAGTGAGACTAACAGTGTAAAAAGGAAAGTTCTTATCAGTATGGTGATTTCTGATCAATTGCAAACTGAAGAGACTTCAACACATGTCATATGGTGAAGCTTGGGGTTATGGCAATTTTTGTACTTTTGCATTTAACTATGCATGTGCAGGCTCCAGAAGATGCTGTCAGTTTCACAGAAGTGATGACTACTGACACTGATGTGCTCAGTGTCAGTACTGTAAAATCTAGGCTATTATAGTTCAGTGACTACGTGAGTAAGGACGCACATACAATATAGGGAGTAGAGTTTTGTATGAGTCAAAGTTTATGAAGGCTGCAAGGTGAGAGGCTGGCTAGGAAAGCATATAAATGGTTGAGTTTAAAGCTAGCAAGGCATGGATGAGGGTTTCAGAAAATGCTAATCACTGTTGCCACCCTCTCTAGAAACTGGAGTGGAACTATCCAAATTCATTTCACATGGATATCTTCAACTGACAAAGAAGCAAATGCCAATAATAATTCAAGTTGCTGCATTAATTTGTTGACCTAACTTTTTGGTATTCCTGAATGTAAATCTCTATCTGACTCTCTTTCCCCCTCTGTGTCTCCCTCTCTCTGACCTAGATTTTTATAATCAAAGGAGGAAGGGGGATTTGGGAAGATTCCTACTTTGGCACTCCTGTTTTGGGCGAAAGCACTACAAAAGTAGGATCTTCATTCCTGGGATAGAGTGTGGGCTGAAATCCTGGAAAGAGCTGTGGAGGTGGCCACAGGCTGCTGGGTGTGGAAGCGAGCTGTTTAAACAGCCTACATTCGTGCCTTAGGACTTTGTCCTTGTGAAAAAAGACAAAGACTGTCCAGCTCTTACCTCTCACGCTCTGTGTGCCACTACATACTGCCATTTCCCCCAGCTCACCCCTATGTTCCCATATGCTACTTAAGCAAAGCTTTGCCTTTCCACCCATCTGCAGGCACCTCATGACTCCTGTGCCAAGCTCTGAGGAAGAGTCATCCAGACTTGAAATGTTAGTTTGTAGTCTCTCCACAGATGCTGTCAGACCTGCTGAGATTTTCTAACACTTCCTGTTTTTGTTTCAGATTCCAGCATTCACAGTAATTTGCCTTTATCTGGCACTTCCATGCCCACTAACCACTATATGCATTCTAGAACCAACTAACACTGTAGCGCATAGTGAAATGTGTGTAAAAAAAAAAATAATCCATTGACAGCTTTCTTCTATGCTTGGGGGGGAAAAAAATGTCTGGACTAATGACTGTCAATCAGCCAGCCCCTTTAAAGCCATAAACCCTTGAAATCATTTAACTTGTGTTAAGAAACATTGTGAAATTAACAGTAGAAATCAGCAGCCCAAGCTGTCAATCAAACAATATTTTGTCTCAGATGGAGGTTTTCTGGTATTTGGAGAGTTGGACTTTCAACCAAGCCTTGTTATTTATTCTCTGCATGTATGAGCTGCCTATGACCTCATTTGCAACAATTCCATTCACGTATTGCTGTGTGCTCCTGAGCTGACCTACTTTGGTTCCTGGATAAGCAATGTCTTGATTTGAAAATTCTCACCCTTTTCAAATCCCTCATTCTCCTTCAGTCCCACAACTCTGAGATATTTGTGGTTATCCAATTCTGCCCTCTTGAGCATTACCAATTTGGAATCATTCTACTGTTAGTCTTATGCCTTCTGTTGTCTAAACTCTGCTCCCGAAATGAAATTCCACCATGAGAGAAAATATCCACTGGTTTCTCCACAATACTCCAGGTGTGGTCTCATCAATGCCTTGTATAGTTGTAGCAAGACTTCTCCACTTTTATACTCCTGTTGTGATAAATTTTTTGCTATACCTGCATGCTAACTTTTGACAATTCATGTATAAGGCCACCCACATCCTCTGTAGTTCAGCATTCTGTACAATCTCCATTTGAATAATATTTTGCTTCGTCTAGTTGTCTGGCCAACGTGGACAACATCACATATATTTCATTTACCAAATTTTTACGTCACATAACTTATTTAGATCTCCTTGAAAATGTTTTGTAACCTCACAACTTTTTTCCTACCTATCTTTGTATCTTCAGCAAATTTGGCTACAATATACAATTTCCATTCATCCAAGTCATTAATATTGAACTTAAATTGTTGAGGCCAATGCAGTACTTGGCTATGTATAGTTTGCTAACCTGAAAATTATCCATTTATCCCGACTTTGTTTCCTGCTATATTAGCATGGATTGGCTAATTATCACTCCTCAACACTCTTGTATGGAGACCAGAATTGTACACAGTACTACAGTGTGGTCGCAAGACATCCCTACTTTTAAAATAGACACCTCTTGTTCTGTATTCTTTGTGGTGCCTTATGGAATACAAAAACTCTGTATCTACATTTTCCCCTTTGTCCACCCAGCTTGTTGCATCTCCACAGAACCCAAATTTATCAAACACAATTTGCCGTTCATAAGACCACGTTGACTTTTTTTTGTAAATTTATTCATTCGTGGGACATGGGCGTTGCTGGCTGGACAGCATTTATTACGGATCACTAGTTGCCTTTAAAAAGATGTCTTCTTGAATCACTGCAGTACACGTGCTGTGGGTTGACCCACAATGCTGTTAGAGAGGGAATCCCAGGATTTTGACCCAGCGAATACAAAGGAGTGGCAATAGTTTCCAAGTCAGGATGGTGAGTGGCTTGGAGGACAATTTGCAGGTGGTGGTGTTCACATTGTATCTTCTGCCCATGTCTTTCTAGATGGAAGTGGTCATGGCTTTGGAAGGTGCTGTTTCAGGATCTTTGGTGAATTGCTGCAGTGCACCTTGTAGACAGTCCACACTGCTGCTAGTGACGTTGGTGGCGGGGGGAGTTGTTTGTGAGTGTGGTGCCTACCGAGTGGGCTGCTTTGTCTAAAGTTTATTTATTAGTGTCATAAGTAGGCTTGCATTAACATTGCAGTGAAGTTAGTGCGAAAATCCCCTAGGTGCCATACTCTGGCACCTGTTTGGGTACATTGAGGGAAAATTTAGCATGGCCAGTGCACCTAATGAGTACATCTTTTGGGCTATGGCAAGAAACCAGAGCACCCGGAAGGAACCCAATCAAATACAGGAGAGCTTGCAGACTCCACTCAGTGACCCACGCTGGAATCAAACATAGGACCCTTCTGCTCTGAGACAGCAGTACTCATCATTGTACCACCTTGCCCCCACGGATGGCGTCAAGCTTGAGAATTGTTGTTGCTGCATCCATCCAGGCAAGAGGGGAGTATTCTATCACATTCCTGATTTGTGCCGTGTAAATAGTGGGTAGGATTTGGGAAGTCAGGAGGTGAGTTACTTGCCTTGGACTTGCTCCTGTAGCCACTGTGTTTACGTGATGAGTCCAGTTGAACCCCAGGGATGTTGACAGTGAGGGATTCAATGATGGTAATGCCATTAAGTGTGAAGGGGTGGTGGTTAGATTATCTCTTACTGTTGATGGTCATTGCCTTGCATTTGTGTGGCGCGAACATTACTTGCCACTTGTCAACCCAAGCCTGGATATTGTCCAGAACTTGCTGCATTTGAACATGGACTGTTTCAGTATCTGAGGCATTGGCAAAGATCCCTACTTTTGATCTTATGACGGAGGGATGGTCATTGATGAAGCAGCTGAAGATGGTTGGGCCCAGGACACTACCCTGAGGGCCTCCGACAGAGATGTCCTAGAGCTGCGATGACCGCCCCTCCTCCCCTCAGCCACCATAACCATCTTCCTGTGTGCCAGATATCAGTCCAACCAGTTTGTCCAATTCCCGTGGACTCCAGTTTTGCTAGGGCTCCTTGATGCCATACTCGGTTGAATGCGGTCTTGCTGTCAATCTCGCCTCACCTCTGGAATTCAGCTCTTTGTTCATGTTTGAACCAAGTCTGTAATGAGATCAGGAACTGGGCAACCCTGGTGAAACCCAAACTTGGTGTTGCTTAGCAGGTGCTGTTTGATATCACTGTTGATGACGCCATTCAGCACTTTACTGATGATTGACGATAATTGTCTGGGTTGGAATTGCCCTGTTTCTTGTGTACAGAACATACCTGGGCAATTTTCCATCTTGCCAGGTAGTGTAGTAGTGTATTGGAAGAGCTTGGCTAGAGGACTGGTAAGTTCTGGAGCACAAGTCTTCAGTACTATTGCCAGAATGTTGTCAGGGCCCATTGCCTTCGCAGGACCTACAACCGATTTCTTGACATTATATGGAGTAAATTGAATTGGCTGGAGACTGGCATGTGTGCTGCTGGGGAACACTGGAGGAGACTGAGATGGATCATCCACTCAGCACTTTGGGCTGAAGGTTGCTTCAGTCTTATCATTGGAACTGATATGATGGGCTGCTCCATCATTGAGGATGGGGATGTTTGTGGAAGCTCCTTCTCCAATGAGTTCTTCACCATCATTCACGACTGAATGTGGCAAGACTGCAGAGCTTGGATCTGATACATTGGTTGTGGGATTGCTCAGTTCTATCACTTGCTGTTTGGCATACAAATAGTCCTGGAAGTTTTACCAGGTTGACGCCACAGTTTTAAATATACCTGGTACTGCTCCTGGCCTGCCTGCATTCTCTATTGAACCAGGGTTGATCCCCTGGCTTGATGATGATGGTTTAGTGGGGGATATACCAGACCATGAGGTTGCAGATTGTGTTGGAGTACAGTTCTGCTGCTGTTGATGACCTACATGCCTCATTGATCCCCAATCTGCCTGATTGTATTATGATTTTCTAAATGTTCTGCTACTACTGCCTTAATAATGGATTCTAGCCATTTTCACAATGGTGCTTGTTATATTAACTGATCTATAGTTTCCTGGTTTGTCTTCTTTTTTTGAATCGTGATGTCACATTTACATTCATATTCTGGCAAGATCACGAGATACCAATTGAAATCCTGGTGGAAGCTTTACTACCCTAACTCAGATACAGTTTTCAAATATAGAGCTGTAAGATAGTATGAAAATGAAAACATCTTTTATACGTAGTCATTTAATATGAAAGCCAGGGATTAATGGGCACGAGACACTATCTGTACCACAGTAAAATATAATGTACAGTTTTAATAATACCATGATGGAAAATCTAATGGGTGTGTAGGAGCTGAGGGACCTGCATGTATATGTGCATATGTCATTTGAAGTTGGCTGGAAAGGTGGAGATAGCACTTAATAAAGCATGCCGTACTTAGGCCATTAAATCACTCCTACACTATAATGTTCCAAACAAGCTGGCACTCGAGATCCATATTAAGCTAAAGTTACTGAGTCGATGAAGCAAATGCCTGTCATTAACTCTCCGGGAGCTGACATATTCAAGTTTGGAGGTGTTTACTTGACAAGGAACCTCACTAGCCTCTTTTTGCTTAATTTTGAATCGGGAATTTTGTCCAAGAATACGATCTTTCTCCATATCCTAGTTATGACTGTAACACTACATTCTGCATGCTCTCGTTTCCTGCTCTTGAACGGTATGTCTATATGGCATGCAAGAAACAATGCTCTTCACTGTATGCAATACATATGACAATAATAAATCAGAAGATGTTCCATAACTCACCTGTACAAATGGAAAGGAAGCAAGTCATTGTGGTGTTTTAGTTATCTTAACAGCAGCAGAATTTCTTGCATGGATTATTCTCAACACAATTGACATTCTTTATACAGACTTGGTGTATTTGACTTTCATGCTGGATGAGGAACAGTTGACATGAATTTTGCGGTGCAGGAAGCTCAAGAAAAGTTTTGTGTACGTGGCATTTACTGACCTGACCAAAGACCTTGGGCACAGTAAAATGTGAAGGTCTACTGAAGATGCTGTACAAACACATCTGTCTTGAAAAGATAATCAGGTCATCCATTTATTTCATGATGGTCAATCGAATTCAAGATGGTGCCTTATCAGGTGTCTTTCTGGTCACCAATAGATCCAGGCAAGGCTGTGTAATGGCTTTGGTTCTATTTGCTATTTACTTTTCAGGATCTTGATGTAGGAGTTCACATTCAGTTCATGATAACCACTTCAATCTGCAAAAGCTCATGGCTGGTACAAAGATTACAGAACAGCTATAATGCTGACAATTGTGCTGTCACAGCACACGCTCTGGAGCACATTCAGCTACATGTTGAGCTCTCGTGCACAAACCTCAAAGTGTTGTCCCTAGAGTAAGTCTGAAAAAGACAGAGCTCTTGGGTGTGGCTGGCTACAAACTTCAAAACCTCTTGTCACAATCAGTAATACACTCCAACTCAGTTCAGAAGTATCCTCTCCAAGAAAACAACATTTTAGAACTTTTTGTTATTCATTCATGAGGTGTGGACATCAATGGTCAGACCAGCATTTATTGCCCATCCCTAATTGCTCTTGAGGAGATGGCTGTGAGCTGCCTTCTTGAATAGCTGCAGTTTGTGTTGTTGCAACCCCCATAGTGCTATGAGGAAGGGAGTTCCAGGATTTTGACCCTGGAACGGAAGTACATTTCAGATGGTGGTGTTCCCATGCATCTGCTGCCCTTGTCCTCCCAGGTGGCAGAGGTTGTGGTTTTGGGAACTGCTGTCTAAGGATCCTTGGTGATGCAGTGCATCTGTAGATGGTAAACACTGCTACCATTGTGCATTGGTGGTGGAGGGAGCAAATGATTAAGGTGATGGATGGGGTGCCAATCAAATGGACTGCTTTGTCCCACATGAGTGTTTGAGCTGCATGCATCATGCAAGTGGTGATAATTCCAACACACTCCTGATTTGAGCTGTGTAGATGGGGGCTGTCAGAGATGAGATACTCACTGCAGAATACCCAGTTTCTGACCTCCTGTTGTAACCACATTATTCATATGGCTGGTTCAGTTCAATTTCTGGTTGATGGTAGCCCTCAGGATGTCATTAGTGGGGGATTCAGTGATGGTAATGGCATTGAATGTCATGGGGAGATGGTTAGTTTCTCTCACCCTTTTTGAAGATGGTCATTGCCTGGTAGCATGAAAGTTACTTGCCACTTATCAGTCTGAGCCTGAATATTTTACATGTCTTGCTGCATTTTAGATCTCTTCGTTTCCAAAGATTGTGAGTTCGATATTAAAATTTGTGGCTTTATTCAGCACCCAAAGGTGCGGCACAGTTACACTTCTTTCGCTGTTCCCAAGGCAAGAAAGAGAGCTGTTTGTGCACTTAGTACATATACCCATGATGTCACTGGTCTTAACCTCATTAGTGCATTTAAATTGCACTGCCAGGCCCTGATTGGTGATGGGGAGCACATCACCAGTGACATGACAGCAGATATTGGTGTCATATGGGCCGCAGGGCCAAAATCGGGAGGTGGGGTAGCCATTTCCATTGGGTTCCGGAAAAGGGGGTGGCGGCAGCCATTTTACGAGGAGATGTATTACAGTTGATAAGGGGGATGTGCTGGATATTCTTGAGGGGCTGAAAATAGATAAGTCCCCTGGTCCGGATGGGATCTACCCTAGGATTCTCTGGGAGGCTAGAGAGGTGATTGCAGAGCCTCTGGCTCTGATCTTCAGGTCGTCATTGGTCTCTGGTGTAGTCCCGGAGGATTGGAGGATAGTGAATGTTGTCCCATTGTTTAAGAAGGGGAACAGAGACTTTGCCGGGAATTATAGACCGGTGAGTCTTACTTCTGTTGTGGGCAAGGTTTTAGAAAAAATTATTAGGGATAGGATTTATAGTTATTTGGAGTGTAATGAATTGATTAGAAATAGTCAGCATGGTTTTGTAGCGGGTAGGTCGTGCCTTACTAACCTTATTGAGTTTTTTGAGAAGGTGACCAAAGAGGTGGATGGGGGCAAGGCAGTTGACGTGGTATATATGGATTTTAGTAAGGCGTTCGATAAGGTTCACCATGGTAGGCTTCTGCAGAAAATGCAGATGTATGGGATTGTGGGTAATCTAAGAAGTTGGATCAGGAATTGGCTATCAGATAGGAGACAGAGGGTGGTGGTTGATGGTAAATATTCATCATGGAGTTCGGTTACAAGTGGTGTGCCTCAGGGATCTGTTTTGGGGCCACTGTTGTTTGTAATCTTTATTAATGATCTGGATGAGGGTATAGTTGGGTGGATTAGTAAATTTGCTGATGACACCAAAGTCGGAGGTGTGGTAGATTGTGAGGAAGGGTGTCATAGTCTGCAGGGAGACTTAGATAGGTTGCAGAGCTGGGCCGAGAGGTGGCGGATGGAATTTAATGCGGAGAAGTGTGAGGTAATTCACTTTGGTAGGAGCAACAGATGTGTCGAGTATAGGGCTAACCGGAGGACTTTGAATAGTGTGGATGAACAGAGGGATCTAGGTGTATGTGTACATAGATCCCTGAAAGTTGGGAATCAAGTAGATAAGGTTGTTAAGAAGGCGTACGGTGTCTTGGCGTTTATTGGTAGGGGGATTGAATTTAGGAGTCGCAGCGTCATGTTGCAACTGTACACTACTCTGGTGCAGCCGCACTTGGAGTACTGTGTGCAGTTCTGGTCCCCACATTACAAGAAGGATGTGGAGGCTTTGGAGAGGGTGCAGAGGAGGTTTACTAGGATGTTGCCTGGTATGGTGGGGAGGTCCTATGAGGAGAGACTGAGGGATTTAGGGTTGTTTTCGTTGGAAAGAAGGCGGCTAAGAGGGGATCTTATTGAAACATATAAGATATTAGAGGTTTAGATAGGGTGGATAGTGATAGACTTTTTCCTTGGATGGAGAAAGCTAGCACGAGGGGGCATGGCTTTAAATTAAGGGGGGGTAGCTACAGGACGGATGTCAGGGGTAGGTTCTTTACCCAGTGGGTGGTGAGGGATTGGAATGCCCTGCCTGCTGCAGTTGTAAATGCGCCTAGTTTGGGGGCGTTTAAGAGATCTGTGGATAGGTTTATGGACAAAAAGGGATTGGTATAGGCTAGTGGGTCATTGTTTTTGTAACTGGTTGGCGCAACGTCGTGGGCCGAAGGGCCTGTTCTGCGCTGTTATGTTCTATGTTCTATGTCCCCTGACTTCCTGATCAGCATCGCTGCCGGTGTGATGCAGTGCAGCCCCATCACCCTGGGAACACTCCAATACGAAGCCAATTCACTCATGATCCCAGTGTCACCACAGAGCCCTTTGCTACCAACAAAGATGATAGCCACACACGCGCTCTCTTGCTCACGCCCCTAATAAAAATTATCTGTGCATGCTCCACCACTGCACATTGACTGCTTCAATATCTGAGGAGTTGCAAATATAGCTGAACACATGTGCAATTATCAGCAAATATCCCCACTGCAGATCTTGTAATGGAAGGAAGGTGTTGATGAAGCAGGGGAAGGGTTTGGGTCAAGGACACCACTGAAAAACTCCTAGAGTGGTATCTTGAACTGAGATGATTGACCTTGGCAACAGTCACAACCATTTTTCTTTGCGCTAGGTATGATTTCAGCCAGCAGAGAATTTACCTTCTGATTCCCATTGACTTTGGTTTTGCTAGGGCTCCTTGCTGCCACGCTTATCGAAATGTAACCTTGGTGTCAAGATCAGACACTCTCACTTTACCTCTGGAATTTAGCTCTTTTGTCCACATTTAGACTGAGGCTGTGATGAGGTCCTGACAGAACCCAAACTGAGCATCAGGGAGCAGGTAATTTCTGTGTTAGGATAGGAAATAATTAATAGTCAAGGAGTGTTTAAGGTTGTTAATGTGAGTTAATTGGTTAAGCACACCACTGGGTTTATATATAGGGGAAATACTCTAGTTTAGTGATGTGCCACTCTTCTGCATCTACATTTACGATTGGGTGCCCATGGATCTGGTGCATGTAGTGTTCACTATCATTATTGTAGCTTTCTGCAATGGGCACCACGGGGGCTGGAGTCCCTTAATTACCCCGGCAATCACATTTTGGTTTGAACTTTGGAAATTTCCTTTCTGATTCTCTTTCGTTGCAGTTTCTCTTTAGGGAGCTGCCCTGTTAATTTATTCACACAATCGTTTGTCAATTTGTCCCCTTAATTTGTTAATTTGCTTTAATTCAAAAACCTATGAAGAGGTAACACCCTGGTCTGACTGCCACTTTTCTGCGACTGTGTTCCCAACCAGGTGTACTGAGAGTGGGAACACGTGGTGTCTGCATGATCAAGCCCTTCCATGTCCTGTGGATACCACAGGGGCTGTGCCCTTTTCTTGGCCTCATTGATGTATGTAAGTCCAGAGTGTAGTGACAAATATCCTTGTAGGGGTATTTGCTAGTGTTGTTGGGGAATGTTTAACTAATGTGGTGGGTGAGTGGGAACCTGAGTGGAAGACAAAAGAGAAGGAACAAAAAGAGAATTGAAAGACAGAAAAATAGAAAACAAAAGTGGAAGCAGACCAACTCTCAGGCTAAAGAAATTCAGCATGTCCACTCGTAGCCCGGTCCATCACACAAAGCAACCTCCCAACCATTGATTCCGTCTACACTTCCTGCTACCTTGGGAAAGCAGCCAGCATTATCAAGGACCTCACGCACTCTGAATGTACTGTCTTCCACCACCTTCTGTTTGGGAAAAAAATACAAAAGTTTGAAAAGACATACCAACAGACTCAAGAGCAGCTTCCTCCCTGCTGTCATCCGACTTTTGAATGGCCCTATCATGTATTATGAAGCTCGCAATTTTCTGATCCTGTTTTCATTTCACGTCCATGACATGTATATTTCAGTTAGCAATCAGCTGCAGAAGCCTAAATGATCTTTGTCTTCATCCTTCCTGCAACAGAAACATTGTATTCTGCATCCTATCCTGTTTTTCTTCCCGATGTATTTTATGAATGGTACGTTTTAGTTGTACAGCGTGTAAGGACTAGCAGAAAATGGAGGCAGAATTTTAAAAAAAAATGTTAAAAAGATAAGTCTAAAGATACTGGTCCGAATTCACAGAGCATTTGCAATAAGATGAATTAACAGTGAAAATTGCTAATCAAAGTGGTGATAATGATTGCAATTATGGAGATGTGGCTACAGAATGACTGAGACTGGGAACTGAATATCCGAAGGTATTTGTTATTTAGAAAGCTATGATGTGGAGATGCTGGCGTTGGACTAGGGTAGGCACAGGTAAGACATCTCACAACATCAGATGAAAGTCCAACAGTTTTTTATTTTCATGTATTTATTAGACTTCATTAAGTTTACAGAAACATTTCAAAACAGTGTAGGCATCAACTCTTGATAACTAGCCTGCTATTGACAACACTGGGACCATCTGTTTCTATCAGTTATCGGTTCCGTCTCATATGATGGGTGTTCACGGGGTCTTGTGGCAATGTTCCACCACAGTGGTGGAAATTCACCGTCACGAGCAGGGGGCAGAGCCTCACTCTGAGGATTATCAGTCACTTCCACTTGCAGTTGCTTCACCTCTCTATTCCGACACTGGAAGTGCAGCTTCTTCCATTACTGTTGCTTGGCAAAGTAATCTGGATACGTTGCCCTCTCAGATGGATGCCAATAATCCCGATAGGATTCAGGTGTCTTGTAGCAATTGTATTTCTTTGGTCGCCTGAGCTTTCAAAGCGCTGGGATCTTGGGTTCATGTTACACTCTCTGTAACCCCCACGACTTGTCTGGGCTTGCAAAATCTCACTAACTGTCCTGGTTGGAGACAATTCACCCCTCTTTAACCTGTGCTTAACCCTCTCTCCACTCACATTGTCTACATCTGTAAAGACTTGATTACCATCCCAACCGTTATCTTCTAATTGAGTCTGTGTGTATACGTGCCCTGTTTGTGAACCCAACTCTGAAGGGGCAGCGCTCCGAAAGCTCCTGCTGTCAAATAAACCTATTGGACTTGAACCTGGTGTTGTGAGATTTATTACGATATTTAGGAAGGACAAACAAAAAGAAAGGAGGGATAGTGCAAGTTAACTATGAGATCAATGCAATATTCGGAGGATATTGGCTTAGAAAATCTAGATGTAGAATCAGTCTGAATGGTGCTAAGAAGCAATAAGGGACAGAAAACATATGAGTGCAAGTTGTCTTTAGGCCTCCAAACAGTAGAGGTAAGGTATGAGATGGCAGCATTAAACAAGAAATTAAAGACGAATGTAACAAGGGTGCTACAATTATCGTGGATGACTTTAATTTACGTAGCCCTTGGACAAATCAAATTAGCAACAATACTTTCACAGCGTGTACAAGATTTTTTAAGACTAATATGTTGAGGAACCAACTCGAGAACATGTTATTCTAGATTTTGTTATTTTGCAATGAAAAAGGATTAATTTATAATCTTGTGTGGGGTCGTTGGGGAACAGTGACTATAACATTGAATTTCTCATTTGGATGGAAAGTGAAGCAATTTGATCAAAAACTTGGGTCCTAAATCTAAACAATGGGAACTACCAAGCTATGGGATGTGAGCTGGCTAAGGTAGATCAGACAACGTTATTAAAATGTATGGCTGTGGATAGGTAATAGCTGATATTTAAAGCATGAATATATGCATTTCAGTAGTTATGTATTCATTTCTGGTACAAAAACATGGCTTCCAAAATAAATTAAGGATCATATTGCATCCTAAGATATGAAGTTGCGTGAGAATTAGGAGAAATTCAATATTCTGCAAAGGCAGACCAAGAGATTGATTAAGAGGGGGAAGATAGAGTACGAGAGTAAACTTGCTTGTAACATAAAGCACACAGTAAAAGCTTGTATAAGTGTGTAAAAAAGAAAAATATTAGTGAAGACAAGTGTAGGTCTCTTACAGTCCAAAAATGGAGAATTTATAAGCGAGAACAAGAAAATGGCAAAGCAGTTAAGTAACTACATTACTCTGTTTTCACAGAGAAAGACACACATAACTTCACAGAAATGATAAGGAGTCAAGGGTCTGGTGAGAAGGAGGAATTGAAGGAAATTGGTATTGAATAGCGTGAAGAAATTAATAGAACAGAAAGCCAATAAATTTCCATGGCTTAGAAATACATCCCAGGGTATGAAAATACGTGATCTTAGAAAAAGTGGCTGCCTTGGTTGTCTTCTTCCAAAATTCTGTAGATTCTGGAACAGTCCTGACAGATTGGAGAATGGCAAATCATAGAAATTGTAAACCTTACAGTGCAGAAAGAGGCTACACACAGACAGTGACCCGAGCTGGGAATCAAACCGGAGTCTCCGGTGCTGTAAGGCACCAGTGCTAACCACTGTGCCACCGTGCCTCACCAAGGAAATACTCCTATTTTGAGGGAATAGGAGTTTAGAGGCAGAGCAGGGAAGGCCACCAGAAGGTTTGAAGAAAAACTGGTTAAATGTATAAGATAAGGGGCAGAAAGCTAGGTCCATGAATTGGGAACATAAAAGTACAAAAATGGAAGATAAGAAAACGTGGTGAGAATTTGGACAGTGAGTGATGTGGGAAGAGATCCCACACTGTTGAAAGAAAAGCTGTTAAGAGTAGTGGAAGATCAAAGAGTAACATCCAGAACGAGATAGCAGCCTAACAAACTTGAGGAATATAGTACAAGGCAAGAATGTTAAAAGGAGCAGAAGTCCATGTGATCGAGAAGTCTTAGTGGCTTTAAACAAATTCGTAGACAAGATGCCAAACAGAAGAATTGTGCAGTTGGAGAGAATTTGGGGTGTATACAAAGTGCCAGATAGTGGACAGCTGCTTTATCTTATAGATGGATCTGCACGGAAAAGGTGGTCACTGATGAGACTTATAAAGCTGAAGCCAGACAAGTGGCACAAGGTTTTGAAAAAAAATCAGGTGACTAAGTTACAAGACTAGATTCATCTGTGGCAGGAAAGAATATCTCCTTGGTTCTGTTTGCTACAAATTCCTGGGAATGCAAGCCAGTTGATATTAAAGTTGCATTTTTGTAGGAAGACCAGCTTTGAAGATGAGTTTTTCTTCACTCGCTGAAGTAAGAATCAAACGCAAGAAGGGACATTCAGGAAATTAACTAAATGGATAAAGGCAAAATACTGCAGATCTGAAACAAAACAAAATGGTGGGGAAACTCAGCAGATCCTCCGTTTTTTTGCTGGCATGGGCACTTAGTATCAATTTGGGGGAATTCCGCCCGACATCTCTGACAATGCAATATTACACTGAAGCGTCATTGTAGATAATTCACATGTGGAATGCAACTTGAACCCCACTTCCTGACACAGAAACAAGAGTGCTGTGACTGAATCAAAGCTGGCACCTTGACTGCACAGAATATGCACCCTTCCTTTGATATACTTCTCCATATTTTGGAGTGCAAGCTGAAAAAAAACAAGGAACATGTTAGCTACAAGTAATGAACACATCTTAAATGTCACCTCTCAGGAGTTGGAGCTCTGCCCTTTGCTTCCTCCACAGGCATTGGAGGCAGTATTCACTTCGCTTCCCCCACTCCCTGCAGGTACCCTCTCAGTCTCGAGGGCACTGCCCCAATCTTCCAACCCCCTGCCCCCCTTCTCCCCACAACTGTTGTCTCAGGAGCACCCCCCCCACCCACCCACCCACCCACCCACACACACACAGGCATCAGGCTTCCCCAATACACACAAGGGGTGCAAAATTTCCCCTCTCGTCCTTCTTGAAAGAGAGACATCTTATTCTCAAACTGTGTCCCCTGGTTCTAGTCTCCCGCACAAGAAGAAACATCCTGATATTCACCTAACCAAGTCCCCTCAGCATCTTGTATGCTTCGACTAAACTCCAATGTATATGTCCAATCTATTCACCTTACTTTGTAAGATTTTCCCATCATCCCAGGAATTTGAAGTATGAATCTTTTCTAAAGTGCTTCTGATATAATTATTTTCTTTTTTAAATAAGGAGACCTAAACTGTGCACAGTATTCCAGATGTGGTCCCACCAAGCGTTCTACAGCTACAATAAAACTTCCCTACTTTTTATATTCCATTCCCTTTGTAATACTTGCCAATGTTACATTTGCCTTCCTAATCACTTGCTGTACCTACATATTAACCTTTTGTAATTCATGTACCAGGGCATCCAGATCTCTCTGTACCACCAGATTCTATAACCTCTCTCTCTATTTAAGTAGCATACTACTTTTCTATTATTCCTGCAAAAGTGGGCAAGTTCAGATTTTCCCACATTATGCTCCATCTTCCGGTTTTTTTGCCGAATCTCACTTAATTGTATCTATATTGCTTTGCACTCTTTACCTCCTCTTGACAGCTTGCTTTCCTGTATATCTTATTGTCACTGGTGAATTTAACTACCATACATTCAGTTCCTTCATTCAAATCTTTGATGTAAATTATAAACTGTTGGAAGTCTCGGTGCTGATCCTTGTGGCACACCACTAGTTACGGCTTGCCAACCCAAAAATACTCAATTATCTCTACTCTCTGCTTCCTGTCAGCTAATCAGTCATGTGCCCCCTAGTCCTACTTCCCACTCAGAAAGAATAGTAGGACTAGGGGGCACAGCCTCAAGATAAAGGGGGGACGGTTTAGAACGGAGTTGAGGAGGAACTTCTTCACTCAAAGGGTGGTGAATCTCTGGAATTCTCTGCCCGTTGAAGTGGTGGAGGCTACCTCGCTAAATATTTTTAAGACGCGGGTTGATGGGTTTTTGATAAGAGAGGGGATTAAGGGTTATGGGGAGAGGGCGGGAATGTGGAACTGAGCCACGACAGATCAGCCATGATCTTATTGAATGGCGGGGCAGGCTCGAAGGGCTAGATGGCCTACTCCTGCTCCTATTTCTTATGTTCTTATTCATGCAAATATGTTCTCCCTACATCATTAATTCATATTTTGTGCAGGAACCTTTGATATGGCACCTTATCAATTGCCTTCTGAAAATCCAAGTATACCACATCTATAGATTTCCCTTTGTCCACCTTGCTTGCTGCTTCCTCAATGATATCAAATAAGTCAGTTAAATACAATACATAGCAGGTCTGACGGAACCTGTGGGATAAGATAGGACAGGCTGGGTCTCATGCTAATTGCTACAAGAAGGACAGTTTAAGCATATTTCACCTCTTCATTTCATCTATTTGAAAGTTACTGGTACTTAAGTGCCAGTAACGTTATTTAGAAGCAGAACTTGAACTTAAGTTTCTTAGCTGGAATGGAAAAACATCTCCTTGATGCTGTAGTTTTGCTTTCTAAAATTCGACTTTTGATTAACAGCACAAAATTTATTCAGACTGCTGCAAGTAAATTGTAATGCTGGAACACATTTAATCCAGAAATCTTGTGGACATAAAATAGAATGGAAAATGTTATCAAAACATCTTACAGATTGTTGAGCAAAATCATGAAGTTCGATTTGATGATTGTTACATTGCTATATTTTACTAGCACTTTGAAATTGCTTAAAGTTAAAATGCTCAATACCGGAAATACTTTTTTGAACATGAATAGATTCTTTAGAACAAAAATATATGCTGAAATATTGTATAGAGAATTGGGAAATACCATTTTACTAATTACCCCTGATTTGTTTGTAAAACAAGTTTATTAGAGGTTAATCTCGGTTTCCAATCCATCATTGCTTATCTGCAGCTGTTTCTCCCAGTTTATGCCCTGCGTTTTTCTTTCATAAGGGAAGCAGCTGAATGAACTTGAAACTCTAAGCTGGCAGAATGTCACTGATGTCTCCATTATTGGTACAAAAATATTTCTGAAGCAAGTCAAAAGTGAAATCCTATTTCCTAAATAGCTAGTGATCGCATACAAACACAAGAAACTCGGAAACACAGGGTGAGTATCTTTTGAAAGTTTGACTCTTTAAGAGATTAAAACCTTTTATGAAGGATACAGTCGCTTTAAAGAAGATTAAGTGGATATTTTGTTCAAGATGGTTATTAAGATTGTCAAAATTTCAACACATGAATTTAAGATTAACTGTATTTTAAAAAGTCTTTTTCAGTATAAGCAATTTTGCATCCATTTCCTGTATAACCACAGTTTTTCTTTAGTGCCTTGCTCAAGTGACCAGTCTTCAGTTCTAAGCAAGGAAATTGAATGTAGACTCCTCAACCATGGGCCTTCACAGATGTATCAATGCTATCTACACACCGTTACAGCCATAGTTGCTGGATTGCAGCCCTCCTGGGCCTCAGGACATCAGCTTTTGTTGTGATACGCACACTGCTAACATCAGCTGGCAGTATAATCCAAGGACATGATATCTTTCTGGTCTGTATGCTTCACCACCACACTATATTTGTCCAATGATACATCAGAAGATATGCGTATTGATTTCTGGATTACAGCATGTGATTTTTTTTCTTCCGGTGGGATATCTTGTCATCAATCAAAAAATGAAAGTTTTTTATTTTGTGATATCAGTATTTCAAAGAGACACATTCCAAAGTTCTTCTAGTGACTAGTTGGTGAAATCTATTATTACAGTAGTCTCACAGACCAGGTTTGAAAGCCCCTTCAGTCACCTGTCAGGGGGAAAAGTGGGTTATAAACAGTTAGGTAGTTAACTTGAAGGAGATAATATTGGATAGCATGGAAGAATGGAAGGATTTGTGTGTTTAGCTTCACAACACATTAAAACTGCACCTGCAGTGTATAATACCATGAGAAAGCTAGTGGATATTGTGGTTTACACTGAGAGATATAGAATTTGAAGTCCCAATGTACTGGCAAATTTGTACAAAATCTGAATAAGGCTGTAGTTGACATGCTATATGCAGTTTCAACCTCTCTGTCACCCCCCATCTTTATCATCAGTTCTCTCTCTTCACATCATAGAAAGCATTTTGAGACAGAATATGTATAGTGCACATTGACTAGGCTGAAGTACAAAGAAAGACTTGAGAAATTGTGCTTGTTTTTATTAGAACAACAGGCGATTAAGGGAAAGTAGATCAAAACAGCCCATTTCCAGAGGTTGAGTGGCCTAGAATAAGGATGCATAAATGCCAAATTAAAGATTTGGGACAGAGAGCAGGAGACTTTTTTTACACGGTGTTTTGGGGCTATCAGTATCTAAGAATGGATTATTAGACAAAGGGTTAAAGGAAATGGAGATATGAGAACAGGAGGGGCATATGGGATTGTGCCTTTTGCTTATATGGAATATGAGCAGCAAAATGGAATGGTTAAACTGAACAACTTGCTTCTGTGATAATTTCTTTTTCTTTGGATTGGGAATGCAAATATATATAAACTTAAAGTAGAATGGAGCTTACCAGAATTCCGCCTAACATCTGTCTCCCCCATCCCCAGCTTCTTACAGTCTGTCCCCAAAATAGAACATGTCCAACAGATTTTTGGCAAAAACAGTTGATGTATATTAATAACCTTTATTGTAGGTACATGATGTGCTGAACTTTTAAATTGAGTAATATTTGTGACTTGCTTTTTTAGACAAATGACCATGGAATCAGTAGTTGAATCTCATCAAGATGGCAGTGTAACAGATTCTGCGACAGATAGTGAATCTATCCAATTACAAGCTCAGAATTCTCAGACCCAAATTTCCACCATTGCGCAGGTAATTCTGCAATAGCTGCTGTACCTAAAAAGAAGATTGAATTCTATTACTTTCTGGATTTAACATTGTACATATAAAGGATAATCTGGTTTAGTTGGCAAATGAGAATAATGTAATGAACAAGAACCAGTACATTAAAATTTCAGGTAGGATGGGTTGACTACTACCTCTATTTGACTTTTGTCACCTTTTCTTCTCCTGCACCAAATTTCTGAAGACCCGCTTTTGTCTTGTTACTTCAGTTCATATTTTCTTTCACTTCTCATTTTAATGTTTCTGACTTTGTCTTGAATGTCTGGGAAGTCACTGGCTAATGAGATGAGCAGTTATGGTGGGAAGCATGGTGGCATAATGGTTAGCACTACTGTCGCATAGCACCTGGGACCTGGATTCAATTCTAGTCTTGGGTGTCCATCTGTGTCACTGTCTCCCCGTGTCCGCATGGGTTTCCTCCAGATTCCTTCCACACCCCAAATGTATGTGGGTTAGGTTGGTTCGCATGCTAAATTGCCTTAGTGTTGGGGGATTAGCAGACTAAATACGTGGGATTACAGGAATAGGGCCTGGATGGGATGGGTAGTGCAGGCTCGATGGGATGAATGACCGCCTTTTGTAATGTAGCAATTCTATGAAGTTATCAGGATAGATGGATGGAGAAACAAGCTGCCATGTTCGGGTCCAGTTTGAGAGGGCTGCAAAGCATTTGTTATGGCGGTTCTGAGAACAGATGAACAAGTGTATGGGAATACTTCAGCAAACAAAAACTAGAATTGGAATGGTAGAGAGATTGAGGAGAGTTGTAAGACCTTTCCAGAGCTAGAGAGGGCAAAATGATGGAAGAAATTTAACAAGGTTGAGAATTATAAATTCTCTGGAAATTAATGCAGGGGATTGGCTAATAAGTGGGAACATGAAACTCTGTGTTTGCAAATTCATGTAATTTTTTTAACAAGGAATCACTAATTACACTCTGAATGAAAGTGAGTGTAAGTTTACAAAAACACTGGGCAGAATTTTCCTGCCCGGCCCACCACTGGAATCTTAGCGGGTGGGACAGAAAATTTGGCAGACCTCAGAATAGAATTTCCAGTCGTGGGGTGAATGTGGCCAGAAAATCCTGTCTATCATCTCAGGCTGATAAGACTGCAAAAAAAGAAAGTAACTTTATTTTCAATAGAAGTGGTCAAAAATGGGTGATGAAGAGTATTGTTCAGTATAAGCCACAGCAGCACAGATATTTGTAAACAGGCTGTGCACAAGTTGGCCCCTTTAACTTACTGTGCATGCATGACTGCACCAACAAAAAAGGTATTATGCAGTTAAATACATCACTTCAAAATAATGTAAGGAAATGTTGATGATTTCTGTATAAATTCTAAAGGAGGCCTCAACTGGAATACTGTAAGTATTGGACTTCACATTATAGGAAAGCTCTTGAGGGTTTAAAGATGATCTAACACTGATTCTTTTAGGCACTGCCTGGTATGAAAAAATCAAAAGTTGCAGAAAGATTTGAGACATTGTGCCTTTTCATGATACAGCAGCAAAGAGTACAGGGCAATCAAAAATGCTAGGATTGGTAGAGTGCAGAGGAATGTAAGGGATCAGAATGAAAGGCCATGGGTTCACAATTAAGAAAATCTTGTGTTTGTACAGCACTTTTCATGACGACTGGGCAGCTCAAGGCTGGTACAGCAAATCGAGTACTTTTTAAATGCAGCCACTATTGTGATGCCAGAAATGGAACAGCAAATTGAATGCAGCAAACTTCCAAAATAACTATGTGATCATGATGTTTGAGGGATACAGAAGACAATTCTCTTGTCCTTCTTTAAAATTGTTGCATGGGATTTTTTAAAATCCATCCAAACAAGTTGATGGGGCCTCGGTTTAAGGCCTTGTGTGAAAACAGCATCTCCAACTGTGCAGTATTCCCTCAGTATCAGTCTTGAGTTTTGTGCTGAAGCCTGGAGTGGCACTTGAAACCAGAAGGAAGAAAGAACTTAATACATTGTCTTTCATAACTTCGACATCTAAAGTGGCTTTACAGTCAATAAATTACTTTTGAAATGTAGTCACATTTGTAACATGGGGAAATGCAGCAACCAATTTTCGTGCAGCAAGGTCACATAAAAAGCAGTGTATTGATAACTAGCTTATCTGTTTTTATGATGTTGGCTAAGAGAAATATTGGTCAGGGCAATGGGGGAGACCTCCTGTTTCTCTCCGAAGTAGTGCCATGAGAGTGGTGTCTACCTGAGAGGGAAGATGGAGTTTTAGTTTAATGAATTCTCTTCGCAATGCACTGGAGTATCAGTCTTGTGTTTGAGTCTCTGGGGTGGGACTTGAACCTATGACCCACCATATCAGAGGCTCATATCTGATTGGCCATGCACATATCTGAAAACAAGCACACACAGTTTCTTGAAGGAGATTTACCACATTAATAGAAGTCAGTTCTTTCTCACTACCTAAAAGCATGGGTATCAAACCTTTCCATTGTGAACTGAAAATGGAGGCTTCAACTTGAGGAAGCATCACAATGAAGTTCAGGATCCTGTCCTTACCTAGCATCACGCACATGCACTTCCATTAGCACTCACTGTATAGTGATCAGGACCAGATACCCATAGTGGCTTCCCCTTAAGTTCAGGAGCCAATTGTTGTATCTCTACTTTTGCTGTGGCTCAAATCAGTTAATTTAGTACTGATCAAATATAGAATCATTCTTTCACTGTACGGGGTCAGGTATATTCCGAGCAGCTGAGTGACCAAGGAACAATCATTGTGTGTGCTCTTTAAGTTTGAACCTGGAAATCTCAAAAGGTTTGCTTTACCATGTCCTTAATTAGAAAGACTTTCAAACTAATTCCAACTAGTTTTAATAAATGCATATACAAAATATGCATTGCAATTTGTATCCTTTACACAAAATTTCACAGTAACTTCATTGCAATATTAATGTAAGCCTTACTTGTGACTAGTAACTTTTTTGAAGCAGATATGAATATTGAGCAGAAATGGTGAATTCTATGTTAATATTTTAATTTCTGCATTAAAGTATCATAGGGATTGTTCCTCAAGTCAGAGTATGAAATGAGAAAATGTACTGGAACTAACATTAGCTGTTCAGATTCTTCTAATCGTTGTTGAATTTTCATGGATTTCACTTTGCTCAATTCATAAAGAACATAATAAATTATAGCATAGGAACAGGCCCGTTGGCCCTCCAAGCCTGCACCGACCATGCTGCCTGACTTAACTAAAACCCTCCTACCCTTCCGGAGACCATATCCCTCAATTCTCATCTCATTCATCTACTTGTCAAGATGCCCCTTAGAAGTCACTACTGTATCTGCTTCCACTACCTTCCCCTGCAATGAGTTCCAGGTACCCACCACTCTGTGTAAAAGATCTACCTCGTACGTCTCTTTTAAGCCTTGCTCCTTGCACCTTAAACCTCTGCCCCCTAGAAATTGACTCTTCACCTGGGAAAAAGCTTCTGATCATTCTGTCCATGATTCTCATAATCTCGTAGACTTCTATCAGGTCACCCTATAACCTCTGTTGCTTCAGTGAGAACAAATCAAGTTTCTTCAACCTCTCATCATAACTAATGCCTTCAATACTAGGCACTATCCTGGTAAATCTTTTCTGCACCCTCTCCAAAGCTTCCATTTTCTTCTAGTTTTGTGGCAACCACAATGGAACACCATTTTTAAAGTGCGGCCTAACTAAGGTTCTATAAAGCAGCAACATGACTTGGCCAATTTTTAAACTCAATACCCTGACTGCTGAAGGCAAGCATGCCGTATGCCTTCTTGACTACCTCCTCTTTCAGTGACCTGTGCATCTGTACACCCAGATCCCTTTGCCTATCGAACCTCTTGAGGGTTCTGCCATTTACTGTATATTTCCGATCTGTATTAGGCCTTCCAAAATGCATTTCCTCATATTTATCTGGATTAACCTCCATCTGCCATCTCTCTGCCCAAGTCTCCAACTAATCTATATCTTGCTGTATCTTCTGATGGTCCTCATTGCTATTCGCAAATCCACCAACCTTCGTGTCGTCCGCAAACTTTCTAATCAATCCAGTAACATTTTCCTCCAAATTATTTATATATGTTACAAACAGCAAAGGTCCCAGTACTGATCCCTGAGGAACACCACTTGTCACAGCCCTCCATTCAGAAATGCACCCTTTCACTGGTATCCGCTGTCTACTTTGACTGATGTGGAGATGCCAGCGTTGGACTGGGGTAAACACAGTAAAAAGTCTCACAATACCAGGTTAAAGTTCAACTAGTTTATTTGACAGTAAACCCACAAGCTTTCGGGGTTTGCCCCTTCGTCAGGTGAGTGGAGAGTTCTGGTCTCAAAGGGAGCATATAAAGGCACACACAGTTTACAGATTACTGATTAGAGTGCGAGTCTTTACCCTTTTACCCTTTAGACCTGGTGTTGTGAGACTTATTACTCTACTTTGATTGAACCAGTTTTGTATCCACCTTGCCAGCTCACCTCTGATCCCTTGCGACTTCACCTTCTGCACCAGTCTGCCATGAGGGATCTTGTCAAAGACCTTAATGAAGTACATGTAGACAACATCCACTGCCCTCCCCTCAATCACCGTCGTCGTTTCCTCAAAAAATTCATTCAAGTTCGTGAGACACGACCTCCCCTTCACAAAACAATGCTGCTTCTCACTAACAAGTCCACTTATTTCCAAGTGAGAATAAAACCTGTCTTGAAGAATCCTCTCCAATAATTTCCCTACCACTGATGTAAGGCTCACCGGCCTGTAGTTACCTGGATTATTCTTGCTACCCTTCTTAAACAAAGGAACAACATTGGCTATTCTCCAATCCTCTGGGGCCTCCCTGCCAATAAGATATACAAATATGATTATGATCACAATTGATCTGGGTCCCTTAAGCAGTTGGTTTTACAAAAATCTAGTTTAGTGGATCATGTTTATGGGAAATGAATATGTGAAGATTACTAATTTGCAATCCCAGAGAGATGAGGCCAGAAGGTATAGCTACCACTTGATGCTCTGCTCTCATGTGACAGATGTCAGGGAAAATCAGTTGAGACTGCTTTATAGCTGAAGGCAGATATATTTAGAAACTTCAGCTTAACAAATAACTCATTAAAAGAACTGTTGTCAGAAAATGTCACTGTATTTAAAATATATGTTAAAAAAACCTGCAATTATATTTAATCCTTGATGGAACAAACAAAAGGCATTCTAAGCCTGATAGATTGAGGGATTAAAATCATCCAGAGCTTTGGGAGAATATTTTTCTAAGTGGTGCCATGAGATCTTTAATACCCACTTGAACAGGTAGACAGAGGCTTAGTTTAAAGTCTGCTGAAAGATCGTACATAAATCCTTGGTGCTGCTCTTGAGTGCAA
Source organism: Carcharhinus amblyrhynchos (assembly GCF_965287045.1). Classification (NCBI taxonomy): domain Eukaryota; kingdom Metazoa; phylum Chordata; class Chondrichthyes; order Carcharhiniformes; family Carcharhinidae; genus Carcharhinus; species Carcharhinus amblyrhynchos. Next base: position 122,512,469 of record NC_137325.1, read on the forward strand.
TGCTGCATTATATTCTCAAGTTCCAGAACAGGGCTTGAAACATGACCTAACTCTGAGCTGAAAATATTCTGACTCAAGGCTTATTGAGTGTAATGCCCAGATTTTGGGGCAGACTTTCCACTGAGTCTGTATTTTTATACTAAAGAATTTGGTAGAGGTCAGTGCAGAAATTGGTTTTTAAGTTCTGCAGAAATCTCATGCTCCGTTCAAACTTTGCTTCAATGATTTGTCACCTTTGTTGCTAACAGATTTATAATGGCTGAACAACTTCAGTACCAGATGCAGTGCCATGTGATACTGGATACTTGGGACTCCAGCTGACTGACCTTTTTGAGATCAGAGCTGTCTACTGGCTGTGATTTTGATTCTAATATGGCATTCAGTTTTTCTTTGTTTTATTGTTTCCTTGAAAAAGTTGAAAGTTATTCCTAAACTATTACTGCCAAAATGTTTACTTAACTATGGTGACAAATACTTATGGCTACTGCATTGTTTAATTCTTCATCAGTTATTTTTGTAAAATGAAAGCACACATTTTCTTCAAGGATGCTAAAGAAGCAAGAATTAAGGAGCACAGAGTTCTGAAGGCTGTAGAACTGGAGGTTATTAGAGAGAGTGCAGGGAGGGATTCAAAACAAGGATGTGAATTTTAAAATAGAGGCTTTGCCTTATTCCCAGGTAAGCAGTGAGCATGGGTGATGGATTAAATGAGATTTTCAAGGAAGTAAAGCAACTTTTGTGTCGTGATTTAAAAGCAATAATTACCTCTCATAAAATAATTTGTATATGATTTTAATGAGTTCAGTGAGAAATAAATATCAACTGAACAATTATTCTACTTGTGCATTTTCTTTGCAGGTATCGGTAGCTGGTACTCAAGTTGCTTCAGGGTCTCCAGCTGTAACTGTTGTACAATTGCCTTCTGGCCAAACCGTGCAGGTTCAGGGAGTAATCCAAACTGCACAACCCTCTGTCATCCAATCACCACAGATACAGACGGTACAGGTTAGCTATGGCTTTGGACTACTGTAACTTTTTTCCAGAAACTCAGATGCTTGAACAATGCAAAGCCATCATTTATGCATAAAATAACTAAAGGTTAAATCTTAAGATGTATTTTTGTATTTTGTTCCTGGGATGTGGGTGTCACGAGCAAATCTGGCATTTAATGTCCATCTTTTAATTGCTCTTGTTGAGCTGCTCCTTTGACGTGCTGCATTCTGTGGTTACCCTGAAGTGCTGTTGGGTCAAAAGTGCCAGAATTTTGATTTGGTGATGATGAAGCAATGGTGATATCAGTCCAAGTCAGGATTAGTGCAACTTGGAGGGAAACTTGCAGATGGTGCTCCCATTCGCCTGCTGCCTGTCACCTTCTGGGGAGTGGGGTTTGCAGGTTTGGGAGCTGCTGTTGAAGAAGCCTTACTGAGTTGCTGCAGTGCACCTTATATATGGTTATCACTGCAGCCATGATGCGCTGGTGCTGGAGAAAGAGAGAATGGTTAAGGTGAAGTGCCAGTCAAATGAACTGCTTTGTTTTGGATGTTTGTGAGGTTCAGTGTTGCTGGAGCTGTGTTCACTTGGCAAGGTGTTGAGTATTCCTTTTGCACTCCAGTTAATTTATCAGGTATAGCTGTGAATTGCACAGTTTCCCAGGTTTTAGTGTCACAATACTTGATCAAGCTATCAATCGCTCAAAGTACAGCTTAACATGAACTGTGTATTAGGCACCAGGTAGCTCTCAGCATCCATAATAGCTTTACGATTGCTGAAGAGCATATATGAAAGTAAAGTTTCTTTTAGGGCTTGTAAACATCAATACAAGGCTCTGTCTATCTATCCTCAATTGAGTAAAAAATGATGCTATGGTACTTTTTGAAGAACAAGGGAATTCTGCCTCTAGCTTTGGCCAATATTTATCCTTCAGTCACCACATTCAAAAAAAAAAGTTATCTAGTCTTCATCACATTTTGTCACTGTTTGTGGAATCTTGGTATATGCAAATTGTCTGCTGTGTTTCATAAATAACAAAAGTGACTGCACTTCAAAATTTCTTAATTGGCTGTAAAGTGTTTTGAAATGCCTTGAGGTCACAAAAGTGATGTATAATTGGAAGTCTTTGCTCTTTAAATTGAGAGCAATGGGATGCTAAATGTGATCACATTTATCTTTTTGAACAGGGAAATTCTTTTTTAAAAAAAAGTTTTGATTTCTGACATTTTGCTCTTTATCAGTTTCCCAGCTTCCACAATCTTGGAAGTTCAGCTTATGGTTGGCACAGTGGTTAGCACTGCTGCCTCACAGCACCAGGGACCTGGGTTCAATTCCCAGCTTGGGTCACTATCTGTGTGGTTTTTGCATATTCTCCCTATGTCTGTGTGGGTTTCCTCCAGGTGCTCTGATTTCTCCCACAGTGCAAAGATGTGCAGGTTAAGTGGATTGGCCATTTGAAATTGTCCCTTAGTATCGGAGGAATTAGCTAGGTAAATGCATGGGCTTATGGGGATAGGACCTGGGTAGGATTCTGCTCAGTGCAGATTCAATGGGCTGAACGGCCTCCTTCTGCAGTGTAGGATTCTATTCTTTTGTGAGGCCTATCCTCCCTGAACTACATTGGTTCCCTATCCCCTGTTCCCTAAACTTTACAATTTTCATTCTTAAATTTTTATTTCTTAGTGACATGCAGCTCTCCCTGCCTGACTTGGTCCAGTTTTCCAACCTTTAATATTTACTGGGTCATTTTGCAAGTTACTTCCTTTGCTCAACATTAATTGAGAACCGTATGCAAAGCCTTACACAGACACTTCTCTGCTTGTCTCCGATGCCTCAAAATTCTATGGAGACACCATTGCCTTAGCAGCATTATAAAGTATTCTCGAGACTCTGCAGAGAGATTATTGCCTTGGAAGCATAGAAAGATTAACCACACAATCCATTGTTCACCATTCAGCCAGAAGAATAGAAGTTTGGAGTCAGAAGCTTACTGCTTTCCACCAGCCATGCCCTTTGAAGGCATTCCACCTCCCTTTATTCCTGCCTCTGTCAGCAGCCAATCGCAAATGCGGCAGCATGACAGGGTGGGAATGTGATGTCTAAACAGACCACAGGTTACAATTTGCCTGCTGGCTTTGAGATGGAGACAAACCTGTATAAATAACATCCTCACTTAATATGTCACTTCAGTTCATTCACACGTCCACTATGGTGATGCAGGCTGCAGGCAACCCTCCCTTGGTAGTGGTTCTCATCCATATATGAAGGTGAATTTGTCACTATTTGACATAGGGTCATGAGGGGCAAGAGTCTGAACAGCAAGAGGAAGCAGGACCTCAATAAGGTCAAGAGCTGGTGAACGTTGACCACTGCAGTGATGAGCCTTGGCCAGACCATGGGTCTATTGCCAGTGAAGCTCTTATCTAGAGAGAGAGATGAAAAGCAAAGCTGGAGATGCTCCTGTGTTTTCTGGAGTGTGGTTGCTCCACTCCTTGCTGGGATCTCGAAGTTATGAATCCTATGAGTTGGGAACAAACTCTACCCCCTGCCTCCCTTGTCCAGCTTTGGCGCAGTGTTTCCTAACAGCGCTTGAGTGAAGTTGTGCAAGGCTGAGAAAACATAAGAACATAAGAAATAGGAGCAGGAGTAGGCCATCTAGCCCTTCGAGCCTGCCCCACCATTCAATAAGATCATGGCTGATCTGAAGTGGCTCAGTTCCACTTTCCTGCTTTCTCCCCATAACCCTTAATTCCCTTGCCTACCAAAAACCTATCTACCCGTGTCTTAAATATATTTAGCGAGGTAGCCTCCACCACATCAATGGGCGGAGAATTCCAGAGATTCACCACCATTTGAGTGAAGAAGATCCCCCTCAACTCTGTTCTAAACGGCACCCCCTTATCTTGAGGCTGTGCCCTCTAGTCCTGCTGTCCTTTCTGAGCGGGAAGAATCTCTCCACCTCTACCCTATCCACGCCCTTCATTATCTTATACGTCTCTATAAGATCCCCCCTCATCCTCCTATACTCCAACGAGTACAAACCCAGTCTATTCAGCCTCTCTTCATAGTCCAACCCCCTCATCTCCGGTATCAGCCTAGTGAACCTCCTCTGCACTCCCTCCAAGGCCAAAATATCCTTACGCAAGTGCGGTGACCAAAACTGCATACAGTACTCCAGCTGCGGCCTTACCAGTGCCCTGTACAGTTGCAGCAAAACCTCCCTACTTTTATATTCTATCCCCCTCGCTATAAAGGCCAACATCCCATTTGCCTTCCTGATCACCTGCTGCACCAATAGGCTGGGTTTTTGCGACTCATGCACAAGGACCCCCAGGTCCCTCTGCACCGTAGCATGCCCTTTAAATGGTAATCCCTCTACTATTATTCCTGCCAAAGTGGATAACCTCACACTTGCTAACATTGTTCTCCATCTGCCAGGTCCTTGCCCACTCGCTTAGCCTATCTAGATCCCTCTGCAGACTTTCCACACCCTCCGCACAATTTGCCTTTCCACTTGTCTTCGTGTCATCAGCAAATTTTGACACCCTACACTCAGCCCCCTCCTCCAGATCATCTATATAAATGGTAAATAGTTGAGGCCCCAGCACCGATCCCTGGGGCACTCCACTAGTCACCAACTGCCAATCAGAATAGCACCCATTGATACCAACTCTCTGCCTCCTATTAGACAACCAATCCTCTATCCACGCTAACATCTTACCGCCAACTCCATGCCCCCTAACCTTCTGAAGCAACCTTTTGTGCGGCACCTTATCAAATGCCTTCTGAAAATCGAGAAAATCGAAAACAAATGCAACATCTGCAAACCTCAAGGTTGTGGATTAACTGAAACTCTCTAGGTATATATCACTTGTATACAATCATGAAAACTATCTTTTTAATCATTAGCTGGCTGGACGCTTAATTTGGAGGGACACTTAATTCTGGCTAGTTGATCTTTCAATGTGCATTAAGGAGATGCACATGTGGTTCCTGACATAGATCAGCAGGAAACTCAGCTATCGAATTACCATTGCTGGTAGGAGTAGAAAATTTTGCTGATCCCCTCATTTCTAGTAACACTCTTGTCAATCTTTTTTACACTTTCTCGAGTGCCCATGTATCATTTTTATAGTATGGGGGTCAGAACTGTGCATAGTATTTAATTGCTGCTTGAACTCATCTTAATTGAATCAATAATTTTGTTTCTGGCTTTGGAAGGAACTAATAAACACAAAAATCAGCTTGCTCTCTGTATATTGTGTATTTCATTTCGAGTACCCTGATAGAGCCCTTAAAAATTAAGTTCCTGATGTATTTGTTACCGTAACATACTGTCAGTTTAAGATCTAGTTTAACTTTCTTATTACAAATACGAAGCTTTCAAGATGAACAAGCTTTTTTAGAAAATCACTTTATTCAAGTTTGGCCTTCTCTGCTGAGTAGCATTTACTCTTAGAACTTGGTGTACCAGAAATCTATTTTGAATTAACTGGGAGGTTCTCCTGAATTTTGGCTGTGTTTTTAAAAACTATTCAAAAATTTATTTTACCAATACTTTTAATGTGTTTCAAATTGTATTTGTAGGTAGCTACTATAGCAGAAACAGACGAGTCCGGAGATTCCGCTGAGGTTGTAACTGACTCTCAAAAACGGCGAGAAATCCTATCTAGACGACCTTCCTACAGGTATGATTTTAAAAATCTGAGAAAAATATTGAAATAAAAACTATTTGGAATCTCATTGCTTCTTTATTGTGGTTTTCTGCCACATACTACGTATCTTACTGCTCCACAAAGTAAATGATGTCCTTTGGCTGCGTCAGATTTTCTATGTTGTGTATTTATTTGTTAGTGACACAAACAGGCTTACATTAACACTGCAATGAAGTGACTGTGAAAATCCCCTGGTCGCCACAGTCTGGCATCTCTTCGGGTACACTAAGAGAGAAGTTAGAATTGCTAATGCACCTAACCAGCGTGACTTTCAGACTGTAGGAGGAAAGAGGAACACCTGGAGGAAACACATGCAGAGTCTGCACAGACAGTGACCAAAGCTGGGAATTGAACCCAGGTCCCTGGAGCTGTGAGACAACAGCGCTAACCACTGTCATTATATCGTCCTAATGTTTCTTGTAATTTTTTAACTAACCATAAACCATGACACAGGAAATTCATTACATCTAAAAATAAAGATACCTGGTTGATTTATAGTTTTCACATAAGAATGTAGCCTAGATGGGGACTTCAATGACAATTACCAAGAGTGACTCAGTAGCACCATTACTGGCTGAGATTAAGGACATTTCTATTAGCTGAAACCTGCAGTGGTTGGTGAGAAGCGTGAAGTAAAAACCTGTTTGATGTTATCCTCACCAATTTACCTCATGCATTTTCCATAACAGTGTAGGAATGACTCCTGTGACCAAGTCCCAACTTCACATTGAGGACACCCTTCACCTAGCCCTATCACTGTGCTAAATGGGGTAGATTTAGAACAGATCTAATAGCTCAAAACTAGGCATCCATGAGACACTGGTCCACCAACAGCTGCAGAATTATATTCCAGCTCGGTCTGTAATTTTATGACCTGACATATCACTGCAATTACCTTCAAGCTTTGGGGTTAACCTTGGTTCGTTGAGAATACATATGTTCCACTATGCTCCTCAATCAAGTGAAGCAGATTATATGCACCCTAAACAATGGAAGCAGTATGCTGTGCACAGTGTGCAGTGATCGCACAACTAACAGATAAGATCAAAACTCTACAGTTTTTCCACATCTAGTCGTGAATGTCAATACATAATTAAATGATGAACAGGAGGAGATTTGATGAACGTCTCCATCCTTTATGACGGGGGGTGGGGGGGGGTGGCATTTTGTCAATGCAAATAACAAAGCTGAAGCATTTGCATCTTCAACCTCGTGTAGTGTGGATGATCCATCCTGGTCTCTTAAGGTTCCCACAATCACAGAAGCCAGATTTCAGACAGTGCAATTCACTCCAAGTGATATGAAAAAACAGTGGATGCAGTAAGGAAAGTTTTTAAAGTTTATTTATTAGTGTCACAGGTAGGCTTACGTTAACACTACATTGAAATTACTGTGAAAATCCCCTAGTCGCTACACTCCGGCACCTGTTCAGGTACACTGAGGGAGAATTTAACACGTCTTTCAGACTGTGGGAGGAAACCAGAGCACCCAGAGGAAACCCATGCGGGCACAGGGAGAAAGTGCAGATTCTGCACAGTGACCCAAGCCGGGAATGGAATCCGGGTTCCTGGCGCTATGAGGCAGCAGTGCTAACCACTATGCCACTGTGTTGCCTGATGGGTCACAGCTGTAGAGTTGAAAATTTGTAATCTAGAATTTAAAACACAGCTGCAACATTGGCATCTCCTCAATGAAATGCTGAGGCAACACCCATCAAAAGACAAGACAAATCCAATCCGGCAACTACCACTCCATCAAGCTCCTGTCAATATCAGTAATATTGCAGACATCGTCAGCCTCTCTTTACGACAATCTAAGGTCACTATTTGCTTCAAGAAGACGACCATTATCCCAATACCGAAGAAACGCCGAGCAGTGTGCCTTAATGACTATTGGTCAGTGAGGTGCTTCGAAATGCTAATCATGGCATGAATCAATTCCAGCCTTCTGGACTGCACCCACTACAGTTCACCTACTGCCGCAACAGGTCCGCAGCAGACACCATCTCCCTGGAACACCTAGATAACAGAGACATCTATGTCAGACTCCTATTTATTGACTACAGCCCAGCCTTCGACACCATTATCCCTGTGAAACTCAACTCCTGGGCTTGGGCTCCTCCCTCTGCGACTGGATCCTGAACTTCTTAACTCGCAGACCACAATCAGTAAGGATAGGCAACAACCGCTCCTTCCACGATTGTCCTCAACACTGGTGCCCCACAAAGCTATGTTCTCAGCCCCCTACTATAATCCTTATACACCAATGACTGGCCAAATTCCCCTCCAACTCGATTTTCAAGTTTGCTGACAACAACACCATAGTGGATCCGTTCTTAAATGATGACCAGACAGAGTACAGGATTGAGATAGAGAATCTAGTGAACTGGTGCGACAACAATAATCTCTCCCTCAATGTTAACAAAATGAAGGAGATTGTCATTGACTTCAGGAAGCATAGTGGAGAAGATGCTCTTGTTTACATCAACGGGGACAAAGTAGAAATGGTCGTGAGTTTCAAGTTTTTAGGTGTCCCGTTTACCAATAACCTGTCCTGACACTATGCCGACACTATAGTTAAGAAAGCTCACCAATGCCTCTACTTCCTCAGAAGACTAAGGAAATTTGGTATATCCATTGTGAGTCTCACCAATGTTTGCAGATGCAACTTAGAAAGCATTCTTTCTAGTTGTATCACAGCTTGGTATGGCTCCTGCTCTGCCCACGGCGCAAGAAACTACAAAAGGTTGTGAATGTAGCCCAATCCATCACGCAAACCTGCGGCCTATCCAGTGACTCTGTCTACACTTCTCGCTGACTTAGCAAAGCAGCCAGCATAATTAAGGACCTGGGACAGTCTCTCTTCCACCTTACTCTGTTGGGAAAAAGATGTAAAAGTCCGAGGTCACATACCAACCGATGGGAAACAAGAACAGCTTCCCTGCTGCTGTCAGACTTTTGAATGGACCTATCTTGCATTAAGTTGATCTTTCTCTACACCCTAGCTATGACTGTAATGCCACATTCTGCACTCTGTTGTTTCCTTCTCTCTGAACAGTATGCTTTGTATAGGTGCAAAAACAATACTTTTCACTGTATGCTGATACATGTGAAAATAATAAATCAAGTGATTGAAGGGTTCTCAGTGTTGTCAAGTAGCAATTACTCACCAATCTGCTCATTGACTGCACCATCAATCACCTTTTGACCTCATTACAAGCTTGGTCCAAGCATGGACAAAAGACTAAATTACAAGAGTGGTGAGAATGACTGTCCTTGATTTCAAGACAGCATTTGATTGACTATGGCATCAGTAAATCTTAGTAAAGTTGAAGTCTGGGTGAATTAGAGAGAAAACCTTGTATTAACTGGAGTTGAGGCTATCACAAAGGGAGATGGTGAGATTGTTGGAGGCTTATCAATTCAGCCTCATATTGATGCAGGAGTTTCTCAGAGCAATGATCTAGGCCAACCATCTTCGGCTGCTTTATCTATGACCTTTCCTCCATCGTAAGGTCAAAAGAGGCTTTTTTTTTGCAATGTTGTGGCGGTGGTGGTTTGAAAGAAGGTGCTATGTGGTTGGGAGATGATGCCTCTGAACAGTAATAGTCATGTGAGCATGCCTCAGTTCAGCTTGGCGACAGTAACTGCAACTTGGGTATCAAGTGCATCGGTCATCTCCTTAACTCCTCACTTTTATGGATCAGTTCTTTGGTTGCCACCAGACTGTGTGACTGTGTGGTCTAGGAGACAAGAGTCGCTGCGTTGGAGACATTGCTTCTTGACAGGGCTTCTGGGCTGGACCATGCCTGCTCCAGCAAAAGCAAGCATTCGCCTCGGCCTGGAACTTTTCCAAAAGCAGAAAACAAAATAATACTTACTGATGAACTGTGACTGCTCTTGATTGGATAGATTCCCAAAACTCTGTTTTTGCCTCTTCACTCCCCTCAGTATAGCACTTGGTACAAGAGATGGTTTGAGGGTACAGTCACATTGCCAGTTTTAAATGCATCCAATGAATGTACCTGTGATGTGGAGGAAGCATGAAGATTTGAGAGGATTTTTGATCTCTTTATTCTATTTTGTCTGTATGTTTATGCTTCACTGCAGTAACATGGATTGTTACATTGATGTGATTTCTTTTGGTCATGCACTAGTACTTGTACCTGCAGCAAATTTACATAAGGATAATTAAGCTTTATTGAGTATGATTGCCGAAAGTTAGATTCCATTCGCAACTTCTCAGATACTGAGTGAGTCTGTGCCGACATGCAGCAAGACCTGGACAACATTCAGGCTTAGGCTTGAGCTGATGGGTGGTAAGTCATACTTGTGCCGGGTAATGACCATCTCCAACAAGAGATTCTGACACGTTCAGACTATGTCTTATCATTTGTCATTAAATTGACTGGCAGAACAGGCTGTTCAAACTTTCAAAAATGATGTGAAGCAACAGACAATATCCATGGAGACCAAATTGGAATGGTGGTTGTTCAATTATAGGAACACAACACACCATAACAGGCGTTGCTCCAGCAGGGTTGTTTGTGTAATGATGGCTTCATACAGATTAAGCCAATTATTCCTGAACTTGGCGGGGAAGATGGAGTCCCAACAAGAAAACAAAAAAAGAAACTTTGATTCCACAAGGGCAGGAAGAGCTTTTCCAACTGGTGGTTTGGTTTATGTAAGGAACTTTGGGGATGGTCCCACAAGGATCCCTGGGGTCACAATGGAGAAAACAGGATCTTACTGTGATGTTAGTATACCTTTTTAAGAGAGTTTTTATTTAAAAATCCCGATCTCTTCAGTGTTTTCTTAGCTCACAACCTCAGCTGATATAATTTGTTACCAGTTTGACTGGAGATGTCCTTTTTATTGCTATTTCAATAGCTCAAATAGGGTCTGTTTATTTTAGTCTGGGTTTTTTTTATGATCCTGCATTGTTAGGAGGCAGTCGACAGAGAGTATAGAAACTCTAAATGGCCAAATAGCAGAAGCCTTTGATTCTCTCCATGGACTGCCATTAGCACCTCTTAGAATTCCCGTTGCTTGTATGGCTGTCGCTTATCTTTCATTCCCTCATTCCACAGCATAAATATTTCCAACTTTCCATGTCTTTTAGCTTTGACAAAGGGCCATCTGGACTTGAAAAGAACATCAGTTCTTTTCTCTCCCTACAGAAGCTGCCAGATCTGCTGAGATTTTCCAGCATTTTCTTTTTTGGCTTCAGATTCCAGCATCCGCAGTAATTTGCTTTTATACCATTACCACCTATCAGGTTAAGGGCTCCAGGCATGCCTGAGCTTCACCATCTCCATGATCCTCACCAAGTCACACATCATTCTGACTTGTTGATGTATGTTGTTGGGTCGAAATGCTATTCCTCCCAAGCAGCACTGGGAATTCTTCCACGGCATGAGTGTTATACTGCACGCTACTTTTTCTAGGACAATTTGGGAAGGGCAGTAAATGCCAACCTTGCTAGCATTGCTCATATCCTGTTAGAAGTGAAAAAAATCTTGCCCATAATTAATTCTATCTTAACAAATGAACCATATAGATTATCTTTAATTTTGCCTATAAATAAATGCTTCATGCTCATTGAAATGAATCTGTGAGCGAGGAAGAGAACATCCGGTCATTCTTTCCTCCCTAAAGGGAAGAAATATAATGGCGATACCTATGATTTAAGAATACTTCAGATGACCTCACAATAACTTCTAGTGCATAATGGTTATGCTGAACAATTGATGATTTGAATCACATTCAATATTCTTAACCGTCAGTGTACAATGCTTCAAGACTAGACTAGGACGAGAAGAAATTAGTCTGCATTGCTTATATGAGGTGTATCACTGCAGTTCATATGATGTTTTCTGAATGTATTCGAGGATAGGGAGATAAAGAATCTCTTTTGTGCAAATTTAAAAAATATGACTGGCTATTGTGGAATGGTGTCTGCTGAACTTCATTTGCAAGCATTTGAGTAATACTGAAAGGTTGCATGTGAATTGGAAATGATAATCAATCTGCAAAAATTGTCCTTAAGATTGTACTTTATATTGGCATTAAGGGTATAGTACAGTCTTTATTTACGAGTTTGTTTGAACTAATTTTAAAAAACTATCTTTGGGATTGTGGGCATTGTTGGCAATGCCCACATCCCAGGTAGTAAGCCTTTTGTGGTTGATTTAAGGTGAAACGCCATAGCTCTGTTGTGCAAAAGGTTTCAAGATTCTGATGCGGTAATGAAGATGAAGACTTTAAGAAGAGCATAGGGCTTGGACTGAAGCCATGAGATGATGGCATTCCAATTGCACCTGATGTATTTGCCTATCTAGATCATAGGGGATGCAACAAAGAAGTACTTTACAAGTTATGCTTTGTATCCTGTATTCTACACACTGCAACTATCGTGCAGTGGTGATGGACAAGTTTAGATTTGTGGATGAGCTGCTGAACAAGTGAAAACTATAACAAAGTTCTCCTATCCTGCCTCCAACATTGCTCCTTCTGTAATCATAAGCTCATCTAGAATTCTGCTGCCCTTATCCTGATTCGCGCAATTTCCTTCCCCAGTCTTCTTGTGGTCGTTGGCTGCCTTGTGGCTTTTGCTAAGGAACACATCAGTTTTAAAATCTTTACTCTTGTCATTAAATCTCCCCATGCCCTTCCATCTCTGCAAGATCCACCAACACTCCTGTAACCCCTCAAGACCTTTGCACTCCTCCTGGCCTTTCGTGCATCCTTTTTGTTTTTAAAAGCTCCGCTATTGTCAGCCATGCCTTCAACTGCTGAATGTAGAATTCCCTCCTTTAACATCTCCACTTCTCTGTTCTCCTTCTAATAAGTTCCTGACAACTTCCCTGTATGGCCAACTTCCTCTTCACCTGCTCATGTATTTCCTTATATGATCTGGTGTCAAATTTTGTTTGTTCTGTAAAGTGCCTTTAGAATGTTAGACTGTATAAATGCAAATTATTGTTGTCAGTCCAAGCCTGGATGTTGTCCTGGTTTTCCTCCATGTGGGCATGGACTGTTTTGAGTATTTAAGGCATTACAAATGGCGATGAACACTATGTAATCATCAGTGGACAGCGCCTTGTTATCCTATAATAGAAGGAAACATTGATAAAGCAATATTTTAGATAAAGTGTGTGAATTCTGCATTAGGCCTATAGTTTGTATTCTAAATTTGTTCAAAATAGCTTCTGTGTTCATATAAAGTTGTTTAAAATAGTTTAAGAAATTGTCTGTGCAAACAAGTGCAGTATGCCCCAAATTCATGATGTTACATATTTTAGCAGTTAGAATGAATTTGGACCGGTTGTCATGGCCATGGATTTTTCTTGGCAGTCTTGCCCACTAAAACTCTAATCATGTCACTTCCACTTAGGACTGCGTGCTGATAAATGGGCAACTGAGGGAAACTAAGACTCCATAAACATTTTTGTCCACAATTATGGTGGAGACCAGCAATTGCACACAGATGATGAGGCTGAAATCTTATCACCTAAAAGTGCCTACTGGCAATCTCTCCGCTCTCCCCTGAAGTTTCCAGCCACATAGATGATGGAATCCAACTGAATTACATAGAAACATAGCAAATAGAAGCAAAAGTAAGCAAATTTGTTCTTTGAGCCTGCTCCACTATTCATTATGATCATGACTGATCATCCAATTCACTAGCCTGATCCTACCTTCCCCGAATATCCTTTGATTCCCCTTTGCCCCAAAAGCTATATCTAACTGTTTGAAAACATACAATTGTTTTGGCTTGAACTGCTTTCTGTGGGAGCAAGTTCCATAGTCTTACCACTCTCTGGGTGAAAAACTTCTCCTCCTCTCAGTCCTAAAAGGGTACAACGTATCCTTAAACCCTGACTCCTGGCTCTGGACTCCCCCATCCTTGGGGACATCCTTGCTGAATCTACCCTGTCTTCTCCTGTTAGATTTTAATAGGTTTATGAGCGATTTCCCCCTCATTCTTCTGAACTCCAGCGTATATAATCCTAACCACTTCCCCAGGAATCATTCTAGTAAATGTTCAAATCACTCCCTCTGCTCTGTCACCCCTTCAAGGCTCAAGGTGCTAGACCAGGGTGTCAGTGCCAAGGGGCAGTGTGTCACTGGCACTGCCTAGGCACATGGCTTGAAGGGGAATCTGAGGGTGTAGCAGGGCCTGGGTCGGGTATCTGAAGTGGGGGTGGGGGCTGTGGGGATTGAGGGGGAAGGGGGTCTGAGAGGGCTAGTGGGTGAGGGGGGTGGGCAGGGGTGGATTGGGTCACTCTCATGCCTACGTGGTGTGTGTGGGGGTGGGTAATGTTACTTGTGGTTGGGTGGGGAAGATGGCCCTTTTAAATGAGAGTTTGCTGTTGCTCCCCTGGTTAGTATAAGGGGCGCCTTTTTTTTTGTGGGGGAGAGGGGCCTGTCTGCAAACGCAGATATCGGGTGCCATTTGTAACTGGTGCCCTGATCTCGGAATAGCAGGGCTGGCTGGTGAGTTCCCCAAGATGGCCTCGTTTGCATACTTCAGGTTGGTGAATTGCACCCAACAGATGTTGCCAGCGCCAGCAGTAAATACTCCTGTTTTGCCACTGGTGTGGGCACTTATTCTGAAAATGGGAGAATACCACCCACTATGTCTAATTTCTTGAGTCATGTTTTGAGTACCTTTTTCTATTTTACTTTTGTGCCAGATAGGACGAATGAATTGTTGCAGTTCACCAATGTGTTCTTTGAATATTTGCCATTGCCTATCCACCATCACCCCTTTAAGTAACATTTCTCAATCTATCATAGCCAACTCGCACTTCATACCATTGTAGTTTCCATTAAGATTTAGAATCCTAGTCTCAGAATCAAACACATCACTCTTCATCTTGATGAAAGATTCTATGTTATGGTTAGCTGCAAAAAAGAGTCAGGTTTACGAGATTGAAATCATTTGAGTAGTGCATGCTCTTGGAGTGTGTGCCCCAATACAGGGCAGCACGGTGGTACAGTGGTTAGCACTGCTGTCTCATTGCGCTAGGCTTCTGTGTTTGATTCCCAGTTTGGGTCACTGTCTGCGTATTCTCCCCATGTCTGCGTGTGTTCTCTGGGTGCTTTTCAGTTTCCTTCCACAGTCAGAAAGACGTGTTGGTTAGGTGCGTTGACCATGCTAAATTCTCCCTCAGTATACCCGAACAGGCACCAGAGTGTGGCAACTCAGGGAATTTCACAGTAACTTCATTGCAATGTTAATGTAACTTGTGACTAAAGTCACCCATGATTACAGATGTTCTTTTATCGCATGGATCTCTAATTTCCTGCTTAATGCTATTTTCACTGTAGTTTGGGTGTTTATATTCAGCCCCCATTAACATTCAATCATAATTAACTTCATAATACAAGTTTTTTGCTACTATTGGTCAAAAACATAGTTGTGAAACCAACTTGCACTTGATTTTTGAAAGAAGTTTTATTTTGTGAATAAAATTCTCTTCACCTGTGAAAAGTTAGATGATGAGACACTTTGTGATCACTTTTTCAATCTGTCATTCCTTGTTGTTCCCTCAGTAAAGCATCGGGAATTCTTCAGTTAACCATATTCACTTGGTGGCATTGTGCATTCGGTAATTAGTTCAACTTGTTCTGTAGAATTTCATTTGGAAGATGTTTGTAAAAGAACCAAGGTTTAAGATTTTAGAAGGTTTGCAATTGTCTTTTGTGTTGCAATTAGCTGAACTGAGATGATGTTATTTCAGAAAAATCCTAAATGAGTTATCTTCTGATGCACCTGGTGTTCCAAAGATTGATGAAGAAAAATCTGAGGAAGAGGGAGCAACAGCTGCTATCACAACAATGGCAGTACCAACATCCATCTACCAGACGAGTACTGGCCAATATAGTATGTACTATAATTTTAACTTGTGTTTGTTGATGCATAGTTAGTTATGTCATTTCTTGGCCCAATTTAGCAACCCTGTTGAACACAGGCACAAATCATCACATAATGGCCACTAAATCTCATGAGTGGCCAAAAATGGGATTTGCACCAGTGAGATCTCAGTTTGAGATCTTCCCCATCCTCAGCTGATGACACAGTCATCGCAATCACCCTTTCTAGGTGAGAATCTGATTTCCATAAATTCCAGTACATTTCAATGCATTGGAAGTGTGCAGGTTAGGTGTATTGACCTTGCTAAATTGCCCCTTAGTATCCTAAATTGGGTAGGTTAGGTGGATTAGCTAAGGTAAATGTGCAGGGTTACGGGGATAGGTTTGGGAGCAAGACATGGGTCAGATGCTGAGTCAGTGCAGCCTCGTTAGGTCGAATGGCCACCTTCTTTATTGTGGAGATTCTATGATGGTTAAAATATGCTCATCAGTCTTGATGCCGTAAAGTCTGCCCTTGGGGGCGTGACTTCACACCAAAGCAAATCACTGCTGGTTTTCAAAAATGAAGGGCCCCTATGCCCTTTAATAATCCCAATCTTGGGATTCCTGGCTTTGTTGGCTTCTTTAGACCCCACCCCTCCAGCTCACTGTCTAACTTTTGATGCCCCTTTTAAATTGCACAGCATTGTTCTATACAGCAAGGAAAGCCTGTGAGCTTCACACCTTTTTTTTAACTTGTCTGAACCAATACTGTGCATTTTTGGGAAGATTTCGCTCTTACTTACTTAACTGTGAATATGCTATCATTTTTCAATAGCATTAGCCAAGGGTATTTGTTGATTTGTTATGTCAGAATTAAAGCATTTAGGAATTTCTGCCTGTTCAATCTGTTTCAATGTCTGGCTAATTGATGGGTAAAATCAGATTACTGTTCATGTCCTACTTGAGTTTGTGTGTTTGTATATTTACTAGGATGCTACTGGGACTTGATGGATTGAGTTATAAAGAGAGGCTGGATAGACTGGGACTTTTTTCTCAGGAGTGTAAGAGGCTGAGGGGTGATCTTTATAGAGGTCGATAAAATAATGAGGGGCAGAGATCAACTAGATAGTCAATATCTTTTCCCAAAGGTAGGATAGTCTAAAAGTAGAGGGCATAGGTTTAAGGTGAGAGGGGAGAGGTACAAAAGGGTCCGGGGACAATTTTTTCACACAGGACGGTGAGTACTTAGAACAAGCTGCCAGAGGTAGGAGGAGAGATGGTACAGTTTTTGTCTTTTAAAAAGTGTTTAGACAGTTACAATGGGTAAGATGGGTGTAGAGGAGTATGGGCCAAATGCAGGCAATTGGGACCAGCTTAGGGGTTTAAAAAAAGGACTGCATGGACAAGTTGGGCCAACGGGCCTGTTTCCATGCTGTAAACTTCTAAATGACTCTACCTCAAACCATTCTGAGGCTTTCTTTGCTATCCAGGCTCATAGTTGTGAGAGTTTGGGGTAATTATGGACATTAGTGGCACAATACTAGTAAAGTTCAGGAAGGGAGAAAGCTGGGGGTAAAACTTTAAAAAAAGAACGGTGTGATATGGGATTCATAAATCAACTGTTACAGACTTAAATTTTGAAATGTTTTTCGAAAATGATCTTTTGAAACCAGAAGAGTTAACCCTGTGGCATGTTTGCTCCACCTCTTGGCGAGCTAAAAATCTGTCTTGTTCTTTAAACATCAGATTGGTCATGTCGTATTTCTTGAAATCAAGCACCTGAACAGCGCATTTTTTAAAAGGATATGTGTAATAAGTCCAGTAAGACCAGGTCTTACTGGTGACTTTTAATGTGTATAAACATACACATTTTGAACCTTTTTCGGCCATTTCAGTGTTAAATCTTTATTTTGTAATTTCTTAGTTTAATTTCTAAATTGTAAAGTTGGGGCACAAACACAGCATCAGGATGTTAATAATTTTGCATTGCCAGGTAAAGTTGCTACTGTAGCAGATTCATCAATGAGAAGCACAATATGAATGCTTTTTAATCTATATATTAATGTGATTAACTTCAAAACAATCATATAATCTATGTGGTTCGGTATTCCAGTTTGTCAAGGTAGTTTATTTTCACTATTTTTCTACCATGTTATCAAGATGGTGTTTTTTGGGGAAAAAACATTCTGCACTTTGTCTGGTATTTTAATTAACTTTGATCTTTTTTTTCAGTTGCCATTGCTCAAGGTGGAACTATCCAGATTGCAAATCCAGGAGCTGACGGTGTACAGGGACTACAGACTCTTACAATGACAAATGCTGGAACGCCTCAGCCTGGGGCAACCATCGTGCAATATGCTACACAGTCAAGTGATGGGACACAACAATTCTTTGTTCCAGGCAGCCAAGTCGTTGTTCAAGGTATGAGAAGTAGATTTATTTGATATTGCAGCAGTGTTTTAATAGAAAAATATTGAAGAACTAAAGGGTTTTGTTGAAGGCTGAAGCCCTGACAAAGGAAAAGGCTTACTTTATTGAAAAAAAACTACAAGTATTCATCACTGGTGTAAATTTAGAAAAATAGCAGATGACATACGACTAATTTGTTTTCACAGCCATGTATTCTTAAAGACAACCTAACAACTATTCGTAATAAAATACGCCCCTGTTGACCAGATGACCTGGATTTAAATTTCATGAGTTTTATGCATAGGACAAGTTTGGGCAAGTTTGTTAGTCTCAGTGGGATGGAGGCAAACCAGGTCTGAAGCAATTCTGCCATATGTCAAACACGCATGCTTTGTGTGACTGCTTGGAAGAAAATGGAGAAGCATTTTTTTCATTCAACAATTTTACAGTTAATGTGAAATGGTCAATATTTGGGAATAGAATCAAAATTTAGCTTTATGTCAGATAAACATTATCACATTTTAACCATACATTTCAAAAAGATAACCACTGTTTTACAACCTATACTTATGATATTTTCCCTGCTACTCTTCAGAAGTCAATAACTTAAGAAGAGGCATTGGTCTACAAGTTTCAAGCATTTGCTGGCAATGAGTGTCTCATTTACAGAAGGAGAGATATATGAAGTCAGTTGAAAAAAAATTAAGTATATAAAGTTAGCAGAGAGGGAAATGAAATTGCTTGAGAAAGGAAGGAACGTTTTCTGCTGCTTCTAATAGCAGATGGAAGGAACTGAATTGGCTGATTCCTGGCACTTAGGTGGTAGGAAGTTGTTGAAGGCCAAGTATTTTCAGCCATTTTTGGCTAAAGCTGTTTAAAAACACAGCACCCTTGGAGAGAGGGCACAGAGAAGATTACATGTGACATATGGCACAGAAACAGGCCATTCAATCCATCCAGTCCTACCTGTTTATGCTGCCTCATTGCAATCTATTATTGTGACCATTTATTCTCTTCTCCCTCAAGCTTGTCAAATTTGCCCTTAAGTGCATCTATACTGTTTGCCTAAACTGCTCCCTGGGTTAATCAGTTCCACATTATCATCACTCTTTGAGTGCAGATATGTCTTCGGTTAGATTACTTGGTGACTATCCTTTATTGATGACCTCTAGCTGTACTCTTCTTCACAAGAGGCAACATTTAAATTATGAAAAATTTTGATAGACTTGTATGGGGTCACTTCTCAGTCTGTTTTCAAGCAACGTGCCCTTTTCAGATATGTGTACCCTTGTTTTTCAATCATTATTGTAATTCCTTGCTGCACCCTCTCCAGTGTCTTTGTATCCTTTTTTATACCATGGTAACCAGAACTCTTAAATATGACTGTACTAAGATTCAGTACAGGTTTAGTATAGCTTCCCTATTTTTCAATTCTATCCTTCTAGAAATATAACTTAGTGCTTGTTTTTCTAATGTCCTGATTGGAAAGTTTCCAGGAATGTGGGATTTAAGTATACTGGAGAGGCTACAGAACATGGATTGTTTTCCTTAGAATGCAGAAAATTTAGGGAAAATTTAATGGAAATGTTCAAAATCATGAAGGGTTTTGATAGTTAAAAAGATTTAAATTGTTCTTGAGCAGAAGGGTCAGCAGCCAGAGAACACAATTTAATGTAGTTGGCAGAAAAACAAAACTCAGTATTTTTATTTCTGCAGAGTGTTATGGTTTGGAATGCGCTATCTGAATGGATGGTGAAAGCAGATTCAATAATTCTCAAAGAATTGGATAAACATTTGAAGGACTTGTGAGAAAAGGGCTGAAAATGGGGCTCTTTGAAAGAGCTAGCATAGGCTTGCTGAGCTGAAAAGATTATCTGTCTTTTGTATTTGTGCTGGGTTCTGCCATAGTTAAGATAGAACTGTTTATATCGCACGTTCCTCCCATTTAGTTGCCTGATTTTACATTATCATTCTTCACAGGGTGTGGTTGAGCTGTAAGAGTTTTTCTCTAATTCATTGGCTGTATGACCATTTAGCATTCACGACTGATGCCCTAATCTTGGGCTTCTACTTCTATCTTTAACCTGCTCTACTTAATGTGTATCTTAGAGAAATGCAAGATTTTGCCGTCTTATAAATGCATTTTATTTATTCTCTTCAACTAATGCTTCACAACATTGCTTATGAATATTTATTGATGTATGCAGTAGAATTTGCCCACCTATCTATCTATCTGAACATGCTTTAATGCTTTTTGCTTTTGGATGTACTTGCATACACTACGTTTTCAAATTAAACATAAAATTTGTCAGTAATGAGCCCAGTTCCCCAATGCATCAAGATCCCCCTGAAGCAGTTGAGTATCACCTGCAGTCCTGACACTTGCACAAGCCTTAAAATCACCTGTAAACTTGCTGAATGTGTCCCCAACATCAACAACTAAATCATTAATAGACCTTGCAAAGAGTTATAGTCCTAACATTGAACCCTGCAGAGCATCTCTGGTGACCAGTCTTCAAACAGATCTAAATCCATCAATCTGATTGAGGTGCCTTCATTGTGAAGGTGAGACAGTTGGCACATGGATTGCTTGACTAATGATGTTGTAAATATCTGCCTACAATAGTTGGGTTGGTGAAGAGGGTGAGATCAACTTGATCCCTGACTCATGTCAAAGGGCAGAAATGTTTCATGTCTTGTTTCCCTCCGATCTGGCTTCAGTGGTGCTCAGTGCAGAGGTGTACTGAATTTTCTGATCAGAAGAATAATTGACGTTGATCAGCAAGAGGTTTTACCTTGCTATGTCTCAATTGTTTGTATTTAATAGAATCCGGAGCTGCTGTAGAGAACTCACAATTGACTGTGTACCTTTGTACTTTCAGCTCTGTCGGTCCATCCTATTGTTGGATGGGGCATATTTAGCAATGATGACAGAGGAAATTGGGATGTTGGCTGATAGATGCAATTCTAAGTGCAACCACCACAGAACGCTACAGGGTTTACTCAGCCACGATTTCATGTATCCTATTCTACAATATCTGGGTTGTTCCTGTTGGGTCTAACTCCTACTTTTCTTATGATATTGCTTTTCATATTATATTTCTTAACTTTGCGGATTGCAAGGCTTTTTCCTGAGACCACTTGGCATCAACCAGATAGTGTTTTTTAATCCATTTGTGGGCATCACTGGCTGGGCCATCATTTATTGCCCAACCCTAATTGCCCTTGAACAGTCAGTTGGAGAACACTGCTGTGTATCTGGAGTCATGTAGGTCATAGGTAAGAATGACAGATTTCCCTCCCATAAGGACATCAGTGAATTAGATGGGTTTTTATGACAATCAACAATGGTTTCGTAAAAACAAATTACTGTGGAATTTGAAACAAAAACAGAAAATGTTGGAAAATCTCAGCAGGTCTGACAGCATCTGTGGAAAGGGAACAGAGTTAAGCTACTTTGAGAAGAGGCATATTATTTTCCTTCACTTATATGTACAGCACCTTTAGTACTTTTACATTCATGCCTCCATGTAAATGTTATTTTGTGTTGCCACTGACTGGAAGAAACCATCTACATTCTGAAACAGCATGGGCATGAATCCAGAGCTGAGAAAGGCTTTTTTTCAAAAAAGCTATGCATAATGAACACTGGTAGGGTGGCATTTTAGCTCTTTTTTGGGCATTGCTGATTGTTGTGACTGTCTGTTTGTATAATTGAATGAATTTTTCCATTCAAGGGATGTGGATGTCACTGACTTATGCCAGCATTGTGGCCTTTCGCCAAGTTGATGACACATTCCATCACTTCACTGATGATTGAGAATAGACAGGTTGGATTTGTCCTGCTTTTTGTATACATGATATATCTGGGCAATTTTCCACATTGCTAGGTAGATGCCAGTGTTGTAGCTGTATTGGAACAGCTTGGCTAGGAGTGTGGCAATTTTTGGAGCATAAGTCTTCAGTATTATTGCCAGAATATTGTCAGGGCACATAAACTTTGCAGTATCCAATGTCTTCAGCTGCTCCTTGATATCACATGGAGTGAACTGAATTGGCTGAAGACTGACATTTTGTGAGGCTGGGGATCTCAAGAGGAAGCCAAGATGGATCATTCACTAACTGGCTGAAGGTTGTAACAAATGCCTCAGTTTTTTGCACTGATGTACTGGACTTGCACACTGTTGAGGATCAGTGGAGCCTCCTGGTGAAGTGAGCTGTTTATTTGTCCACCACAATTCACGACTTGATGTGGCAAGATTGCAGAGCTCATATTTGATCCTTTGGTTGTGGAATCTCTTAGCTCTATCTATAGTTGCTTACCTTATTTGACATGCAAGTAGTCTTCTATTGTATCTTCACCAGTTTGAAGTTTTTTTGATTATATTCATTGAAAATTTTCTTATTTTACATACGTAGCAATTCACACAGTGCTTGCGTGTATATTCCAACATAACTGGGCACAGGACTCCCTGTGGCCAGGGGACAAGCCCCTTGTACCTCCGGCACCCACCCCGCCCAAATCCCGTCCAATTGCACCAGTAATGACAGTAATAATATAAAAACAAAAAGGCAGAGGAATGCTGCTGGAGAACCAACTGAGCGCCCAAGTAGCCCAGGCTGTAAAGTGAGGAGAGAAAAGAGAGACAGCAAAGGAAAGAAAGAGAAAGGTTCTCATGTTGGTCCTTGAACCTCAACAGGGTGGGAAGGAGTACTCAGGTAAAAGGCCAGGGTGCGTCCACCAATCGGGGGAGGGGGAGTTGTTCTTTGGGAGCACCCAGGTTCGTGTGGCCATCGGGTATCTACTCACCCAGCGTTTGAGGTTTTTTAGGTGAGATTTTTAAGTGTGCTTGTGCTGCTTCTGGCACTCTTCATTGATGTGGAGATGCCGGCGTTGGACTGGGGTAAACACAGTAAGAAGTCTCAGAATACCAGGTTAAAGTCCAACAGATTTATTTGGTAGCCCAAACCACTAGCTTTTCGAGCGCTGTCCTTTCATCAGGTGAGTGGGAGTTCTGTTCACAAACAGGGCAGATAAAGACACAAACTCAATTTACAAAATAATGGTTGGAACGTGAGTCTTCACAATAATCAAGTTTTAAAGGTACAGACAATGTGTGGAGAGAGCGTTAAGCACAGATTAAAGAGATGTCTATTGTCTCCAGCCAGGACAGTTGGTGAGATTTTGCAAGCCCAGGCAAATCGTGGGGGTTACAGATAGTGTGACACGAACCCAAGATCCTGGTTGAGGCCGTCCTCTTGTGCGGAACTTGGCTATCAGTCTCTGCTCAAGGGACTCTGTGCTGTTGTGTGTTGTGAAGGCCGCCTTGGAGAACACCTTACCCAAAGATCAGAGGCCCATTGCCCATGACCGCTGAAGTGTCCCCCAAAAGGAAGAGAACACTCTTGCCTGGTGATTGTCGAGCAGTGTTCATTCATCCATTGTCATAGTGTCGGCATGGTCTCCCCAACGCACCATGCCTCGGGGCATCCTTTTCTGCAGTGTATCAGGTAGACAACTTTGGGCGCGTTGCTACGACAATGGATGAATAAACACCACTCGACAGTCACCAGGCAAGAGTATTCTCTTCCTGTTGTGGAACACTTCAGCGGTCACAGGCATTCAGCCTCTGATCTTCGGGTAAGTGTTCTGCAAGGCGGCCTTCACAACAGACAACAGCACAGAGTCACTGAGCAGACTGATAGCCAAGTTCTGCACACGTGAGGACCACCACAACCATATAGAATGTAGAACATTACAGTGCGGTACAGGCCCTTCGGCCCTCAATGGTTCCACTGGTCAGTGCAACAATCTAATTACTCTCTAACCTAAACTATTCCAATGTTATCCATATGCCGATCCACTGACTGTTTGAACGCCCTTAACGTTGGTGAGTCCACAACTGCTGCAGGCAGGGCATTCCACACCCTTACTACCCCCTGAGTAAAGAACCTACCTCTGACATCCGTTCTTTAATTACCACCCCTTAATTTAAAGCTATGTCCCCTCGTGTTAGCCATCGCCATCCGAGGAAAAAGGCTCTCACTGTCCACTCTATCTAACCCTCTGATCATCTTGTATGCCTCAATTAGGTCATCTCGTAACCTTCTTCTCTCTAATGAAAATAACCTCAAGTCCCTCAGCCTTTCCTCATAAGACCTTCCCACCATACCACGCAACATCCTGGTAAACCTCCTCTGCACCCTTTCCAATGCCTCCACATCCTTCTTATAATGCGGTGACCAGAACTGTACACAGTACTCCAAGTGCGGATGCACCAGAGTTTTGTACAGTTGCAACACGACCTCACGGCTCCGAAATTCAATCCCTCTACCAATAAAAGCTAACACACCATACGCCGCCTTAACAACCTTATCAACCTGGGTGCCAACTTTCAGGGAGCTATGCACATGTACACCGAGATCTCTCTGCTCATCGACACTACCAAGAGTCCTTCCATTAGCCCAATATTCTGTACTCTTGTTACTCTTACCACAGTGAATCACTTCACACTTCTCCGTATTAAACTCCGTTTGCCACCTCTCAGCCCAGCTCTGCAGCTTATCTATGTCCCTCTGCAAACTGTAACATCCATCCTCACTGTCTACAACTCCTCCAACTTTGGTGTCGTCAGCAAATTTACTAACCCATCCTTCTACACCCTCATCTGGGTCATTTATAAAAATGACAAACAGCAGTGGCCCCAAAACAGATCCTTGAGGTACACCACTTGTAACTGAACTCCAGGTTGAATATTTCCCATCAACCGCCACCCTCTGTCTTCTATCATAAGAACATAAGAAATAGGAGCAGGAGTAGGCCATCCAGCCCTTCGAGCCTGCCCCGCCATTCAATAAGATCATGGCTGATCTGTCGCTGCTCAGTTCCACTTTCCCGCCCTCTCCCCATAACCCTTAATCCCCTCTCCTATCAAAAACCCATCAACCCGCGTCTTAAAAATATTTAGCGAGGCAGCCTCCACCACTTCAACGGGCAGAGAATTCCAGAGATTCACCACCCTTTGAGTGAAGAAGTTCCTCCTCAACTCCGTTCTAAACCGCCCCCCTTTTATCTTGAGGCTGTGCCCCCTAGTCCTATTGTCTTTTTTGAGCGGGAAGAGTCTCTCCACCTCTATCCTATCCATCCCATTCATCATCTTATACGTCTCAATGAGATCTCCCCTCATTCTTCTAAACTCTAACGAGTACAAGCCCAGTTTATTCAGCCTCTCCTCATAGCTCAACCCCCTCAACTCCGGTATCAGCCTAGTAAACCTCCTCTGCACTCCCTCCAAGGCCAAAATATCTTTGCGCAGGTGCAGCGCCCAAAAATGCACACAGTACTCCAGTTGCAGCCTCACCAATGCCCTATGCAGCTGCAGCAAGACCTCCCTACTTTTATATTCAATCCCCCTTGCTATGAAGGCCAGCATCCCATTCGCCTTCCTGACCACCTGCTGCACCTGCAAGCTGGGTTTTTGCGACTCATGCACAAGGACCCCGAGGTCCCTCTGCACCGTCGCCTGCTGCAGTTTTTCGCCACGTAAGTAATAGTCCTTCCTACCATTCTTCCTATCAAAGTGGACCACCTCACATTTGCCAACATTAAATTCCATTTGCCATTTCCTGGCCCATTCGCCCAGCCTATCTAGATCCTTCTGCAGACTCTCCACACCCTCCGCACAATTTGCCGTTCCCCCAATCTTGGTGTCATCAGCAAATTTCGACACTCTACACTCGGTTCCCTCCTCCAGATCATCTATATAAATGGTAAAAAGCTGAGGCCCCAGCACCGACCCCTGGGGCACCCCACTAGTCACCAACCGCCAATCCGAATAGCACCCATTGACCCCCACTCTCTGTCTCCTATTTGACAACCAATCCTCCATCCACGCTAACACCCTACCCCCAACTCCATGTCCCTCGACCTTCTGCAATAACCTCTTGTGAGGCATTTTGTCAAACGCCTTCTGAAAATCTAGAAAGACCACATCCACCGGCTCTCCTCTATCCACCGCCCTAGACACATCCTCATAGAACTCCAGTAAATTTGTCAGACACGACTTCCCTTTTAATGAAACCGTGCTGCGTCTGCTCTATCAAGCAATTCCCTTCAAGATGCCTTGTAATTTCCTCCTTAATGATAGATTCTAACATTTTACCTACCACAGACGTTAAACTAACCAGCCTATAATTCCCCGCCTTTTGCCTGGCACCCTTCTTAAACAACGGCGTAACATTAGCCATTTTCCAATCATCCGGCACTTCACCGGAATCCAGCGACGTTTGGAAAATAACCACCAAGGCATCCACTATCACCTCCGCCATTTCTTTCAGAACCCTCGGATGCATTCCATCCGGTCCTGGGGACTTGTCCACAATCAGCCCCTCCAGTCTGTCGAGCACCGCCTTTCTAGTAACAGTAATGTCATTAAGACCCTCCAGTCCTACCACCTTTCCATCTCTAACACCCGGCAAATTATTCACGTCCTCCTCCGTGAAGACAGAAACAAAAAAGTTATTCAATACCTTAGCCATATCCCCATCCCCTACCACTAGGTCCCCTTTCTCATCCTCTAAAGGACCAACATTCACCCTAGCCAGCCTCTTCCTTTTTATATATTTATATATATCAGCTCGCCAATGCCTGATCCAAACTGCTAAATCACCCTCAATCCCATGCATCTGCATTTTCTGCCGTTGCCTACCATGGGGAGTCAACCAGGATCTTGGGTTCATGTCATACTATCTGTAACCCCCATGACTTGCCTGGGCATGCAAAATCTCATGAACTGTCCTGGCTGGAGATGATACACATCTCTCTAATCTGTGTTTAACACTCTCTCTCCACTCACATTGTCTGTACCTTTAAGACTTGATTACCTCTAAAGATCGAATTCCAACTATTATTTTCTAAATTGAGTTTGTGTCTTTATATGCCTTTTTTGTGAACAAAACTCCCACTTACCTAATGAAGGAGCAGCATTCTGAAAGCTAGTAGCTTGTGCTACCAAATAAACCTGTTGGACTTTAACCTGGTGTTGTGAGACTTCTTAGTGGTTGGAAGCAGGGTGGTGGTAGAAGGCTGTTTGTGTGACTGGAGGCTGGTGTCCAGTGGCCTACCACAGATATCAGTGCTGGGTCCCGTTATGCTTCATGATTTCTATAAACGATATAGATGAGAATGTGGGAGGGGGGTGAAAAGTAAGTTTGCGGATGATCCAAAGATCAGCAGCGTAGTTAATACGTTAACTTGGGTTGTAGGAAGATATAGATGGGCTGATCACTGGCAAATGGAATTTAACAAGTGTGAGGTGATGCACTTTGGAAGAATAACAAGTCAAGGGAGTATCCAATGAATGGCAGGACACTAAGAAGCTTGGGGTGAGAGGGGAATCTGAGGGGTGTTTTGTGCACAAATCCCTGAAGGTTGGCAGGACAGGTTAAGAAGGTAAACAGGACACTTGCCTTTATCAGTTGTGACATAGATTATAAAAGCAGGGAGGTTATGTTGGAGCTGAACAAAACTTTGTTTGGAATACTGTGTGTAGTTCTGGTTGCCTCATTATAGGAAAGATGTGATTACACTGGGGAGTGTGCAGAGAGAAATTCACCAGGATGTTGTCTGGGTTGCAGCATTTGAGCTATGAAGAATGGCTGGGTAGGTTTGGGTTATCTTCTTACGAACAGAGAAAGCTGAGAGGGAACCTGATTGAGGTACATAAGATTATGAGGGGCATGGACAGGGTGGATAGGAAGCAGCTGTTCCCCTTAGTCGAAGGATCAATAATGAGAGGGCATACTTTAAAGTGAGGGGGCACAGAATTTGAGGAAAGGTTTTTTCACTCAGGAGATGGTGGGAGACTAGAATGCACTGCCAGGGAGGGTAGTAGAGGCTGGAAATTTCAAAACCTTTAAAAAATGCGCAGATTAACACTTGAAATGTCATTACATTGAAGGGTATGGGCCAAGTACTGGAAAGTGGAATTAGTATACATTTAATATAGTTTTGTTGGTGCAAATTCGAAGGGCCGGTGTTTGACCTGATGCCACGAAACTTCATGGGATTCAGAGTCAGTGTTTAGGGCAACTCCCTCCTAACTTTATACCATTGTGCCACCACCACTGTTGGGTCTGTCCTGTCAGTGGTACAGGGCATACCTGTATGCACACCAGGAATGGTGATGGTGGTATGTGGGACATTTGTCTGCAAGGTATGATTTTGTCAGTATGACTATGTTAAGCTTTGATTTGATTTTGATTTGATTTATTATTGTCACATGTATTAACATACAGTGAAAAGTATTGTTTTCTTGTGCGCTAATACAGACAAAGCATACTGTCATAGAGAAGGAAATGAGAGAGTGCAGAATGTAGTGTTACAGTCATAGCTAGGGTATAGAGAAAGATCAACTTAATGCAAGGTAAGTCCATTCAAAAGTCTGACAGCAGCAGGGAAGAAGCTGTTCTTGAGTTGGTTGATACATGACCTCAAACTTTTGTATTTTTTTCCCAGGAAGAATTTGTTTGGTCTGTGACATAGAATTAAATCTCTCTCCCAAATTTGGCATAAGCCCCAGATGTTAGTAAAGAGGACTTTGCAGAGTGAACAGGGCTAAGTTTGCTGTTATTGATCCAGTGCGTAGGTCAGTACCAGGTTGTCCATCCAGTTTCATTCCTTGAGACCTTTTTGATACAACTGAGCAGCTTGCTAGACCATTTAAGTATTAGCCACATCTCTTGGTCTGGAGTCAAATGGAGGCCAGATCAGGTAAGAATGGCAGATTTCCTTCCCTAAAGAACATTAGTCCCAGAATGAAACATTTGTGAACCAGATGAGGTTTTAGGACAGTGGTTTAATGTTTCATCATTAGTCTTCTAATGCCAAGTTTCCACATTGCCGAGTAGATGGCAGTATTGTAGCTGTACAGGAACAGCTTGGCTCGGGGCGTAGCAAGTTCTGGAGCACAAATCTTCAGTTATTTTGCACAAATGTTTTCAGGGCCCACAGTCTTTGCTGTATAAATGCTCCAGGCTACTTCTAAGGACATCAAGGGGGAGTCTCCTACCTCACTACTCAGTTATTAGATTGTGCTGATGCCGGAGAATAGCATGTGAGGCTGAAAACCCATTTTGCATCTGGCGTGATGTCACACCAGTTCCAATCATTACTGCTCCTATGAAGTGCGGTTTCGGTGCGCAGTTACAAGGAAGAGTAAAGTGCATGCTGCTGCGCACTAACCTCCAAGGTGCAAGGGGGTGGTTTTGGGGACGGGGGGCGGGGGGGGGGGGGGGGGGGGGGGGGATTGGGGGGAGGGTGGGGGAGGTTGGTGGTGGTGGTGGTTTGGGGGGCATGTGAGGGCTTGAGCTGGGCTGGGCTGGGGTTCCACAGGTCAGGGATTGCCACTGGGATTGGGGTGATAGAATCAATCATAGAATCAATACAGTCCCTGCAGGAGGAGTTCAGTCAGCTCGTTCAGCCTGCACTGACAACAATCCCACCCAGATCCTATCCCCATAACCCCACATATTTACTTGACTAATCCCCTGACACTAAGCAGCAATTTTTCATGGCCAATCAACCTAACCTGCACATACTTGTGGGAGGAAACCGTTTGTATGGAGAATATTTTCCTTGCCCGATAAACCAGAGATGTTCCAGGGGTCAAATTGCATCTGCCACTCCTTGGCTGGGAAGACTCCATGGTTTAGCACGGACGTCCCATCCCAGGCCCTATTAACACTCGCAAGCACTTGGCAGCTGTTGCCCCAATCAAGGGTGCTTTGCAGGTGCTAACACAACTCTGTACACTGCATGAACTCAGTGGTGAACCCTACAATGGCCTCCTATCACATGGAAGTTAGGAGGGCGCCTCCCTACTGTCTGACCTGGAAGTCGGTTTGCACAAGTACACAAAGGTGCATACTGCAAGGGTTCCTCATTGAGAACCTTGCCACAGCCACCCTTATGTTTAACATGAGCGCCAGAGCCTCTGGCCTCACAGTTGCTGGAATGTTTCTGACACCCACTTCTGCAGTCCCAGCAGCTCTGTTTGTGCCTTATCCAGCATCCCAGCATATGACTGGAGGCCAGCTGTGTTCTTGGTTCCAACAGGGCTCTGCCTGCCCAATCTCTTGGACGTTCCCGATTCCACCTGATTAGCAGTTGTGTGGTGTTCACTAGAAAGTGACCCTTAAGCCTGTCTCTGCTGTTGGAGGGTACAGCTGATGCCTCTGACGCCTGGTTGGTGGTTTCCTTGGAGATTTCCTCTGATGTGTTGGCAGGAGTTGTGGGGAGGTCTGTGGGGGAAGCAACAGGAGCACCGACTGATGCTTCTGCAAGAGAAGACACACTGGTAAGTGCTAGGGAGAGATGTATATTTGGGCAAATTGACCCTCATGTTGAACAGTCTAAATAGCTGAAGGTTTGGTGAATCCTCATTTTTTTAGTGGCGCATGCCGACAGGCCAGGTGCTCCCCTGTGAGACCATTTGTCCATTGTTCAAAGGGGCGCCAGAGGGATTCATGGAGGATGCTGGACAGCCGTGAGGTATCCATAAGTGACCAGGTGTGATGGGCAAGACAGCTGCTAGGAAGAGATGAGTGGACACTTAGCTTTGAGCCCAAATGAGGTCATTCATCATCTTCTGGCAGTAGCCTCTAGTCCTGCATGTCAGGCACTGGCTGCCATGGATATCCTTTCCCATGTTGCATTGGAGTCCCTGCTCCTGGTTCATATTCCCTCTGGGGTGGGGGAGGGGGTAGTTTGGGGTGGTGGGGGGAAGAAAGGTGGGGGTACAGGATGGCACACCTCTCCTCCAATAGCTGTTTAAGCTCTCCCTCAGTGAATGATGGGGCTGGTCTGTATATTGCCATCTTCCTGGCATGACTAGTTGTGAGTACAGCAGGAGTGTTTGAAAGCAGCTTCCCAGTGTTAATGGCGCACAGCTGTGGCCACCTTGGGCGAATCACGCGCCTAGGGAATCCATTATGGTGTTATTCACGTGACAGCTCTTTCGGTGCACTAATGGTCAGTGCATTGTGGCACACAGGTTCCCTACTTTGAAGCACGTGAGTGAATCAATTGTGATTTTACCACAATCCAGCTACTTTCATAGTAATTTTACTTGTGCTGGCCTACAAATTGCCAAATATATTGAATACTATTTAACAATTTATAATGAAATGTGATCTCAACCTCTGGGTTACTGTTCTTGTACCACAACTACATTAAAGTCTTGCTGAA
This sequence comes from Carcharhinus amblyrhynchos, assembly GCF_965287045.1. Lineage (NCBI taxonomy): Eukaryota > Metazoa > Chordata > Chondrichthyes > Carcharhiniformes > Carcharhinidae > Carcharhinus > Carcharhinus amblyrhynchos. The sequence continues at coordinate 122,543,695 of NC_137325.1, forward strand.
TATTCAACCGGTAGCGTATTTTCTGGTGGCTCTTGATTGACTTCCAAACTATGTTGCATTTAATTGAGTTGATCTGAGAGGAAGAAAAGTCAAAGGGACAGATTTTATGCCGGGTAGAAATATCATGTTTCTTTAAAGTTAAACAAATGTATTTTTTCTGTAGGAATTCAGGTAGTAGAGCAAACGTTTCATAAAGTCACTACAGCACAGAAGGAGGCCATTCAGTCCAAGTCTGCACCAACAACAATTCCACCCAGGCCCTATTTCTGTAACCCCACGTATTTACCCTGCCAGTCCCCCTGACACCAAGGGCCAATTTAGCGTGGCCAATCTGCCTAATGCACACACCTTTGGAGTGTGGGAGGAAACCTTGGCAGACACAGGGAAAACGTGCAAATTTCACACTGTCACGCACGGTTGGAATTGAACCCAGGTCCCTGGTGCTGTGAGGCTGCAATGCTAACTGTGTCTTGTGTCAGTGGAAAAATTGTAGAAAGGTCTTAGTATTAAAAGTTGTAGCCTTTTAAAACATGAAATTTTTATTCAACAAATACTTTGCTTGATTATTGTTAAGATTTCTTCAAAGTTTTTTCTTTGCATAGAAAGCTATAATTCTCTCTGAGAATAAAAATTACTTAAATTGTTATCCTTGTCAGATTAACTTGTTCAGTGGAGTAGGCAGGCTTTACATTCTTAAAACAAAAACTGTAAATAAAGAAAATATTTTAAGGAAAGTTATTATATGATGTATGATGGCAACTAGTTATTTTTGACCTTTACAACATGGAAAAGATCCAGTTAGGAACCTGTTGTTGAAAGGCAATGATGTCACTCTGATGTCATTGTTTCTTATTGTAATCCTATAAAAGCATGTTGCCTAAGCACCTTTCACATAGAATGGACACAGAGAGATAAGAAGCAGCCTGCAAAATAAGAGTTAGGTATGGCTGTGACACAGGATGATACAGAAACAGGTAAAGTAACAGCAAAGTACTAAACCATTTTTATTGATTAAAAAGTGGGGACTTGTAAGATTTGAATATATTAGTTAATAGATAAACTTGCATATTCAATTTCCAGTTCTGGCACTGCTTTTCTGCCGATATGTTAATATTCTCAAAATACATAGTTGAAATTGTTTTTCATTCAGTCTGCTGAAGAATTGCTTTTTGCTGCAAAGCAGATTAGCATTAAGTGAAAGTAGTAAATGTAATTCTTGCCATTTTGTTGTGTTATTGATTTTAATATTTTCCCAATGTCCCAAAAAAAACCTTTTGGTTAGGTACAAATCCGTAAGATAATGTGGCTGATCTTGTATCAAAGTCCCCTTGCTGTTTGTTCTCTGAAAGATTGTCATAGCTTTATATTTATTTCACATAGTATCATATGTTTTGTTGCAATGGTTTTCTGCTATGCCAATTTAAATTTTCTACTGTTGAACAAACGATACATTCTAGAAGACTTATTAAATCAGTGATGCATATGTTATAAATCAATACAAGGAGGCATGATTTGTCTATCTTGAGGTAGTTAAATGTCGGATGTGCAGTAATTTTCCAGCAGTTGTTTTAATGAAGCATTTGCTTATGTATGTTCCCTCCTTTCTGTTTATTTTAGATTGTAGATTCCACAGCCTATTGAGTTCAGCTTGCTGTCGTCATTACATTTCCTGGAATTTGTTGTCAGCAGGGAAATGTAAATACTCAGTAGAAAAGGGGAAGCTTATTGACGTCTGAATAGAATCGCAGAGCTATTTTATCTGTTGCTATAGTGTTAGCACCAAATTTTTGTTGATGGTGATCAATTTTAAAACCGTTAAAAACTGCTACAGAGACAGAAAATCTTTTGACTCAGTGCTTGTTCCACTGCCATTAAACTGGAAATACAGTATTACATCACTTGTTCTAAGAATAATGCTCTGTTTATGGCCCTCATGACTGAAATGCTGATGATTGGAAACAAGCTTTCAATTATTTACCTTTTTGAAATCTTTCATAATTTTTAGGTTATTTGTTATTAAATTGTGGGTTACAAAGGGGCGGGACTGTCCTTAGTTGTCCCTGAAAAGCAACTGCTTCAGTCTTTGTGGTGATGGTTTTCCTATATGGTGCTGGGAAAGGAATTTCAATGGCAATATGCCCAATTCAAGATGGTCTGTGAGTTGCAGGTAAATTTAGTCTTTTTTTTCCAAATATGCGATCCTGGGATGGGATTGTCACTGGCAAAGCTAGCATTTATTGCTCATTCCTAATTGCTGTCAAGAAGGTAATGGTAAGTTGTCTTCTTGAATTGCTGCAGCCCATGTTTAGGTTTGGAAGTATGTTGCAGATTTTTGACCCAGAAGGAACGGTAATGACGTTCAAGTTAGGATGGTGTGTAACTTGGAGGGCAACCTGCTGATGGTTATGTTCCCATGCATTTGTTGCCCATGTCCTTTTTAGCTAATAGAGGTCATGGATTTAGAAGTGTTGAGTTGTTACAATGCTACATGTCTTATGATACACAATGCTGCTACTCTCTATCAGTGGTGCACGGAATGCTAGTCAAGAGGGCTACTTTTGATCAGTATGGTGTCGAGCATCTTGACTGTTGGAGTAGCATTATTCCAGGTAAGTGAGGAGTATTTCATCACCCTTCTGACTTGTGTTTTCTGGATGCTGGACAGGATTTGGTGAGGTAGGCAATGTGTAAGTTGCTGCAAATTTCCCTGCATCTGGCCTGCATCTTCAATTTTCTGGCCATTCATGCCTCCTGCTGCTACAAGCGAGGACGGAAAATTTAGCACTCAGCCTAATACTCTGTTCACTGCAACGACCAGAGAATCCCACTGGTGTGAATGGACGGAAAATTCCGGTCACAGTATCTATGTGGCTGACCAAGTTAAGGCTCTGATTAATGGTAACCTCAGGATGTTGATGCTGAGGGATTCAGCAATGACAATGCCATTGAATATCAAGGTTGGATGGTTATATTTTTCCTTGTTGGCGATAGTCATTGCCTGGCACTTGTGTGGCATGAATGCTATTTGCCATTTATCAGCCCAATCTTGAATGTTGTTCAGGTCCTGTTGCAAGGAGGAACAGATTGCTTCGGCATCTGATGAATTGCAAATCATCGTCAAATATTCCCATTTCTCATTTTGAAGGAAGAAAGATCATTGATGAAGCAATTGAAGATGCTTTGGCCTAGAACTATCCTAAAGAACACGTGCAGCAATGTGCTGTAGTTGAGATGGTTGGCCTCCACCAACCGCAGCCATCTTCCTCAGTGCCAAGCATGACTCTGATTAGTGGGGAGTATCCCCTCTGATTTTAATTTTGTTAGGGTTCCTTGATGCTACACTTGGTCAATGTCAAGTGCTCAGTTTTTTATACATGTTTAGACTAAAATTGTAATGAGATCCAAAGCCAAGTGACCCTGTCAGAACTGAGCATCGGTGAGCAGATTATTGCTGAGCAAGTACTGCTTGATGGCATTGTTCAAGATCCCTTCCATCGATTTGTTGTTGATCAAGAATAAACCTTTTGGGACTGTTACTTGGCTGGGATGGATTTGCCCAGCTTTTAGTGAGCAGGACATACCTAGGCAATTTTCCACATTGCTAAGAGACTTCAGTGTTGTAGCTGTACTTTGCTTGGGACATGACGAATTCTGGTGCCAGTCTGGAACACAAGTCTTTACAAGTGCAACTGGGATGTTTTCAGGGCTACATCCTGTGCCATGAGCCATTTCTTCAAATCACTTGCAATGATTTGAATTGGCTGATGACTTGCGTCCGTGATGGTGAGGATCTCTGGAGGATAAAATGATCAATCATTCTGTGCTCCTGGTTGAAGATGGTTGAAAATGCTTCAGCCTTGTCTATTACTTGACTTTGCTTTCGACGATGGGGATTCTTGTGGAGCTGCCTCTGGTTTGTAGTCTAATTGTCCTCCACCATTTACAACTATATGTATAATTGCTTAGCTCTGTTGCACGCTGTTTAGTGTGTCTCTAGATCTGTACTGTAGTAGCACCGGGTTGGAACCTCATTTTTAGACATGCTTGGTGCTGCTCCTTTCCTGCACAATTATAGTATTCTCATAATATTACTGCTCAGTAATGCAGCTTGCAAGGAATGGAGTGCTCTTAAGTAACTGAGACAAGTTTCTGCTGTGAATCCTGTTGATTGCTGCAGCCGCAATCTATGTGCAGTGAGCATATAGGAATTAATATATTTTAAAAATAGTTATCTCTGGACTCCAGTGCTCCGCTGTTGACTGTGAATCTTTGAAAAACTTGGGTTCATCTTTCGTGTACGTATATACCTACAAATCCTGCCGATCCCTCGCTCTTGTGTTCGCTGATCTACGTTCACTTTTGGCCCACATTGCCTTAGTTTTTAAAAAAAGATCTTCAGACTCTTTCCATTTTAACAAATAATGCAACACCCCCCCAAAATTGCTACAGTACAGTATCATTCTTTCTCCATCATCAACATAGAAAAAGACGGGAGGAAACAAATGCAGTTGGTTCAGTATGTTCAGAATACCCAGCACTTCCAGATATATAAATAAGCAGAGAGGACATAACAGAATAGGGGAAAAGAGGATGAAACCATGGAAAGATGGCAAAAAGTATATACATGTTAGATGCAGTGCTACACAGAGTACGGAAAACTTTGAAGGAGTAAATCAGGCGCTTTTGAACTTGTATATTGAGATAGGGGCCCCATACTTTCCAGAACTGTATCGGAATATATAGGTTAGGAATTTCATTCGGATGCATTCCATAATAATCTTATGCCAATTCTGAACAGAAGGAAACGTATCTCGAATCCAGGAGCAAAAGATATTCTTCTAATTTGCAAGAGTTAGAATATCGTACAGCCTTTTTTTTTTATTGGTGCCAGTTATCTTTTTGTCTGGGAGCCCAGGGACAAAGGCTTGCACTCTTAAGACCATATTGAATATCTTCTCGAGCTCTTTAACTGTGTCCAACCAGTCAGATTTAATTTTGACATAGGACTGGACACAATGAGTGGGTCTCTACCACTTTGCCCACCACGGAATCGGCATGGGTGAGGGTCCGATAATAGGAATCTTTGTTGGCTTCGGGTGGGAATTTCCGGTTGAGCGAGGCCATAAATGTCTGCTCACTGTATGTAGTCATCTCCCACTAATTTGCATTTTTGGCACCATGAGGATATAGTGGGGTTTATCCTGTGTAATATGCTGATAGCATAATGCTTCAAGTTGGGTCTTCATTCTGTTGCAGACTGAGAATTGATTGCCTTTTTCTCAGGCCTTCTCATCAACCAGATCTTTTTCCAAGATTGCAAAATCTGTTATATTCACACAGGGTCTAGAACATAGTGTGTCATAAAGCTTGTTAATATATTGCCCTGGTTCAGTGGCTGTAAGGATTTTTTCAACCAGGGACATGCTAGCATCAAGATGAGATTTATTTCAGAATAAAGTCTCTGATTTGCAAATATCTGAAAAAGGAGTATATCGGGATGTATTGTTGGCACAGTTACTCAAAAGATAACAAGAAGGCACAACTAAACATATCACTCAGCCACACGAATCCCCTGCTTTTCCAAATATCAAAACCATGGTCCAAAAGACTTGGTGGGAAACCTGTGTTACCCTGAAAGGGAGACCGAGCAGAAGTCAAATTAAATCTTCCTTCCAGCTCACGGACCATCCTCCACACTCTGTTAATTATTATTATGCTCTCACATTTGTCAGGCACAGTCTTAATATCTTTAAAAAAACAACAGAGCTTGTAAGAAGTACTCAGACTGGTCAGCTTCAATATCAAGCTAAATGGAGGTGAGACACTTCTTACCCACTCTCATATGAATATAAGTTGAGATGTTAATCGATACATCTTAATGTTTGGCACCCCTACACCCCGCTTTGAACTAGGAAGCTGCAATCTTGCAAATTCTAAGTGCAGTTTCTTTTTGCTCCATCTAAAGAAGGTAAACGCCGTGCTAATTTCCATTAGGACCTCAACAGAAAGCAAAATTTGAAGCACCTGAAAAGGGTACAACTTAGGCAGCATGTTTATCTTAATCAATGCTACCTTCCCCGGCTACGATATCGGTAAGGAGGACCAACAATGTAAGTCCCACTTAATAGAAGCAAAACAAAAGGGTGATGTTTTTCTTGTATCATTGCCGGAATAACGAGGGGTAATGAAAATGCCCAAATAAGTCATAAGGGAGACCATCTAAAGGGGAAGGGAGCAAGTGGAGGAGGTGTCCCTCCAAGCCTACCCAAAGGCATAGCCTCAGGCTTTGAGAAATGACTTTTATAGTTCAAAAGGAGCCAAACCCATCCACAGTATTGATAATAGCAAGAACAAGACATCCAGCTTAGACGCGAATAGCAACATATCGTACACGTGTAATGTGATCCTATATTGCTTTCCATCACTAGACAACCCAAATACCAAAGGATTATGTGTAATTGCCTCTGCTAAGGGCCCAATAGTTATTGCAGTCCGTAATGGATAATGGGCAACTCTGCCCGGACCCTCACTGAAAACTAAAATTATCCGATCTATAGCCATAGTAAGAACAGCCTCCAGTGGATTTGTATAAAGTGTCTGTATCCGCCTAATGAACTCCAGTGTTGTGAAAAATAGAAGTCGTGAATGCAGCCCAATCCATCACACGAACCAGCCTCCCATCCATTGACTCTGTCTACACTTCTTGCTGCCTCGGTAAAGCAGCCAGCATAATTAAGGACCCTACGCAATCTGGACATTCACTCTTCCACCTTCTTCTGTCAGGAAAAGAAAACAAAAGTCTGAGGTCACGTACCACTTGACACCAGAACAGCTTTTTCCCTGCTGCTATCAGACTTTTGAATGAACTTACCTCTCATTAAGTTGATTTTTCTCTACTCCCTAGCTATGACTGTAACACTACACTCTGCACTCTCTCATTTCCTTCTCTTTGAATGGTATGCATTGCCTGTATAACGTGCAAGAAACAGTACCTTTCGCTGTATGCTAATACTCGTGACAATAATAAATCACATCCACTGCACTGTGTCTTCTGCCCCGTGTCCCCAGTCCAAATATCTGGAATAAATAAATCCACCCTACCCGGTCAAAAGTTTTCTTTGCATCTAATGAGATCACTAAGCTAGCTGGCACTTGCTTTTGGAAGACCTGAATAATAATTAATATTCTAACATTGTTAAATGAATTCCAACCCTTCATGAATCCTGTCTGATCACCCTGAATGATCAAGCAGAGCATTTTTTCCAGACAAAACAGCAATATATTAGACAGTAATTTCAAATCTACATTCAAATGCAAATTGGCCTTTAGATGTACATTCCCCTGGATTTTTGCCTGCCATTAAAATTAAGAAGATATTTGCTTCTTGAAGTGCGTGACGTAGCAGACCTGCTTCGAATGAATGGTTATGCATGCTGATCAGAGGATCAGTTAGCAAGTCTATAAATTTCTTTCATAATTCATTCAAAACAATCAAGCCCCAAAATATTACCAGACCAATGAGCTGTCAAGGCAAAAACAGCCCCCGCCAACCCCCACCTCTTAGAAATGGGGGCGATTCGGGTTGACCTTCTATGTTCAGACATTGGGAGTTTAAGGAAAGAAAATACTTTCCATATGAAACAGATCAGTCAGGAGATGCCTTAGTCATATCTTCTGTCTTAATCATCCCACCACTATTGGGATCTAGCACAGGGGAAATAGCCTTAGAGTCTACCACCTCCTTAGTAAGGAGAGCTAAATATATACTCAGTTTATTCCCAAACTTGTATAGTTTTTGTTTGACAAACCTTATACTCCTCTCAGCATATTGAGTCAGCAAGGAGTCCAGTACCATTCAGGTTGCATTAATTTCTTTCAGCATTAACTGGCTAGGATTTTTACCATACTCCCTTGTTGTTCTGGCCAATTTTACTTTGCAGGTGCTATCGCTCAGCATTTTGTGCTTTTTATTGGCTATATGCAAAATGACTAAACACTTCCTCAAAAGCCTTGCAGGTTTACCACAAGATGAGGGGCTTACTTCAGAGAGAGAATTGACTTGAGTAGAAGAAATCAAATTTGGCTTCGTAGTGTGAGATAAAATTATAACCCTTAAGCAGAGACACATTCTGTCTCCAAGACCAAGACAGAGGATAAACCCCTTTGAATAAAAATGCCAGGAAGACTGACACATGGTCAGAGATCCCAAAACTACCTATAAAACAGGAAAGCACTGAGTATAATATTGTTTTTGACATGAAAAAATAATCAATTCTTGTATTACTTTGGTGGGGATCGGCGAAGAAAGTAAACTCTTAGGCGTGATCTTCCCAAAAAAATTTGAAGTGTCGACAAAATCTGAAAACAGGAGTAAATGATGCCCATCTTTTTGGTGTGCCCCACACTACAACCATTTGATACTTAGTGTAACGAAAAGGCCTCCACATAATTCTCACTTCAAGCACGTAACCGGCCCAAACTGACTGTCGCTGTACGTTGTTAAGGGGCTCCATATACACCTAACGATGCACACACTGTCAGGCCTGTAACAGGAGGGAGCGGTGAAGAATGGAGTTGTGGTCCCTGCGCTGCGCAACCTCATTGCCTTTGAGCCATGGAAATGTCGGGAGAGTTGGAGGAGAGAATTGTGACCGACAGCAAGCTTGGGGTGTGCTGCGGAAGTGAGGAGCCACAAAACCTTCATTCATGTGACCTATCTCAAATCCGCCTAGAAATTTGCCCCTCCCTTGCACTTACCCATGTGTCTAGTGTTGTAGGAGACAACTCAGATGAGATAGGGCACTCATGAGTTGGCATCCCCCCACTGACTCTGAGGAGAGCTCGGTCGATACCTCAGAGGAAGGCTCCGATGAGAATTTTGAGAGAGGCATCTATTAGTCACCACAAGCATCATGAGCACCATCCGCTCCTGCAGATATATTCACCTTGATGGGGCAAGTTACTAGTGTAGCTTCTGGGGCACTTTCAGGCGAACAGCACATAGCCAATGATGTACATGTGGTGTAGGAATGACTGAGGGCTCGGGTACATAGTTGGTCCCAAGCCAGGTGCCAGGTCCTGGAATCTAGTATCCTGAAGCTGCTGGAGATGCAGTAGCAGAGCTGGGAATTAGCTATTAGCAACATTGCAGCACCTGAAAGGTGTTTGGAGGTGCCCCACAGTCTTCAGTCACAGGAGATGTGCTTGCATTACACGGTACCCTGGCCAACACTGCAAGGATGGTGACTGCAGTGGAAAGCTTGGGGCAGGAATTGCCATGGATGGTAGGATCCAAGACATGGCCAGGTTTCAGAGGTCCATGACTGAGGACCTTGGGAGCATGCTAGAGACACAACGGGCCATGACTGAGTGTTTCGAGAGCTTGGCCCATTCTCAGACAGCACTTATTGAGAGGTTCCAGAGCTTGGCTTGGTCTCAAAGCTTTGTAGATGAGGGATCCAGAGCTTGGTCCAGACTCACAGGCCATTGCTGAAGGCTTGCACACGTGGGGCTTCCAAAACTGGCAGAGCCAGGTGATGCCAAAGCGTCTGAAGCTCATTCCAGCTGCCCCTCCATCCCATGGAGTGTCACTGTGGTCAATTCGCACCCCAAAGGAGGAGCTCATGCTGGGGCCTTCTATCCAGGAGACGCCAGCCGTCCCCAGTTCTTCCAAAGCCCCATGCTGGCACTGGTGCCTCTCATGGGCAATGGGATGAAAAGGATGGGACATCTACCAGAAAGTTGGCCAAGGGCCTCCATGTCACACCAGGGACACCCGCCAAAGGCATCACAAGCCACAGGGGAAGGAACAAACCTACCCGTCTCCACCACTGATGTGCATCCTAGGGGGCACCTAAATGTACTGGTAGGCCATGAAAGACAAGCGAACACGGGTGAAGTCATGCATTAGTTAGGGTTCTGTTAATTTGTCACTTGGGAAACCACTAATAAATGTTAGTGCATCGCACAGCTGTGACTAATCTGTCTGATCTGCCTCCCAGGGATGACTGCACCCCAATTGTACACTCAGAGTGTCATGCTGTGAGAGACACATCCTTTGACCCACTAAATCTGTGATCCCCAGTTCTCAGCATCTGTGCCAGACTCCTGACTGCCGTGGTACTCCAAGTGCTCATCCAAAGCAGTTGCAGCAGTGGAGGGCCCTGTAGATTTAAAGTCACAAAGCCTGACGTGGTATCCACAGAACCCACTGCACTTGTTTTGGGCATGGAGTAGTACTCGCCTTTAAAAAAGGGCTGGAAAGATAGCAAAAAGTTTGGTATTGGCAGTGAAACTGATTTATTGCCTTTCACACTATTTTATCACCTCATCATGCTGGTCAACATGGTATGCTCATGCCCTCTATCACATTAGGTTGCAATGTTCTCCAAACACCCAAGTTCATACTAATTCAGCAAAATCCATGAAGATTAATCAGGCGAATAATTCGGGGAGTGGGGCAGGGGGCATAGACATTCATTATCAAAATGCTTTTCCTGTGCAGGAGCTCCTTAACAATCACATACCCTCCCCCCTTATCTTTCAGAAAGTTTTCCAATCTAAAAATAACATTCTTAGCAACTAAAACCACAACCCCTTGACTACTGGTCAAGAATGAGGCAGAAATCACCTGCCCAACCTAATCCTGCTTCAATTTTAGGTGCTGCTTGTCATCTGAATGAGTTTCCTGCAACAAAGCAACTTTTTCATTTTTAAGGAAAAACCTTGGCCAGGATTTTCCAACCACATTTGCGCCGAAACTGGAAAATCCCACCTGAGGTTAAGAGACCTTTCCATGGTCTGCCCCTCGCCCATTACAATTCCTGTGGTGGGATGGAACAGGAAAACTTGGACAAAGAGTAGCATTGGAAGGGTACTTTTCTAATTGGTGGTCTGTGACAAGCTGTGATCCACAAGGATCAGTCCTGGGGCCTCTGATGTTTGTAATATATATAAATGATTTTGGAGGAAAATGTGGATAGCCTGATTAGTAAATTTGTAAATGAATGGTGAAAAATGGTTTTAATGGTGAAAAATTACAACATGCTACTGTGCAGAGAGGGACCTAGGGGTCCTTGTGCATGAATCGCAAAAACTCAGTCTGCAGGTGCAGCAGGTAATCAAGAAGGCGAATGGGATGTTGGCCTTTGTCGCGAGGGGGATAGAATATAAAAGCAGGGAGGTCTTGCTGCAACTGTTCAAGGCCCTGGTGAGGTCGCAACTGTGTGCAATTTTGGTCCCCTTATTTGCGAAAGGATATATTGGCCTTGGAGGGAGTACAGAGAAGGTTCACCAGGTTGATACCGGAGATGAGGGGGTTAGCTTATGAGGAGAGATTGAGTTGATTGGGCCTGTACTCGTTGGAGTTCAGAAGGCTGAGCAGTGACCTTATAGAGACCTATAAGGTAATGAAGGGGCTAGATGAGATAGAGGTAGAGAGATTCTTTCCACTTAGAAAGGAAACCAGAACTAGAGGGCACAACCTCAAAGTAGGGGGCGGTGGGGGGGGTGTGTGGAATCAGTTTAGAACACAGCTGAGAAGGAACTTCTTCTCTCAGAGGGTAGTGAATCTCTGGAATTCTCTGCACATTGAAGTGGTGGAGGCTACCTCGATGAATATGTTTAAATCATGGGTAGACAGATTTTTTGATCGATAAGGGAATTAAGGGTTATGGGGAGCAAGCGGGTAAGTGGAATTGATCCACTTCAGATCAGCCATGATCTTATTGAATGGTGGGGCAGGCTTGAGGGGCTAGATAGCCTACTCCTGCTCCTATTTCTCATGTTCATATGTTCTTATGATACAAAAATAGCAGACAGTGAGGATTGTCAGAGTATATAGCAGGATATAAATCGGCTGGAGACCAGCATCTCCACATTATTGTACAATCTGCACAGTGTACTTCTTAATTAGAAGAAGTATACTGAGGAATGTTTTCCATTAAGGACAAATGGAAGTCCTTGCCAATATTGAGGATTAAAAACTCGCTGTAGTGCTCTATTGTGAGATCACTGTCAGAATAATAAATACCAACACAGAATCAGGAAGGAGTTATGCTGACAAGGGATAGAATCTGGATTTTACGGTGATCTGCAGTCTGCTACTCCAAATTATTGCATTCCATGGAGTCCACAAAAGCTTTAGCCAAATTATTGAACATCTTTGTAGGGTTGTTGGATATCAGCCTCAGTGTAGCAGGATGCAATGGGGCAGCTTGAACTCCAATCTCTTTCATTTGTCTCCTAACTTCATTAAAGCACTTGTACCTTTGTTTGCCACTGAGAGATCTTGAAACATTTGCTCCATCATAGAACAAGGCCCCATTACATTTAGTTTGGTGATCCTTGAAGTTACGAAAATGCATAATTATGGGTGAGCTTTTTGATTGTCCCCAGGCACAGAGATATGAAGTGCTCTTTATAACTTAATGCACACAGCTTCCATTTCTAAATTAAGGAAATGTAGCTAGCTCTCAAAGAAGTTAATTGGAAGTTTAACTCCTTTGGCAAACCAACAATCCGGCCATTTTTCCTGTAGCGTAGGTTCTCCAGATTGTCAAGGAATTGTGACGTATCACATAGCTGTTTTTCCAAGCAGTGTAAGCAGGCCTCGAGCAAGGAAGTTGCATTTTCAGACGTAACAATTCTCTCCTCCACTTCATGAAGCTTTTTGTCAGTAATCTGCAATTCCACAGTATGAACATTGATATTTTGCACGAATACAGAGTATCTCATCAATTATCATAATAGTATTAGCAGTCATTAGTTGTAATGCCTTTTGAGAGGGCCGACTTGAGAGCCTGTTCACTAAGTCACCATGTTGAGGAGTTGGCTCCGCCACAATTACTTCTGACTGCTCTCTTTTGTCAACAATTTTCTTAATATTTCTTGGCATTTTGTCATGAATGTTTAACCAGAAAATTTCCAGGAACAATTACAGCACAGAAAAATATCCTTTAGCCCATCGCATCTGTGACAGTCAAAGACAAACAATACAACTATCCTAATTTGATCTTCCAGCACTTGGCTCATAAGCTTGTATCCTTTGGTAACTGCATATTTAAATACTTTTTAAATATTATAAGGGTATTTCTCTCCACTATCCTTTCATGCAGTGAGTTCCAAACTTGCCCCACCCTCTCTAAAACTCCTTATGTTAAATCCATGCCCCCTAGTCATTGATCCCTCCACCAAGGGGAACTGCTTCTTTCTGTCTCCTAATTTTATGCATTTCAATCATGTCCCCTTCAGGCTCCTCTGCTCAGTAAAATTCAGTTCCGAGATTGGGAACAGTTTGGTTTGCTTCTTGACTCCCAAGACATGCCCACTATCTTCAAGACATGTCAGGAGTGTGATGGGATATGTGCCTGGATGAATGCAGCTCCAAACACACTGAAAAGGTTTGACACAATACAGAACAAAGCACTCCAGAATTTGCACTCCATCCACAGGGGCAGCAGTGTGTCCCATCTGTAAGATGCAGTGCAGCAACTCACAAAAGCTTCTTCAACAGTATGTACCAAACCTGTGACCTCTACCACCTAGAGGAAAAAGACAACAGGTACAGCAGAAACCACCACCACCTGCAAGTTTCTCTCTAAGCCACACATCAAACCTGAGTTAAAACAATATTGACATTTGTTCGCTGTTGCTGGGTCAAATCCTGGAACTCCTTCCTATTAACAATTTTGAGTATTTCTAGACCCCATGGTCTGCAGAGGTTCAAGAAGGCAGCACACCATCACCTTCTCAAGGACAATAAGGAATGGGCAGTAAATGCTGGACCAGCCAGAAATGTCAGTATTTCATGAATGAATAAAAAGAAACCCTCATACAGTTGCCAGAAAGGTAGCGAGATTAGATCCGTGAAAGCCCATGCTACCAATGACATCATTTGCACATGCTCATACCTGCTAAAGACTTCAGTACGTGCATTTAAATAGGGAGATTTCAATCTCCTATAAGGGAAGAAACAATGAAACTTGTGTCTCAGCTATTCTCAATCTTTCAGAATGTTTGCAACTATGGTATGACCTGCACAGTATTGTTGGTGATCCCATCAATATTGGTGAGACTTATTTCAATGGAGCTGGAATAGGTTGAGTCTCTGCGCGAGGATATCCTTCATCCTCTCTTGCAGTAGAGTCTACTTGAGACCCTTTTACATCAGAAATCACTTCCTGTTGAATGTTCACAGCAGTATTTCCTTCTACTGTGTTACCTGTCTCTGAGTCATGGTGTAGATGAATATAATCCTGGTGTCTGCAAAAAAACATTCATTGGTCAGTCTCACTGTCAAATATATTGGACTACTTCAGTTGAGAATAACTCTAGGCAGCCAACATTGGTTACTGCCAAAATTCCTTACAGAAGCACAATCATTCCGGTTGCAATGTCTCCCCTTAGCATGATGGTCATGTTTTCACCATCTGCCTTTCCTATCTCCTTCCCACTCTTGCTTTGACAGCTGTATGTAACGGAACCATAGAATCCCTAGAGGGCAGAAAGAGGCCAGTTGGCACATTGAGTCCAGACCAACATCTGAAAGAGCAACCCACCGAGGCCCTCCCCTCCGTCCTATGTCTGCAACCCCACACACTTCTACATATCGTTGGACACTAAGTGATAACCTAACAGCCAGTCCACCCAACCGGCACATCTCTGCACTGTGGGAAGTTAAACTGGAGCACCCAGAAGAAACCCACACAGACAGTCACCCAAGGGTGGCGTTGAACCCAGGTCCCTGGCGCTGTGAGGCAGCAGTGCTAACCATTGTGCCACCTTGCTGCGCAAGTGAGACTTTGGCTTCCCACCCATCAGTAATCTAACAGCCAGTCCACCTAACCGGCACATCTTTGCACTGTGGGAAGTTAAACTGGAGCACCCGGAAGAAACCCACACAGACAGTCACCCAAGGATGGCGTTGAACCCAGGTCCCTGGCGCTGTGAGGCAGCAGTGCTGACCATTGTGCCACCTTGCTGCGCAAGTGAGACTTTGGCTTCCCACCCATCAGTAATTTGGCTGTCGAGAATCCTATTGTTTTTGTGGCATTACGTGATGCTGGAACAAGAACAGTGGTTGCCAAAATATCACCTGCCATTCTCCTCAATCTTCTTTCAGTGTCTGAACAACTCAGCTGCTGAACTATTTGAGGTTGCATGAAAGCATGCAGTATGCACATGGTGTATTCCACTTCTACGCCTATGTTCTTGGAGCAAGTCACTTGTAAATGTTATACTGTTGTCAGAAACAAGAGAATCCTGTAAACTGAGTTGTAAAAACTTGTTGCAGTTTCTTTGTCGTAATGGGAGCAAAAACGTTGCTCGTTATATGTATTTCTAACCACTTAGAATGCATGTCTACATAGACGAGAAATATATGACCCATAAAAGACCCTGCAAAGTCCACATGAAGCTAAACCACTGATAATCAGACCACCTCATGGAGGTCGTGGTGCTAGTGACGCCATCTTCTGGTTGATCTGACATGCAGGTCGGGATTTCATCTTGTTCCCCAAGTTCACCAGTGTTTGACCACCAATCGTACAACCTGGCTAAACTTTTCATTCAGGATGCACCCAGGTTAGCTTCATGAACTTCATCCAAAACTTGTGAACCACCAGGAGGTGGGACAGCAGCTCTGGGCCTTCAATGGATACAACCATCCTGAGCACTTAGCTCATCCTTCTGCTTTGTATATGATCTCCAAATCATCATCCACCATGCTTTAGACCAACCCTGCATAAGGAATCTCTTCATCTGGAATAGAACAGGGTTCCGGTTCATCCATTGCTTAATCTGTTTCGCATCCACTGGAGAATATGAAAATCTCGAGCAACAGAATTGTCTCCTGGAGGAAATACTGTCTTGGTGGGCATGTCTGGTAAAGGGAGATGACTCGGAGCATCTGTATTTGCATTGTCCTTCCTGCCCTCTTCGCAGTGTTATACTGGTGGGCTGACAATATGCAAGCCCAACGCTGTATTCTCGCTGAGGCTAGGGGAGTAATACATTTGGATTCACTGAAAAGATTCATCAGTGGCTTGTGGTCGGTGCATATGGTGACAGAACGACTATAAACGTACTAATGAAATTGTTTCACAGCAAAATCGATGATAGATCTTCCTTGTCTAACTGCAAATGTCCCTTGGTAGCGTACATGATGCAAAGTCAATGGATTTCTCTGACCAATCCTCCATCAGATGAGAGAGTACAGCCCCAGCACAGGACGAAGCATCACATGACAAAATGAGTTCTCTGTCTTGATCAAAGTGAACCAGCAGATTAGTTGATTGAAGCAGCACTTTTATGTCTTTCAAAACTTGCTTTTGTGCGGGCCCCCACTTCCATTTTGTTTCTTTGTGAAGTTGTAGATACACTGGTGCCAACACTGTTGATAGAGCTGGCAGAAATTTCCTGTGGCAACTCATGCCCAGAAATTACCAGAGCACTGATGCATTTCTGGGATATGGAGCTTTCTTAATGGCTCTGACTTTGTCTTCCACTGAGGACAGACCCTGAATTGTGATTTTTGTGACGCAAATATTCCAAACTGTGCCTGAAAGATGCATTTGCAATGCTTCATGCATAATCCTGCCTCAAATCTTTTTAACACATGATCCAGATTGCTGAGCTGTGTCCCTTCTTAGTTTTCCCTGCAATCAGTAAACTGCTATATTAGGAATCCCCTGAAACAGATTGCCCATTGTCCTCTGAAAGATCACCAGACTGGATGATACCCTCAAAACCGGATGGTTGTATTTGAACAAACCATTCTAAGCGTTGGATTGTGACATACTATTTTGAGTCCTCCTCTTAACAAAAGCTAGTGGTAGGCATGGCTCATGTCAAGTTTTGAAAATGTCTTGCCTCCTGCAAGTTTGAAATCAGTTCTTCCACCTGCAACAATGGATAAGCATCCGGTTTAGAGGCCTGATTAATGGTTAGTTTGTAATCCCCACAAATGCACACAGTGCCAACACTTTTAAGAGCAGGAACAATTGGAGCTGCTCAATGATTCTGAGCCTCTGTAGCTGCTCCAACTCCTCCTACACATTGCCTTTCATGGCATAGGGCACTATCCTAGGCTTGGAAGATTGATGCGTAGCTTGAGAATCTGTGGGCAACGTAACTAGTACTATGCAATGATTGGATTTGATTTGATTTACTATTATTAAGTGAAAAGTATTGTTTCTTGCACACTGTACAGACAAAACATACTGTTCATAGAGAAGGAAATGAAAGAATGCAGAATGTAGCGTTACAGCCATAGCTAGGGTATAGAGAACTTCATGCAAGGTAAGTCCATTTAGAAGCCTGACAGCAGCAGGGAAGAAGCTCTCTTTGAATTGATTGGTACGTGATCTCAGACTTTTGTGTCTTTTGCCCAAAGAAGGTGCGGAGAGAGTGTCTGGGGTGCATGGGGTCCTTAATTATGCTGGCTGCTTTGCCGATGCAGCGGGAAGTGTAGACAGGGTCAATGGATGGGAGGCTGGGTTGTGTGATGGATTGGGCCACATGACCTTTTGTAGTTCCTTGTTCACGTTTGAAATCATGACATGGAGATGCCGGCGTTGGACTGGAGTAAACACAAAGAAGTTTCACAACACCAGATTAAAGCCCGACAAGTTTACTTGGTAGCACAAGTCACCTAGCTTTCGGAGCGCTGCTCTTTCAACACATAAGTGGGAGTTCTGTTCACAAACAGGGCATATGAAGACACAAACTCAATTTACAAAATAATGGTCAGAATACAAGTCTTTAGAGGTAATCAAGCCTTAAAGGTACAGACAGTGTGAGAGGAGAGAGTGTTAAACACAGGTTAGACAGATGTGTATTGTCTCCAGCCAGGACAGTTAGTGAGATTTTGCAAGTCCAGGCAAGTTGTGGGGGTTACAGATTGTGTGACATGAACCCAAGATCCTGGTTGAGGCCATCCTCATTTGTGCGGAACGTGGCAATCAGTTTCCACTCAGCGACTCTGCATTGTTATGTGTCATGAACGCACTTGTGAGTTCTTAACCTCACCCCATTGAACAAAATTTTACTAAACCAGTCATGCCCTAGTAAACTAGATCTGTCCTCTTTTACTACCAGAGCTCTTACTTCTTGGCTGTTGTATGCAATGCTTACCTGTCAAACCCAAACACTGATATAGCCTCCCCAGTGAATGTCTAAAGTTGTATCCTTTCTTGATTAAGGACTCCAAGCCTGAAACATTCCATTGCTTTAACTTTCTTGCTTGTAGCCTCATTACTTGATACATTGGAGCTGCCTGTGCATTGCCATTGCCCTTTTCAATATCTTTTGCATTGCTTGCAGTCATTTCCATGCCCTGAGAAATTTCTAACGCCTTCTTGAAAGTGGTTGGGAGAAGCCACAATAAATGAATCTGAATTCTGTCCTCATTAATGCCACTGACTAGTCTGTCCAGGAGTGTGTCCTCCAACACTGCTCCAAACTCACAATGTTCAGAGAATTGTCTTAATTCAGCAACAAAATTTTCCAAAAATGACTGTGGCACTTGAATCATTGGACATTACTAAGGGCTTAGGATTGTGGTGATTCTGAATGAGTACATCTTCCCTCAGTTTCTATGGTGTTGCTAAATTCCTCACTGTTGTAAGTCTTTGTTCCATACACACTTGCAATTCCATATATTAAGAAAGTGTCCCAACCTTTCCACATATTGAGTCCAGTCCCCATTCCCTTCCACAAACTTGCTAGTCTGGAATATAGTTATGGTGCTGCTATCCTGTTTTTTTGTTGGTAAAGTCACAAACCTGCTGATCAGTGCCCTTGATTTCCACTTGTGTTGCAAATGGACTACTCGCTGTGCAAATTTTCTTTGCGCCATGCTGAAGATTGAATTCTTCTTCTTCCTTTTAGTTTATTGTTTTCTCTTTGTCACTAAAAATGTGCTAACTTGGTTAAAAAAAGGTAGACTAACGCGTTGTGATATCAATCTTCTTTATATATAAAAATATCGAAATACAGTACTGCATGGTGTCAGACTGGAGGCAGCTAGTTATGCAGCTCCCTCGCAGTAAGAATGATCCTGCAAAAGCCTGTGCTACCAATGAAATAAGTTGCGCATGCTCATACCTGCTAAAGATATTAGAACATACATTCAACTAGGAAAATGTTTGCTCTCACCCTAGAGCAGGAACAATTTAGAGTTGGTAAAGTGGTCGAGAGGGGGAGGGTACTGTAGTAGAATCAGAGTCATCTCTGTATCCTGTTTTCAAATGATGTCGCCAAGGGGCAGCATATAGATGAGAAGAGGGATTTAAGGATGTATCCTTGGAGGATTGCATTCCAATTTAAATGATTCATTTTCCTATAACTGATTTGTCTTATTGCAAAGTTTCATGAGCTTTTCACTGATTATTAACATCTTAATTAATTAATTAATAGAATGATGTATTAACATCGTTACTTGAGGCAAGACAGTGAGGGGAAAATATAGACAGTTTTATTTCAGGGCTATGGTAATAATGCTTTGAAGCTGAAAGCAGGGATGTCTTCCAATGATCTTTCTGTCCATGTGAAGAAATACTTTTGTCCATTAAGCATGTCAGGTTTAGGCCAAGGACCCATGAAGAACAGCTGTGCCCAAACTGTATGTTGCCACAAAATAACCTCAGTACATTAATATATTGCTCCTTTAGTCTGCACAAATCTCTTCAGTTAGGATAAAAGCAAAATATGTGGATGCTGGAATCCAAAACAAAAACAGAAAGTTCTGGAAGATCTCAACAGGTCGGACACCATCTGTGGAGAGAGAATAGAGCCAATGTTTCGAGTCTGGATGACCCTTTGTCATAGGAAGATGGTTACGTTTTCTCTTGTTGAAGGTCATAGAATGGTTGCTGAGTGGAAGGAAGACGTTCAACCAATCATGTCCATGCCAGCTTGCTGGATGAACAATTCACCTCACCCAATCTCTTGTCTTTTTCCTGTAGCAGCTGTGCAAATGATTTCTGTACACAGAATTATGCAATTCACTCATGAAAGCCTCAATTGAAACTGTCTCCACCAAAAAAGAGCTTTTTCCCTTTTGCATCTATTGCATCATTTGTCATCACCTTAAGTTAATATCCTCTCATTCTTGACCCTTCATCCAACGAGAATAGTTTTGCCCCCTTGTGATTTTGCAAAGTTCTTTCAAATTTCCTCAATCATTTATTTTCCAAGGAGAATAGCCCCAGCTTCTCAATCTAGCCACATAGTTAAGGTTCCTCATCCCTGGAAAAATTCTCATGAATCTTTGGGCACAATATGCCAGTTTAGGTGAAACTGGTGTTTACAAGTTCATCATTTCTTCTTTGTAAGTCAGTGTCTGACACTTAAGTGGCATGAATGTCATGTTACTTGTCATTTACTGTCCAAAGTTTGAACATTGTCCATGTCTTGCTGCATTCAAAAATCTTAACTGATGACAGGAAACTATCAAATGTTTGTTGTTGAAAAATAAAAGTATTTGCTTTCTGTGAATTGAATTTGATCAGCACCTTGTAACAGCTAATTTGCATACATTTCCTTTATCTATATTTCATAAGTTCTTAGTTGACTGTAAAGCACTTTCTGATGTCCAGCGGCCGTTAAAGATACTAGCCGGAATTCTCTGACCTTGACCCATGAGACTGGAGGATTCTGGCCACTATATAAATACATTTCTGTCTCGGGGTGTGGGAGATGGGGGCTACTTTTAGTCCAACCCCCAAATCAGTGGTAGAGGATCATTGGCTGAAGTTGGATGTTAAATTGCTAACTGACCTAACCTGCTCCAAAAGCACCTATTTCCCATTTAACTGTGGAGGGTTTGTGGGTTTCTAAGTAACCTGCTCCACAGGGTAACCTATTCATTACAATATATTAATGGGACTTCGTTCCTTATTGTGGAAGCTGTTTAATTTAATGGTTGTAGGTTGGATTTCCCTGAGCTCTAAAAGCCTGGCAGAGACAGGAGCTGGTAGATCCAGTGGATGGTAAGTGTTTTTTGGGGCTGAGAGTTGCAGGAATGTTTACCGCAACCCCTGGAGTAATCATCTGGCAAGGCCCATTGACACCCTTGCAATTGGCCTCTCTCTCTCCTCAAATGGCCTCTTCACTGATTCAAATCACTGCGCCTGATCCACTTGCCAAGTTGAGTGCCATCTTGCATCATCAGGACAAAGCTTGATTGGCACCCAACCTGCTGAACCCCAATATTTTCTGACTGCTGGGGAGTGTCCCCAGCCATTCTACTTTGTGGGTTTCTGCCACTAACTTTCCTTCCTAACAGTTAACCAAGCTCTCCATTTACTCACTGCTGGACAGAAAACAGTAAAACAATGATAAAGAGATTCTGCTATTAAACTTGGGGGCAATAATTTTGCTTTGCCTATCACAAACGAGCACTTTCCCTTCGTCTGCACTTCGCTATAAATATCGGGCCAATGTGCTAGACATGCAAGTGATCATGTTAAATGCTGCATAGTAACAAATAAAATATTAGACAGGAAACAATAATTCTCAGTCATCTCAGTTTGGAATGGCAAGAAGTTTGAAAATAAAGGCTGTTGTAATTGTTGAGTGTGCCTGGTTCTAGAACTTTAATAGTTTTGGTTTTGTTTTTGAATTATACCTGAGCGAGTCAATATAACACAACAGTCCCTCAACAGCTGACCCCATGAGTGAGAGAGAACAATTCTCAGAACAATACCTTAGCCATTCTCTGTGAGCACAGGTTTTTGTGAGTTGCATGGGAATTCTGTTTCTTTAAAGACTCTTTGTTTACTAATGGCCAACTAAAAATGCATTAAGAATTATAAGATGAACTTGTGCATTAGATGAAAATAAATTACCTTTCTAATTCTGCAAACCTGAAAGTTTAAGGCTATTGGTAAGATCTCTCAATAACTTCAATGTGCAACTTGTAAGACAAAAATTGATCTTGCTATAATTTCATGTACGTATTGTTAATGTAAAGTATTTTTCTTTTAATAGTTTAAATTGTCATTGCAATTGTAAAATTACTACACAACTCTAGAATTTCCTTTGAAATTTGTATTTTGTTTAAAATAAAGTTGCCTGACAGCACAAGCCTTCATCCATTAACAATTAACTGGTGTTCAATTAATTTGCTGGAGGGAATTAAAAATAATAGGGGATTTTGTATCCTCAATTCTTCTGAGATTGCCCTCACTCTCAATGTTATTGCAGGTACTAATTTAAGCATGCCGGGAGACCTGCTACAAACTGGAATGTGTCGGGCCACTTTGTTTTTTCAGTGAGAAGTGTTCCTGAATGCTTGATATTTTTATTATTCACCTGCAGATCACCTGAACTTAGAATATTGTACAATACAGGGCTCCTTGGCCCACAGTGTTGTGCCGATCATGATGCCAAATTAAACTAATCCCTTCTGCTTGCCCTTGGTCCTTATTACTCTCTTCCTTGCATATTCATGTGCTTATCTAAAAGGCCATTAAATGCCCCTATTGTATTTGCCTCCACCATCACCCCTGGCAGTGTGTTCCAAATATCCACCACTCTCTGTGTAAATAAACTTGTGCCTCACACCTCCTTTGAATTTTCCCCCTCTCACCTTAAGTGCATGCCGGCAAGCATTAGACATTTCAGCCAGAATTCTCTCCAAAAGATTCTAAATGTCAAATTCATGGAAAACTGGAGTAAATCACACTCTTATTTTCAATGGGACCATACTAGAATTTTCCATAGTCCGTGCAATGCAGAGGCCACGAGCGTGAATATCATTAGATTTCAGGGGTGGGCCTAATCCCGCCCGGGAAGCTGACAGTTCAGGGCCTCTGCAGTGGCCTTGAGCTGTCAGCCTGCTTTTCTGCTGGCCAGTTCGATAGCTTGCCAGCCTGGGACTCCTCTGGTGATGTCTCCCCAACCTTCCACGGCCTGATTGCTGCTCCCCCCTCCCCCACCACCGAAATATTCATGGGACTGCCCGACCAACTGTTTCCCCCCCCCCCCCACCCCACAGTCAGCCCCAATCACTGATCTCTCTCCTGCCCTAACCAGATCCCAATGCAGAGAGGCAGCGGGACCTCCACCGATCGCCCCCTAAGCCCTGCTGTTACTGGGCCCCTTTCTGTTATAGGGAAGTGCCAAGGTGCCCCCTGGGCAGTGCCATGGTCACAAGCTGGCACTCTCAGGGTGCCCATGCCCAGGAAGCACAACCTCCTAATCTGATGAGGGGGGGGTCAATTGCCCTCCCTTCACTCCAGGGGGTCATCCTGCTAGTTCCCCGAAAGTGGGGGACAAGTCTGAACCCACAGAGTGAAATACTCCTGGCGGGCTGGGAGATGATAGCGGGCCCGGAGAATTCAGTCCCGGGCCTGCTAATAGCATTTAAGTAGTATAAAGAACAAGGAAAATTACAGCACAGGAACAAGCCCTTCGGTCCTCCAACCTGCACCAATTATGCTGCCCGACTGAACTAAAACCCCCAAGCATCCGGGTGCCATATCCCTCTATTCCCATCCTATTCATCTTTTTGTCCAGATGCCCTTTAAGACTCGCATCACATCTGCTTCCACTACTTACCCTGGCAACGAGTTCCAGGCACCCACCACCCTCTGGAAAAAAAAAACTTGCCTCGTACATCTCCTTTAAACCTTGCCCCTTGTGCCTTAAACCTATGCCCTCTAGATAAAGCTTCTGACTATCCACTCTATCCATGCCCCTCATAATCTTGCAGACTTCTATTAGGTTGCCCCTCAACCTCTGTCGTTCCAGTGAGAACAAACCAAGTTTCTCCAACGTCTCCTCATAGCTAATGCCCTCCATACCACGCAACATCCTGGTAAATCTTTTCTATACCCTCTCCAAAGTCTCCACATCCTTCTGGTAGTGCGACAACCAGAATTGAACACTATATTCCGAGTGCGGCCTAACTAAGGTTCTATAAAGCCACAACATGACTTGCCAATTTTTAAACTCAATGCCCTGGCCGCTGCATGTCGTATGCCTTCTTGACTACCTTCTCCAGCTGCATTGCCGCTTTCAGTGACCTGTGTCCCTGTACACCCAGACCCCTCTGCCTATCAATACTGTTAAGGGTTCTGCCATTTACTGTATATTTCCTATCTTTATTAGACCTTCTAAAATGCATTACCTCACACACTTGTCTGGATTAAACTTCATCTGCCAGCTCTCTGTCCAAGCCTCCAACCTATCTATATCCTGCTGTATCCTCTGATGGTCCTATTGCTATCCGCAAATCCACCAGCCTTTGTATTATCTACAAGCTTTCTAATCAATCCGGTTACATTTTCCCCCAAATCATTTATATATATTGCAAATAGCAAAGGTCTCAGCACTGATCCCTGAGGAACACCATTTGTCAAGTCCTCCATTCAGAAACATGTCCTTCCACTGCTACCCTCTGTCTTCTATGACCAAGTCAGTTCTGTATCCCCCTTGCCAGCTCACCTCTGATCCCGTGCGACTTAACCTTCTACACAGTCTGCCATGAGGGACTTTATCAGAGGCCTTACTGAAGTCCACGTAGACAACATCTAGTGCCCTATCCTCATCAATCGTCTTCATCACTTCCTCAAAGTATAAATAGTATGTTAAATCCTATTTAAATGCTATCTGCCTCGCAGCCGATTTACGGCGTCACCGGGCATCCAGGTCTGGGAGATACAAGTACGGCGCAAATGCTCATGGGAATCATGCAAATTGGCTGACACACAATTCTCCCGGCCCGCTGCACTAAAAAATCAGCGCTGCAGGATGGGAAAATTCCCCCATTCAAATCTTTGAAAAAGATTCTGACTGTCAACCCTATCTATGCCTCTCATAATTTTATAGACTTTTATCAAATCTCCCCCCAGCCTCTGCTGCTCCAGAGAAAACAACCCTAGTTTGTGCAGCCTCTCCTTTATAGGTCATACCCTCGAATCCAGGCAGCGTCCTGGTAAACCTCTTGCAGCATCTCCATAGTCTCCACATCCTTCCAGAATTGTACACAATACTCTTAAATGCGGCCTAATCAAAGTTTTATAAAGTTGCAACATGACAGCCTGACTCTTATACTCAGTGCCCTGACCAATAATAGCAAGTGTGCCATAGGCTTTCTTTACCACCCTGTCTACTTGTGTGGCCACCTTCAGGGAGCTTTGGACTTGAACCCCAAGATCCCTCTGTAAATCAGTGCTGTTCAGGGTCTTGCCATTAACTGTATACTTACCCCTAATGTTTGATCTCCCAAGGTGCAGCACCTCACACTTGCCCAGATTAAACTCCATCTGCCATTGCTGCGCCCATATCTGCAACTGATCTATATCTTGTGGTATCCTTTGACAACCTTCTGCACTATCCACAACTCCACTTCTCATTATGTCGTCTGCAACCACCACCACCCCTACCACTGCTCCCTGCTCTTCCCATCGCTGTTCTGTCCATCCTCTTCTAGTCAGAGAAGCCAGCTTATCATTGGACAATGTGCCTGCTGTAGATCCCCTAGGAAGCTCCAGCGGAAACCCAGGTGAGCCATGCATCCCAGTTTGGGAATGCCTGCTGTAAATTGTACAATCTGCAGCTGTAGTGAGCAGGTGATAAACTGCTTTATCTGAATGATATCAGATTGTGAACAGTGTTAGAACTGCAACTATCAACATGAGTATGAATATTTTATTTCATAGCCAACTTGTACCTTCTGGTGCAGAAATGTTTGAGAAGAGGTAATTTGCACATTACACAATACCCAATCTCTTCCTTGATGTTGAGGCTGTGGTGTTCATTTTGGCTGGACCACTGAATTTTCTGATCAAGAGACCCCCCCTCCTCAAGTTGTTTGTAAAGGAGTCAGTGGTAGCGGTGCTGCTGAAGATCCCATGAAGATTATTGGGCATTACCTTGCAGTTCTGTGGCACAAATGTTACTTTCCATTTTGTAGCCCAAACCTGGATATTATTGAAGTTTTCTGTCAACTGGCATGGCCTACATTTTTGGTGAATGTGTGAAAAGAGCTAGAGACTTGACACTTTCCACTGTCACCAGCTTTTAGGGTCAGGTATGATTCCAGGCACCAGAAGGCATTCAATTTTGCTGAGCCTCATTAGTTTCACATCGATATAGAAACATCGAAGATAGGAGCAGGAGGAGGC
This sequence comes from Carcharhinus amblyrhynchos, assembly GCF_965287045.1. NCBI lineage: Eukaryota > Metazoa > Chordata > Chondrichthyes > Carcharhiniformes > Carcharhinidae > Carcharhinus > Carcharhinus amblyrhynchos. Next base: position 122,569,827 of record NC_137325.1, read on the forward strand.
CATTTGGCCCTTTGAGCCTGCTCCACCATTCATTACAATCATGGCTAATCATTCAATTCAATAGCCTAATCCTGTTTTCTCCCCATAACTTTTGATCCCATTCTCCCCAAGTGCTATATCCAGCCATCTCTTGAATACATTCAATGTTTTGGCATCAACTACTTCCTCTGGTAATGAATTCCACAGGCTCACCACTCTTTGGGCGAAGAAATGTCTCCTCACCTTCATCCTAAATGGTCTACCCTGAATCCTCAGACTGTGATCCCTGCTTTTGGACTCCCCCCACCATCAGGAATATCCTCCCCAGATCTACCCTGTCTAATCCTGTTAGAATTTTATAAATCTCTACGAGATTCCCCCCCCTTATTCGTCTGAACTCCAGTGAAAACAATCCTAACCTAGTCAATCTCTCCTCCTACATCAGTCCCGCCATCCCTGGAATCAATTAACTGCTGCCTTGATTTTTAGGGCAGTTACTCTCCTCTGGTATTCAATTCTTGTATCCATGTCCTTTTGATTTCTCTAGAATGTTGATGCATAATGTGGGAGGATAGCTGAATGTAGCAATGAAGGAATGTCAGAGTGGTTGTCCTTCAGATGAGATTTTAAATCATGAATGGACTTGTCTGCATGTTAAAGATCCCATGGCACTATTCATGGACGATTTTGTTGGAATCCAATCAACATTGTTCCCTCAATCAGTAAGGTCAAAATTAAACCGATCCATTCATCTCATTGCTGTTGGTGAGCCTTGCAACATGCAGGACCCATAATAAGTAACCGCATTTCAAAGCAATTAGTTTGATGTTAAATGATTTCTAAATTTCTGAGAGATGCTATATGTTATTTTTCCCCTCCTAACAGTATAAATTTCACAATCCTCAAATTGATGAGACAATCTTATTGTATCTTGCTCTTCTTTTCAAACACTATAGTGGAATTGCGTGGATTGTGACTTCCAAGATCTACCATGGTGTTTTGATTTTCTGTCTCACACTTTCCAGGTTTATGCTGTGGTGTATTTCAGAAAATACTCCTAACTGGATTTTCTGACTGGATCTAGTTCCAGGCTGTTATACAGAAGTGCTTATCAAGGAAACTGAGCTAAATTCCTGTGTGTCACTGTAGTCCAGCTGCTCACAGTTCTTCCCATGTGTCTGAACATGCACACCTAATAGGATGTGTAAAATTTTGAAACTCAAGTTCCTCTGTTCAATTTTAAAACAGATGTTTCTTGTCTAAGTCAATGGATTTGTTTGATTCCTTGAAAGATTGTGATTTGACAATTATATACATATAAAAGAATTACTTTGAACAAACAAAATTGACCCAGCATATGAAGTACATTAATTTTATTCTCATAAAAAGAAACATATACATTTCAAGGCATCTGAGTAATTAATTCCACACAAACCTGATAAATCAGGGATTATTCTTAACCTCAGAATATTTAAGCCCTTTTTCTTGATCACCATTCTACAGTTCAAGAACAGGAATTTTTAAAGAAATAATATTTTTATTTGTCAAAAACATGGTAACCTCCACATTTTGGTGGAGGTTAGAAATAACATGGGAAAGTAGTTACAGGTGGGTGTAATTTATGGCCTTCTGACAACAGGTACTGTGGCGGGTAGGATATAAACTAAGAAACATTGGGCTTGTAAGAATAGAACTGCAATAATTGTGGGCCATTTTCACCATCTTAAAGATGGACATATCAAATTGACAATGTAGCTTGGAGGCTGAATTTTTAGAGTATACCTGAGACAGTTTCTTTGAGGAATAAGTTCTGGAACCATTTGAGGGTAAAAACAGGCTGTTTTAGACCTTGTAATGTGTAATGAAGCAGAGTTAATTACTGACCTCGTAGTAAAGGATCTTCTTGGTATGAGCTATCATAGCATGACAGAATTTCACAATCAGTTTGAGGGTGAGAAATTTGGATCTGAAACTAGAGTCTTCAACTTAAATAATGGAAATTACAAGAGCATGAAACGAGGGTTAATTGGTAAGATGGTGGAGAAACAATGGCAAGTATTTAAGGAGATATTTCGTAACTGTCCACTGAGCGTTATGAAATATTTCCTTCAATCCCATTGAGAAAGAAAGCAACTAAAATGTTTCAGGCTACATCAACTATCTGATCTTCTGCACCAATAGTTGGAGTATAAGTAGTAGGTAAAATTTTCTCTAAAGTTTCATGCAATGAAGAATACTTACTTTGATATTTGAGAAATCTGATATCACTCAAGATGAAACAGTCTGTTTGATCTGCATTCCTGACAGTGAACTCAGAATCCATACTTTAACAGCACTTCCCAGCTACAAATACTTGATCACCAGGAGTAAGAATAAGAATAGCAAGAAGCACCACTTCTTGCAAGTTATCCTCAATGTCACACTCCATCTTGACTTGGACATGCACAGTGGTTTTACAGGGGGAATTCTGGAATATTGGTTCAATGAAAACATTATGGGAACATCAATGCCACAAACCACCATCAGCACCTCGCAGTAACTAGGGATGGGGAATGAAAGCACTGTTGCTAATTTCCCACATCCAAAGAGGAAATCTGTAAAAGAGCCAAGCACAGATACAGCTGTGGGGAATATCAGGAAGGGACTTAAAATTGTCCTTTTTATCGTTTGATGTATTCTGAATGCTACACAAGCTTCATTTATTTTTGTGTGCATAAATTGATAGTTGGTTTCAAAACCTTTTTTTATGCAGATTCATTACTTTTAATATCTTCCCCTCTGCCTTAAATAGATGGACAGTATGTACACCTATTTAATTATGCAAGTAAACAGGAAAGGTGGAATTACAAATTTATTTTATCTACCTGCTTTGAGTAAGGAAATCATTTTATTTATTTTCCAGCCGTGAAACAAAACTACTGTACCATCTCTGGAGAAATCCCTTTCATATTTCTTTCCAAATTTTCCCGCTAGAAATGTAAACTACTTTTATCAGTTAGACATTCCCTACATTGATACAACTGTGTATGGTGCGCATGCGGTCTGCACATGTGTCCAGAAATGTACACGCACGAAACATCAACTGCACATACCTGTAGAAATAATTAATTGAACACGTATCTATTTACAATCAGGCATAATATCTTTAAAGGCAAAGGGCAGATTTTCCAACCTTGCCATGCTGTTATTAGATCGCGCAGATGCCAGAAAATAACGTAAGCCTGAAAATTTGTGTCACAAAACAGTTTGCAATTCTTCTAGCCCCCTTTTAATGGCATGAAACAGTTCGCGCCCATGCTGGCCCAGAAAGAACGTGAGATTGATTGTCATGAGATGGTCTGCATTTCAATCTCATTTGCAAATTTGGCATGCAACAAACCACCCCACCCCCCCACCCCCCCCAAAATGTATCCTCCTTTCCAGCATGACGTCACAAGGACACAAATCACTACTGCTGCTTTAAAGTGTGACTCAGGCACATGGTTGCAAGAGTGAGCGAGGTGGCGAATACTACTGTGCAGCAACCTCAAGGGTGCAAGAGGGCGGTTCAGCTGCGGCCATGGGGCGGGGTCCCCCACGGATGCACAGTTTTTGGCAGGTTCGGTCTGGGCTGAGGGTCCACAGGTCGGGAGTCACCATTGGTTTGTGATCGTGTGGCGAGCATTCTCCCTGTTTGCTTAAAGAGCCTCCAAGGGGTTGCAGAGGTCGAGGTCAAATCCCACAAAGGTTGCACCCTCCATTCTGCCACCTTTTAGCTGGAAAGGCTCCGTGCTTTTCACGGAAATTCCATCCCAGGCTGCTTTAACAGTCACAAGCAGCTGGCAGTGTTACCCAAGGAGATCGGCAGGTGTTAACATAACTCTGCACACTGTGTGAAATCTGTGGTGCTCCCTACCATGGTCGCCTGTCACATGACTTGGTGGGTGCTTCCCTACCATTTATCTGAACTGCACTCCATGTCAGGAAGCTAGTTTATATTGAACGTCCAGGAGAGTACACACAGGTTTAGACTGTAAGGGTTCCCCAATGAGCCACTGTTATGCTCTACATGAGTACCAGAGTGAGCCCAGTCTGCTCCATACCACTGCCATTGATCAGTGGTATCAGAGGTCCATATCCAGGGGAATAGCTCTGCGTGGCACACTAGCGATCACACAACTGCACTGGGAGTGCAGAAGGCATTGTGCCACATCATGTGAAGGGAGGGTGCAGCTCTGTGGGACACCATTGGGGACCCTGAGAGAGCATGGACAATGCCTGTGGTTGCTGAGGTGATGACGTGCTAACAGTCAGCATCCAATCAAGGTGGCACATGGCACCGGGGTTGGCCAGGGTTGACAGAGTTCAGAAGCATGGAGACTTGGGGTGCTGTGAGGGATTGAGGGCTCCAGGATGGATAAACTGACTGACTGTCTCTCACTTTCTACTGCTCTGGATGACATCCAGACTCAACGTTGGCTCTATTCTCTCTCCACAGATGCTGTCAGATATGCTGAGATTTTCCAGCATTTTCTGTTTTTGTTTCAGATTCCAGCATCTGCAGTATTTTGCCTTTATCTTTGTGTTTACCCACTGCCACTTCTCTTCCAGAAATACGTACCCTGTAGAAGTACTGCTCTTCTCTGTCTCTCTTACCCTATCCATCTTCAATGTTTTCTATTTCCTTGCTGTTATTCAACAGGTGTTTACCAAAACACAGTTTCACAGCTAGAGCTCTGACGAAGAGTCATTCAGACTTGAAACCTTGGCTGTATTCTCAGCTGCTTTCGGGCCTGCTGAGAATTTCCAGCATTTTCTGTTTTTGTTTCAAATTCCAGCATCCACAGTATTTTGCCTTCATCTTATATGAATTTTGGATAGTTATTGCTGCCCGCTGCAAGATCAACCCAGGGCGGAGGCCGCAACAGGACTTAAGGAGGCTGCTGGCCCGGGTCAGGACCTGTTGGCATATGGGCCTGAGGGGAGGGCAAAAGACAGCAGAGGTGAAACACAGTTGTACAGGACATGTACGTTCTACCATAAGCTGCCAGATGCTATATTTGTCATCCAAAAGGTCATGAACGTCCTATATGTCCGGCCAGGGCAGTACATCCATTTTGACCTGGGCCAGACCCATCAAGATGCCCAGGCTTTAGGCTTCACCAACATAATGGAATGCCACAGATGCTACGTATGGCATGCAGCCCTGTGGAATCAGGAGTATCCTTCATAAGTTCAGCTCTAGTGTGTGACCACCTTGCTAGCATCCTGAAGTGTGGTTCCTGGGGCTCTCGGACGTCCCCAGCCTGGGCTGCTGGATGGCTTGTGGGGAACAAGAGCTACCGAGTGTGGTCATGACTGATGATGTGAGTGCAGAAGCATGAGAATAGAGTGGAGAGCCAGTGGGAGCGGGAGGCTTGTGTGGGGGCTGGGAGGGATGGGGAGTGGCATGATGGGGTGCTGTATGGGAGAGATCTGAGGGGAGGGGTCATGCAGTGCGTCAGACGACAGTCATGATGGGATGGCCATATCAGGAGTCATGATAGGAGGGCATATTGGGGTCGGGCTTATGGGCCCATCAGAAGAGCCCTGATGCTCCGATGTGGCAGTCTGCGCTGGGATCAGTGCAATTTGCTACAGGCTCAATGAGATCAGAGAATCATTCCTTCTTTTAAGGTTGATTTCCGTGCTTGAAGAAGTGTCCTGTGCTTTCACTTGGGCATCTGAACAACCTTTAAGGATCTAGTGCCAGGATTTCAGAGTTACAATAATTGTTATGGCATAGAAGGAGACCATTCAGCACATCATGCCTCTCCAAATGAGCATTATGAATGAGTGCTATTCTTCTGCTTTTTCCCTGCACCTGCACTGAGAGATCAGGGCTCTCTTACGAAACGGCCTGACTGTTCAGTCGCTATCTACCATGTTTCAAAATAAAAAATTAAAGTAAGGATCTACCAAACCAGGTTCCACCCTGGGATCCGATCTGTCCAGTAGTAACTTCAGCTGGGATCATAATGATGTTTTAAATGTGGGTTGATCTTTTAATTGACAGTCCTAACAGATTTATAAAGATATATAATTATGTTGATGAACTGGCATAGAACTGGTACTTTAATTTACAGCAGATTTTCCCTGACTTCATTGTTTCAAACAATTTCCAACAGGTTATGCTATTGAATTTCACAATTTATATCAAAAATGGAGGTGAAGTCCCTGTAATATTGGTCACTGTGCATCATGACATAGGAGCAATGGACTTTGTATTTGCTTCAAGTATCCCAAGGACCAAATTTTCCATTGCTCGGACAGGCACGCGTCTAACCTGGAAGTACATGGAAATGCGCAAGAACTCTGGGTGTATGAAATCTAGTTCTGCTCACTTCTCCTATAACATTTTTCTGAACCCTGAGCCACCTTTGTCCTATACACAGTATCAAAATCACCCTAGTCAGTCATCAGTCACATCCTTTGGGACTGCAATCATGTGGCTTGTTATCTTTCCTTGTTCTTCTTTACTTCTTTGCAGACATAATTTGCCCTCCATCTTCTATTGCTTCTCCATTGCCTTTAAGGGGATTGATTTCACTTAGTTTCAATTCTATATGTCCTGCTGTAAAAAATGGACTTGCATCATTTCACTAGCACTGTATCTCATTGTTAACTCCAGAGTACCTGAAGGTTTCATCTTTTTCCCAATATGCACAGAGTATTATCTCAGCAATATTATCTGTGGACATAATCACTTTCTGCATGTAGGTTGATTGCAGCTTGTTTGCCTCTCCATCACTATCCTCAGTTAGATCTGTTTGTGAGTCTTATCTGTTTGACATCACATAGTAATGATTGTACAGTTCCACTAGTGAAATAAAGAAAATTTATTCTTTTGCTATAAACTCTGACCATTACCCTGACTCCATATTTCTCTTCAGTAGCTCCCCCAAGATAAAATCAGATATTATGCATATGTCTGATTTGATCCTGAACTGAGTTCCAAACTCTGCATCCTATCTATCACTGAGGTTTCTCTCCCCTTTGCAAATCTGTCTGCTCCTTGTAACACTAGTAGTGAACTTGTGTGTATGTGCATGCGCCAATGGGTATGTGGTGTGTATATTGCCTTCCACTTCCATTCTACACAAGCTTCTACTGATTTAGAAGTTTGACACCCATATCAAATCCTGGTTGCCCATCACCTGTTTTTGGTGATAGCTAGATTTCTATATTCTAATACTTAATTCAGAATTCCTGTATACAAAACCCTTTCTTGTCTCTCCTCACTTCACATTTGTAGCCTCTGCTATGTTGCACATTGTGCCCTTCAGCCTTTGATTTTGGCTTTGTGTGCATTTCAGTGACAGTACATTCAGCTCCCTCACCAATGCTCCACATCACCTTCAGCTGCTACCTCCCCAAAGCTCCATGGAACTCCTCTAAATCGCTTGGGCATGTTTGTTTCACTTTCTGCCTTTGAAAGACCTTCTCTTGGTGATTGAGCTGTCACCAAAGATGAGGGGTTTGACTTATGGGGGGAGATTGGCAGTTTAGGCCAATCCTCCCTACAGTTTAGAAGAATGAGAGGAGAAGTAATTGAGGTGTACAAGAGACACGGAGAGGATGTTTCCTCTTGTAGGGGTATCTAGAACATAGTTTTAGAATAAGAGGTTGCAGATTTAAAACTGAGATGGGGAGAAATTACTTCTCTCCAAGGGCTGTAAGGCTGTGGAATGCTACCCCATGGTGGATGCTGGGACTTTGCATAAATTTAAGGGAGCAGTAGATAGATTTTTAATTAGTAAGGGTTTAAAGCGCTATGGTGAACAGTCAAGTAAGTGGAGTTGAGGCTGAGACGAGATCAGTCATTAAATGATGGAGCAGGCTTGAGAGGCTTGAATTACCTATTTTTGTCTAAGTTCTTATGATTCTTATGACCTTTCCTAGATTTCTTCTCTGTGTAACCTCTCATGATATTTTAATCATGGTAAAGGTGCAATAGGTCAGAATATTGCCACTGGTTAGCTGGTGAGGACATATGGGGAGGAAAGATCTGGGCAAGAAATGGTATGGTGATTTATCTTTGAAAAGAATGTCAATAAATGTGTGTAAAATGAAGATTTAATTTGGCTATTGGCTTCATTCTAATTAAAATTAAACTTCTGTCCTGAAGCTGCCACAGGAGATATGCCAACTTATCAAATTCGAACCCCAACTACCACCTTACCTCAGGGCGTAGTGATGGCAACCTCACCCGGGACATTGCATAGTCCGCAACAGCTAGCAGAAGAAGCTACACGTAAACGGGAGCTCAGGCTAATGAAAAACAGGTAAGATTTCAGAAAATATGTAATATCAGTTGCATTGCACAATTTAAAAAAAATCTGTACTGGGAAGTATGTACTGAACTGAAAAATTGGGTATTTTAAATCATTAAACCAGTTTTGATGATACTTGATTTTGGAGCTTTATTCTTGGATCATTGATTTTACGTTTAACTAAAACTAATCACCACAATAGATCTTATTTTCTGATTTCTTTTTTAATCCATTGTTGATTTCTGCCAGTCACACCTACTCAAACCTGAGGTCTAGAATTTAGAGATTGTCAAAATCATTGGAATGGATGCCTGTCCTCATTGTATTGCCAAAACATCAGCTTGTTGTTATTCTCGTAGATTTCCCATTGTTCTTTACTATTGGTTAGATCCATCCTGATGGGGTTTAGGGAAAATGGCTATCCAATCCCAGTTCCCTTGAAAGAGCAAAGCCCTGAATAAAGTACGGTAATATCTGTTTCAACTTCTGTGTCAGTTGGACCTATTTGAGGAACTTGGCCAAGCAACCTCTTCAATTTTACAGGTGACATTTGTAGTACTGAGGAGAAAACTTTGTAGTGAGTCAGTCGTTGATATGTAGGATGTAGAAGCAGTTTGGGTTGAGATAAAAAATGACAAAAGCAAGAAGTCGCTTGTCGGAATGGTGTACAGGCCCCTAATTCTAACTATATAGTTGGACAGAGTATGAAAGAAGAGATAGTGGGAACTTGCCAGAAAAGCATGGCAATCAATATGGGGCATTTTAATGAAGACATAGATTAGAAAAATCAGATGGGTAAAATTAAACTAGATGAAGAATTCATAGAATGTTTTCAGAATAGTCTCTTAGAATTGCACATTCTAGAGCCAAGGGCAGGCTATAATAGACTTGATATTGTGCAACAAGATGGAATTGATTGATTTGATTTAGTATTGTCACATGTACCGAGATACAGTGAAAAGTATTGTTTTGCATGCTATCCATACAGATCATACCATATATAGTTCGCAAAGAGTCTGTTGATAACCTCATAGTGAAGACAACCATAAGTAGCAACGATCATATGACTGAATTTTAATGTCAGTTTGAGGGAGAGAAGAGTCATCTAAGATTACTATTTTAAACTTAAATAAGGGTAATTATAAGGGCATGAAAGTGGAGCTGGATAGAGTGACCTGGCAAATGGGCTCAGGGATAGTTCACTAACAGATATTTAAAGAGATATTTTAGAATATACATATACCCATGAGAAAGAAAAAAATTCAAGGTGGGAGCCTGGTTAACTTAAAAAATTGAAAGACATTATTAAACTTAAGGAAAAAGCGCACATTTGTGCAAAGACAAGTGCAGATCAGAAGATTGGAAAGCATGTAAAGAACATCAAAGAATGATAAAAAGATCGATGAGGAGAGAGTACGAGAGAAAATAGCTTTTAATATAAAGAGGAATAGTAAGAGTTTCTATAGAAAATTTTAAAAATTAATAAAGTGAATGTTGGTCAAAATCCGACTCAAGATGGCGCCAGAGCAAGGTGACTTCTTGCAAGCTATGCCCCAGCATACCTTCTAATTCCATCTTTTACTTTTGTTCTAAAAACTTCATTCTAACTCTTTTACCTACCTTGCATTAAGTTAATCTTTCTCTACACCCTAGCTGTGACTAACGCTACATTATGCACACCCTCGTTTTCTTCTCTTGAATGATATGCTTTGTCTGTATAGCGTGCAAGAAACAATACTTTTCACTGTATGCTAATACATGTGACAATATATCAAATCAAATGCCTCAGAAGAAGGGACTGATGGTATGATTACTAAATTTGCTGATGACACAAGGATAGGTAGGAAAGTAAATTATGAAAATGATGTAAAAAGGCTACAAAGGTACGTAGGTTAAGTTAGTGAGCAAAAATCTGGGAAATGGAGTGTAATGTGAGCAAATGTGAAATTGTCCTTTTTGGCAGGAAGAATAAAGAAGAAACTTATTATCTAAATGGTGAGAGATTGCAATGCTCTGAAGTGCAGCGGGATCTGGGTGTCCTAGTGCATGAACCATAAAAGGCTAGTCTACACGTACAATAAGTTACTAGGAAGGTTAATAAAATGTTATAATTTATTGCGAGGGGAATTGATTACAAAAATAGTGAGGTTATGCTTCTGTTGTTGTACAGGGCATTGGTGAGACCACATCTGGAGTATTTATGTACAGTACTGGTCTCCTTATCTGAGGAAAGATGTTGATAAACCTTCCCTGAACTGTTCTTAATTTATCAGACAAATCCCAGGGAGGAGTGGGCTGTCTTAGGAGGAAAGGTTGGAGAGGTTAAGTTTATATCCAGTAGAATTTAAAAGAGTAAGAGGTGACTTGATCAAAACCTTTTAAGATCCTGAGAGGTACTGACAGAGTGAATGTGGAGCAGATGTTTCCTCTTGTCAGAGAACCTTGATCTAGGGGTCACTGTTTAAAATTAAGGGATCCTTCATTTGAGATGGAGGTGAGAAGAATTTTTTTTCTGAGAGTTGTGAATCTCTGGAACTCTCTTCCTCAAAAGGCAGTGGAAACAAAATCTTTGAATATTTGCAAGGCAGCGCTAGATGGATTCTTGATTAACAATGGAAAAAATAGTTACTGGGGTAGGCAGGAATGTGCAGTTGAGGTTATAATCAGATCAGCCATGATCCTGTTGAACGATGAAGCATGCTCAAGTGGCCGAGTATCCCGCTCCTAATTCATACATTCATATGTTCATAGAATAGAATCGTAAAATCCCTACAGTGCAGACAGAGTCCATTGATCCCATCAAGTCCACACCGATAACTGTCCCACCCAGGCCCTATCCTTGTAACCCCATGTATTTACCCTGCTAGTCTCCCTGACACTGAGGGGCAACTCACTATGGCCAATCCACCTAACCCGCACATCTTTGGGGTGTGGGAGGAAATTGGAGGAAACCCACGCAGACATGGGGGAAACATGCAAACTTGAGTAAGTGTGTCACCCGAGGCCGGATTCGAATCGGGTCCCTGGCGCTGTGAGGTAGCAGTGCTAATCATTATGCCACCCCTAACCATATAAGAACATAAGAACATAAGAAATAGGAGCAGGAGTAGGCCATCTAGCCCTTTGAGCCTGCCCTGCCATTCAATAAGATCATGGCTGATCTGTCGTGGCTCAGTTCCACTTTCCCGCCCTCTCCCCATAACCCTTAATCCCCTCTCTTATCAAAAACCCATCAACCCGCGTCTTAAAAATATTTAGCGAGGTAGCCTCCACCACTTCAATGGGTAGAGAATTCCAGTCCCTATTATTGACTCGAGTGAAGCCAGTGCAGATTGTTGTTAGTTGAATAATCAAGCTGTTGATTGATATTATTGCCATACCCAATTATTTCAGTTCACATAGATTCATCCAGAACTTTACTGCCACCATTCTATTTGTAGAAAATCCTGCTTTGCTGACATTCCAATTCCTGCTGATCTCCATTAGCATCCTGTTCCAACAACAAGTTGCATTGACATAGCACTTTTAATGTAAGAAAATGTCCCAAGGCACTTCAAAGGACTGTCATTGAACTAAGTGAAACTGAGCCACATACAGAAGTGTCAGATGACCAAAAGCTTGGTCGTGAAGGTAGGTTTTAAGGGCATCTTGAAAGATGAAAAGTAGGTAGAGAAATTCCATGCCTTAGAACCTAGGCAGATGAAAGTATAGCTGCCAATTGTTGTTGCCGTTTTTCTTCCTGCACCTAGTGGTGCATAAAGCAGACTTTCATCTGTTCCTATAGTGAGGTTCTTTCCTGGCCAGAGACTTACAACTTGAGGGGTACCATTCTCCATCAAACCTGTCTGACCAGGGACCTATCCTGCTGTTAGTACATACCATTGGCATGTTGTAAGGATTTTGCAGGTTGATACTCAAACCTGTTCACCATTTTATGAATGCACCTTCCTTGGCCATCAAGTCATAGAGTGGGATTCAAACCTGGAGCTTCTAGCTCAAAGGCAGGGATGCTACCCACTGTGCCACATTATGACTTTCTACCTGCCAATGGAGGAATGAATAAAATTAAGATGACTCATTAGGCAGAGAATTGGCAGAGCACAGACATTGAAGAGAGATGTGATCCTGAAGAAAGTTTGAGTTACAGAGGGATGAGGTAATGGAAGAATTTGTAAACAAGAAGAATGTTGAGGCATTGGTTAACCGGGAACCAATGTAAAGATGTGAGAATTGATGCATGAATGGGACTTAGTGAGAGTTAGGACTTGAACAACAGAGTTTTGAATGGCCTGAAGTTTGTGGAGGCCAACCAAGAATGCATAGGAATCATGGAGGTAACAAAGCATGGCTGAGGATTTCAGCAGCAGATAAACTGAGGTAAAGGTGAGTCGTGTGATATTTGCTTTTCATTCATGCGTGAGACATAAATGTTGCTGGCTTGCCAGCTTTTATTTCCCACCCCTAGTCACCCTTGAACTGAGTGGCTTGCTGGGCCATTTCAGAGGGCAGCTGAAAGTCAACCACATTGCTGTGGCTTTGGAGTCACATGTTATAACAATGGAAATAGGTGATTTGATTTGATTTATTATTGTCAGATGTCTTGGTATACAGTTAAAAAGTATTGTTTCTTGAATGCTCTTACCAACAAAGTATACCGTTCATAGAGAAGGAAAGGAGAGAGTGGAGAATGTAGTGTTAGTCATAGCTAGAATGTAGAGAAAGATCAACTTAGTGCGAAGTACGTCCATTCAAAAGTCTGATAGCAGCAGGGAAGAAACTGTTCTTGCGTTGGTTGTCATAGAGGTTTACAGCATGGAAACAGGTCCTTCGGCCCAATTTGTCCATGCCACCCTTTTTTTTAAAACCCTTAAGCTAATCCCAATTGCCTGTATTTGGCCCATATCCCTCTATACCCATCATACCCATTAACTATCTAAATGCTTTTTAAAAGACAAAATTGTACCTGCCTCTACTATTACCTCTGGCAGCTCATTCCAGACACTCATCACCTTCTGTGTGAAAAAATTGCCCCTCTGGACACTTTTGTATCTCTCCCCTTTCACATTAAACCTATGCCCTCTGGTTTTAGACTCCCCTACCTTTGGGAAAAGATATTGTCTAACTAGCTGATCTATGCCTCTCATTATTTTATAGACCTCTATAAGATCACCTCTCAGCCTCCTAAGCTCCAGAGAAAGAAGCCCCAGTCTACCCAGCCTCTCCTTATAACTCAATCCATCAAGTCCCGGTAGCATCCTAGTAAATCTTTTCTGCACTCTTACTAGTTTAATAATATCCTTTTTTTAATAAGGTGACCAGAATTGTACACAGTATTTCAAGTCTTACCAAGTCTTGTGCAACTTCAACAAGACTTCCCAACTCAGTGCTCTGACTGATGAAGCCAAGCATGCCAAATGCCTTCTTCGCCACTCTGTCCACCTGTGACTCCACTTTCAAGGAACTACGAACATGTACCTCTAGATCTCTCTGTTCTGTAACTCTCCCCAACGCCCTACCATTAACTGAGTAAGTCCTGCCCTGGTTCAATCTACAAAAACACATCACCTTGCATTTGTCTAAATTAAACTCCATCTGCCATTCGTCAGCCCACTGGCTCAAATGATTGGTTGGTAGTATGACCAGGGTGCCAAGGCAGTGGGAAGTGTATCAGTGGATGGGAGGCAAGTTTGCGTGATGGGCTGGGCTACATTCACAACCCTTTGTAGTTTCTTGCAGTCTTGGGCAGAACAGGAGCCATACTAAGCTCTGATATGGCCAGAAAGAATGCTTTCTATGGTTCATCAGTAAAAGTTGGTGAGAGTCGTGGCTGACGTACCAAATGTCCTTAGTCTTCTGAGTAAGTAAAGGTATTGGTGGGCTTTCTTAAATATAGTCTCAGCATGGGGGACCAGGACAGGTTGTTGGTGATCTGGACGCCTAAAAACTTGAAGCTTTCAACCACTTCTACTTCGTCCCCATTGATTTTGACAAGGGTACGTCCTCCACTATGCTTCCTGAAGTCGATAACTATTGTCCTTTATTTTGCTGACATTGAGGGAGGGACTATTGTCGTTGCACCAGTTCATCAGATTCTCTGTTTCATTCCTGTACTCTGCCTTGTCATTGTTTGAGATCTGACCCACTACGGTGGTGTCTTCAGCAAATTTGATAATCGAGTTGGAGGGAAATTTGGCCACTCAGTCATAGATGTATAAGGAGTATAGTAGGGGGCTGAGAACACAGTCTTATGGGGCACCAGTGTTGATCATGAAGGAGGTGTTGTTGCCTATCTCAACTGATTGCGGTCTGTGAGTTAGGAAGTTCAGGATTCAGTTGCAGAGGGAGGAACTGAGGTCCAGGCCACGGAATTTGGAGATGAGTTTTGTAGGAATAATAATGTTGAAGGTGAACAGGAAGAAATAATCTTTGTGATGGTGCAGATGTGTAATAGAAAAATCACCTCAGTCAAATATGACACCATTGCAAGTATCTGTTCAGCATCAGATAGTTGCCAGGAACAGAGATTGAACCAGTGCCTCAGAAACAGGGTTTTTGATGGGAATGGAAGATAATGACTTCAGGCTTAAAATATTTAGTTGGAAGAAATCTCTTGCTCCCCCAGAACTGGATATCAGATTTCAGTCTGACAATTTAGAGATAATGGAGAGGTCAAGGTAGGTAGAGATGCAGTAGAATTGGGTATCGCGAGTGAATATGTGAAAACTACATTGAGTTCCCCTGTACATCAAATATAAAATCTTGGGCTAAATCTTCCTCTGGGCTTGGGAAAATTCGACCTGCACACTTTGCAATTTGTAAACCGCACACTTGATCCATGAGTGACTTCACACACCATTTTTGTCTTTTCACACCTGGACCGGGTTTTCAATTGTGCAGTGAGACACTGGTTAGAGGGCTGGCCTCAATTTTCCAACACAATATTTAAAGGCCTTCGAAACCCCCTCTGTCACCCCTCCCCCATCCATCCTCCGTGCCAGTCCTTGTCACCTCTAAGTCCCTAGTTATATTTTATGCCCCTGTGAGATCACTGCATGCTGCCACGTATCCTCCGTGTTCTCTCAGATCAATCATGCCACCTCTGTGTCCCTCCAATTATCCTGAAGTCATCCACACAGTATACACTATGTTCAGTCCTCAGATTCTGTGCAATGTCAATAAAAATATTTTGCATTCCTTGGGGTGAGAGAAACCTCTCACCATCTAATAGAAACCTCCATATCATTGGTGAGAAGAAAATACATTCTGCCATGTGAAAAACACCTTGTTATATTCGTAATCCTATTAGCTTGTGTTAACTAATCAGAAACCACATCAAAGGGACAATCTGTTTTTGCAATTTATTGAAACTCATTCATTCTCAGGTGAATGGGACACCTACTGTGCGGAAATTGATTAGCACTTCACTCGGCCAACTATTAATAATGACCACAGCTGTCCAAAGGATAGACTGCTCTTAAGGAAGAAACAAATAGCAAGCATTCATTTCAATTTCAAAGCAGTATAAGGTGGTTAGGCTTTTATCAAGTTGAGTTTTATTATCCATTTGTGGGCATCACTGGTTGGCCAGCATTTAACATAAGAACATAAGAAATAGGAGCAGGAGTGGGCCATCTAGCCCTTCGAGCCTGCCCCGCCATTCAATAAGATCATGGCTGATCTGTCGTGGCTCAGTTCCACATTCCCACCCTCTCCCCATAACCCTTAATCCCCTCTCTTATCAAAAACCCATCAGCCCGCATCTTAAAAATATTTAGCGAGGTAGCCTCCACCACTTCAACGGGCAGAGAATTCCAGAGATTCACCACCCTTTGAGTGAAGAAGTTCCTCCTCAACTCCGTTCTAAACCGCACCCCCTTTATCTTGAGGCTGTGCCCCCTAGTCCTACTATCCTTTCTGAGCGGGAAGAGTCTCTCCACCTCTATCCTATCCATCCCATTCATCATCTTATACGTCTCAATGAGATCTCCCCTCATTCTTCTAAACTCTAACGAGTACAAGCCTAGTTTATTCAGCCTCTCCTCATAGCTCAACCCCCTCAACTCCAGTATCAGCCTAGTAAACCTCCTCTGCACTCCCTTCAAGGCCAAAATATCCTTGCATAAGTACAACGCCCAAAACTGCACACAGTACTCCAGCTGCGGCCTCACCAATGCCCTATATAGCCGCAGCAAGACCTCCCTACTTTTATATTCAATCCCCCTCGCTATGAAGGCCAGCATCCCATTCGCCTTCCTGACCACCTGCTGCACCTGCAAGCTGGGTTTTTGCGACTCATGCACAAGGACCCCAAGGTCCCTCTGCACCGTCGCCTGCTGCAGTTTTTCGCCACGTAAGTAATAATCCTTCCTACCATTATTCCTGTCTCTCCTCCTACTGTCCTTTTTGACCATCGGAATAAATTTCCACTGAGCACCAAGAAAGATCTCCTTAAAGATTCTCCACTGCTCCTCAGCAGACCTACCTTCCAACGCGCTCCCCCAGTCCACATTCGCTAATTCTTCTCTCATCCTACCGTACTCCCCTCTGTTCAAACAAAGGACGTGCGTCCGGGAACCCACTGCCCATCCCTAAGTTGCCCTTCAGAAGGTGATGGTATGCTGCCGCTTTGCAATGCTGCAGTCCACGTAGTTGACCCACAGTTAGGTCAAAACTAGGTTTTCTTAGCCAGAACCATTTAAATCAGTAGAAAAGATGATAGCACAGGTTGATGAGACATTTTGTAACATCACTGCATTATGGTGCTTTCTCCATTGGACTAGCATTAAATGGCATGTGAGTAAATACAATAAGAAGTCTCACAACATCAGGTTTCAGCACAAGCCAAATAAACCTGTTGGACTTTAACCTGGTGTTGTGAGACTTCTTACTGTGCTTACCCCAGTCCAACACTGACATCTCCACATCATGTGAATAAATATACAAGGCTGATCAATGTAAAGGTCAAGTTATCTTTAAAGGATCGATCCCTATGATGAATCACTGTGATAAAAATATATATATGACATAATACAGCACCTTCTGCCATCATTCTGTGATTCTTTCTAAACGAATTGTTCTCTCAGAGAACCAGCGCAGACATGATGGATTGAATGGCCTCCTTCTATGTTGTAACTATTCTGTGATTCTGTAAACGTGAATTTTGAAGGTGTGAAAACACTTTGCACTTAGCTTTCAGAATGTTCTGCACACGTCAGTAAGCTTTCCATTTTCTTCACAATTTCTTAAAGCTGATGTACTTTTAATGGGCTTCCAAATCCTGCACCACCAGATAAAAATGGTGCATGGGACTATGGTAATTGCCCTTTTAAGGGCAACATAGCAGAAGAGGGTCACCTAGCTTGAGGGACCAATTGAGACTGAGAGTGGGTAATCACCCCAGGGGAGTGGAGTCCTACGTTAGGCAGAGGACAGTCTGAAGACATACAGAAGCCATGTAGGGATTGGGGCAGCCGGTGGGCTGCTCTAAGGCAGTTGTGAGGGTGCAAGCCTCCTTCCAAGTTTTCCCTTGTTAATAAATACCTTCTGTGTTCCTGGTCTGTAATGTGCATCATTACCTTGACAACAAGGATGGGATGAACTTTGAGGACATGACCTGTGATCTGAGATGTGTGAGTGGTGAGATGTTGGAGTATTGAGAGTCTGACACAGAGCAAACTTGAATCGGCCAGTCCAGCCATAAGTTTGAAAGTAAGTGGAGGAAAATATGGAGAGAAAATGACCATCAGAAGCAAGAGCTGGAGTTTTGTGTTTAAGAAAAGTGGAACTTAGGCTTATAAAAAGAGATAAAGAGTCGCTGCAAGTTTTTTATTTAAAAAGAAAGCAAAGAGAACATAGAGCAGTGTTTTGAGTGAAAAGAAAATGCCTCATGGAGTTGCAGCTTGGTCTCCAGAGCACAAGAAATGAGATTTCCGGGCTCACGATCCAAGCAGAGCCTAAGGTGGAGGTGTCCAGATAGCAGTCCCTGCACTGACATACTGCAAACAGCAAGTTCTGAATTTTAAAAAAGAAGTCCTTCCTCTGTTTAGAAAATAAGTTAATAACTTGTAAAACAGCCCCTTGGACCTTGAGAGCATTGAATCTACCAGTGATATTGACAAAAAAATAAGTCAGCACATCAAAGGAAGAGAATAACACACTCTCCAGATAGCCAGAGGAAAAAAAAAGCTGCAGAGATCGCTGAGAGCTTTCTGTCGGTGAAAAGAAGTTTTAAAAGTTTAAAACAAGGTGCAAAGGAGGAACGGCCGGGTTCACGCTAAAACTTCAAAAGCGCAGGAAAAGCACAGAGAGAGAAATGTCAGCTGCTGAAGTTAAAAAAAATGTTGATGGTCTTAAAGTGGTAACGCATTGAAAGAGATAATGCATTTAAAGTGGTCATACATTTAATGAAACTATGCTAACTTGCAACTCCCCTGAAATTTACATCCCTGCTCAAGCTCTGCACTCTTGCATTGCTAGTTTTCTGCATGTTGTGTGTCTTAGCTCTCTCCCATCCCTAGCACATGTCCACCATTGGCGGAAGAGCCTTCAGCCAACTGGTTCCCATGCTCAGGAGCTTCACAAGTTTCTTTATCTTGGTATATTTTTCTATTAAAAAGCCAGTTACATGGGTAAGATGAGTATAGAGGGATATAGGCAAATGCGGGCGATACTAGCTTAGTGGTAAAATCTGGGCACCGTGGACAAGTTGAGCTGAAGGACCTGTTTCCATGCTGTAAAGCTCTATGACTCTATTTGAATCTGTCTTAAATCTTCCTTCAAAACCTATGTCTTCAACTGTGGCTTCAGCCATTTGCCCTCAAGAAATTGCTGCCTCTTATTATGCTTGATCCATGTAACGTAAAATACTTTTGCATTATAGTCAATGACCAGTGTAATGAAAGATTTATCTATACAGATCCATTGATGCGAGGAAGTGTCTGAAAGATCCAGGGCCAGGTTACTGCAAAAAAAGGATTTTTAAAATTTTAAAGCTATATCTCCATATAATCTGGACTTCCATCTCTGTGTTACTGCCATAATTTAAGAATCCAGGCCATAATAGACTCCTTCTGATCTCCAGCTCTGCTTTTATTTCTGTTTTTAATATGGTGCTTATTGAGATTTTTCACTGCCACCTAAAAAAAAAACTTGTATCCTTCATACTTCAGATGGCAACATTGGTGATGTATAACCACATAGCAGTCTCATTTTAGAGTCTATCAGCCTAATTCAAGGAACCAAGTGTTGTATTTTCAAATAAGCTGTTGATGATTTATGCCAAAATGATCTCACACTGTGCCAAAATGACCTGAAGCTACAGTTCTTCGGTCACCATTTGCACCAGCTGTCTAATGTGACTATTTAGAAATCTGTCTTCTCACTATGTAATACACTCTGGTTTACAGCAATAGTGATCATTATTGGAAATTCTGACTGGATTTTGCAAATACTTCTGATGTTTTTGGGTGATAATTACTGTGCGTGTATCATGTATATTATAAATATACATAGGCAAATGCTTGTGTATTTTCTTTTTAGGCATCAATAAACTAAAGGTTGCCTATGGAGTGTACAATTTTAATGTTTTGATGAAAATTCAGAATATGTGCTCAGTTTGATGAAATAAAGATATTTTGCATCTTTGCTTTCCTTTGACAATTTGTTATTATTATAAGCATATTTTGCTTCAAGCACTCGGATTGTTATCATGTGGTCTGTTCCAGAAAAATAATTTATGAAAGTAAAATTACATCATTAGAATTTTTACATGCACAGATTGAAGATCTCTGATTGAAATGCAGTGGTGTCTGCTTGTCCTAGTTATGCTGTACACTAGCTGTGTGCAATCTAACTAGCTGTGGGTCAATAGCATGCCCTCTTCCTGGTATGTCCCTGGTTTTGCTTTATCCTCATGCGTCAGTTGATTATCATACTGCTTGTCAGTGGTTATTCCTATTATTTCCTCCTGCATGATTTTTTTATTGTGTAGTTATATTAATCTGTTCTATTATGACAGAGGCATTTTGAACCCCTTAAATCATTGTTCTTCATTCAGTTTTTTAAAAAAATTGTTGAGATTGCCTTCAAAGGAAATTGCATGCAGCTACATTCAGGAGTGACTTTAATTTTGTAGCTTGAACACCCTCCACTGATGCTTCATCATGTAAGAAATACAACTTGGACATGCAAGACAAGTGCAACGGGAGGATGAGAAAGTCATGCTTGCTATTGCTGTCCATGAAGAAGGGTTAACGACTTTTTTTTAAATCAAATGAGACTGTTTGATGAAGATTTGATAGATTTGTAATAAATAATCACAGTATGAAATGCTATAGAAATATTTCTGGAAAAGACATGTTGGTAAAGCTTTTCATCTTGTATTCATCAGGTCAAATGCAAGAATGCCAGATTTCAAACGATCACAATTTGTACTGCAGGTGAAGTCCAGTTTGGTCGCGGTGTTGGCATGTCAAAAGCAATCTGGAACTGTCGGCTCCCAAGCTCCCAGATAATTCAAAACAGGCTCAAAATGTGAACTTATTCTTTTGTTTGCAGAGAACATAGCCAGGGACACCTTTGCTGCAAAGAAAGGGAATATGTTCAAGCCTTGCACCTTTACTGAGTGAGCTGGGAGGTTGGAGAGTCTACATTCTGTATTACTTGACCAAGATGTTCCATGGAGTAATCAGCCAACTTGCTAGTCAGCACCCTTTTTCCTGCAGCAAAATTGTTGTGACGGTTTGAAATTCCGCATTTGTCCTGAAAAGTGCAGGATGAAAGGCTTCAGCAGAATATCTTTCTTTTCAGCTACAAAAATATTTCCACAAATATTATGTTAACAAAATATATCCGGAAATATTAGCAGTCAAAGATAATCATATAACTACTGTCGTATTTATTTCCTTTTTTCAGCGGTAAGGAGAAAGTAAAATTCAAAAAAATTGAAGTATTTTTTAAACATGTAAAATGCAATTCATCGAAACTCAACAATGCAGAAGAAGGCTATTTGGCCCATCGAGTCTGCACTGACAACAATCCCGCCTAGGCCCTATCCATGTAACCCCACATATTTACCTGCTAATGCCGCCAACCTATGCATCCCGGGACAGCAAGGGGTAATTTAGCTTGGCCAATCAACCTAACCCGCACATCTTTAGACTTTGGGAGGAAACCGGAGCACATGGAGGAAACCCATGCAGACACGGGGAGAACATTCAAACTCCACACAGACAGTGACCCAAGCCGGGAGTCAAACCCAGGCCCTGGGAGCTGTGAAGCATCAGTGCTAACCACTGTGACACCCCTTGTTTCAATATTCCAACATTTTTTCATGAAATGATGTTTTTGGCTGTTAACTTACTAACTGTATTAGGGTTTCTGGCACAAGATCGGTTATATGAATGATAGATGTAAAATTTTAACTTTTTATGTTGCATTTATTTGTTATAAGCATTTAAAATGATACCATATAGCCTGATAGCATGTAAAATATTTACCTTATTAAGGATTGCATTATAATTGCAGCTAGCAGGTGCATTAAATGATTGCTAAATGTTATATAATATTTGTAAATTTTTTCAACTTCCAACAGCTAATCAAACAGTATATTTTCCTCTTGTTAACTTAGCGAAAAGGTATAATCATTTTACACCTCTGTCAGAGTTCAAAAAGTATAGAATTGGCTTCAATCGTTTCATAGCTTTTTAAACTCTGACCCAGGCATAAAACATTGCTGTCACGTAGACCACCTGGTGAAGTTGTGACAGGGATATTTTATAATTGGTAAACAGATGGAAATACAAAAAGGCTTAATTGTATTGCCCTGGAAATTTAAATATTTCACATTTTTGGTTTTGTTGTCCCAGTGCATTTTAATATTTAATATTTTTGTCATTTTTTTATGTATTTATAAAATCATAACTGAGGAAAATGGATAATAATGAACAATGAGCCAACAATTTCCTCAGCATTATAGACAACTAGTTGATGGAATTTTTGACATTTTTTTGATTGTCATCTCATAACCTGAAGAATGAGCATTTCTTATTGTTTTTAAAATGTTTTAGTTAACATGTTTAGACTGATACAAGTTTTAATACAGTCTATTTTCATTCTGTTAAATAATTATGCACATATTTGTGTTTTACCAACCAAAAAAAATGCTTCCTGGAACAGCGGTCGAATTACTTGTTTCACTGCTGTGGCTATATACTTCAATCCAGACAGAAGCTTACATCTGAATGCAATACTTCAGTTTGATGTGGTTATGACATCTGTCAAAAGTCGTTCGATGGGGATGAGTCAACTGCATCCCATTCCTGGCATTCATACTGGTTGGCTGCAAATAATCCCATAAATATGATTTAGATTGTTGGAGTGTAATGAGGGATTCGGCAAAGCCAGCGGCTTCTGATTTGGTTGGTGCTGGTCGTAGCTCAAGGACTGGGGATCCTCAAGTGGCACTCTAAGGATGGCATTACAAAGACAAAGTATACAGATTAGTCGGTTTCTTCCCTTTTTCGGCTGTCGCTATGATGTGCCTTCTGTTAATTCCAGGGAGGCTGCTCGTGAATGTCGCAAAAAGAAGAAGGAGTATGTCAAGTGTCTTGAAAATCGAGTCGCTGTGCTTGAAAATCAAAACAAGACTCTTATCGAGGAGCTCAAGGCCCTAAAAGACTTGTACTGCCATAAAACAGATTAACAGCTTCAAACTGCCACTTTCATACTTTTTGAACTCTGACCCAGGCATGAGATGTTGCAGTTCCATGGACTACCAGGTGGAGTTGGGACAGGGACACTTTTGAGCATGATATACTCCATTTTGCTTTGTATTTTAACCTAGCCTATGAATTCAGTTGCAAATTTGGGAATGGGGGGGTGGGTGGGGTGCAGAATCATGTTGACCTATTATACTGGAATTGTTCCAGAAGCCCTGATGTTGCATAGCATATCAAGTATTTCTCGTTCCTTTTTTGCTTCTGCTGTTTGCAGGGAGGCTGCCAAAGAATGTCGACGTCGAAAAAAGGAATATGTAAAGTGTCTGGAGAGTCGTGTTGCAGTGCTGGAAACCCAAAACAAGCAGCTAATCGAGGAACTCAAAACTTTGAAAGAACTTTATTGTGATAAATCAGAGTAGTATTTGTAATCTGAGTTCTGACCGGTTTGATGTCTACAGCATCTTTCTTTGAAGATGAAGCCTCTGCAGCTTCAGACTGCTTTTTATTTTTTGCTTTGCAAAACTACGTAGACAATATCAGAACCTTTAACTTGTAACATTTCTCAGAAGTTATTCACAGTAATATATTTTGTTAAGTGTTCGTTGTATAACTAAAATTGTGAAAAAATGAACAAAAAAACTTTTGTAAAGACAATTAGTTAAATGTGTATATACATATAATGTACCCTGTTACAATGTAATGCAGTACTTGCTGAGGTTGTTCTATTTGTTAAGCATTTGCATTTAAGATTTTTATGTGTTGCGCATTATATGCTATCCTGAAGAATACAATGTAATGTTATTTTTATAGGTGTTTATTGTTCTTTTAGTGCTCGATTATAGTGCCCTATTATATATAAATAGAAAATATGCAAGGTAATTGAATAAAATAAATTGGAAGAAGTTTTCCCTATATAAAAAAAGCAACTACCTTTAAAAGGGGGGATTTAGAAAAGAAATATGTATGTTATTGGCTAATTCTATGTAAAGAGAGTGTTATATTCAGTAGCTTGCAAAACAATTGGAATTTATAGCTAATTTCTGATTTTCATTTATACCTTATTTTGTGAAATATAGCTCTGTACTGCTCTCAGTCTATGCTTATGTAGTTCAAGGATCGCAAATAGATTTTAATAGAACCACATTGGTTACAAAACAGCTCTGGTTTGTTGCTTGAGTTTGAAAAGCACACGCATTATGTATCAATTTGGTTTCCTTGGTTAATCAATTATTGCTGTCTGAAGCAATTGTTGGTTATAATAGTAACTTGCCATGAATGAAAATGAATGTATTGCACTTTCCTTTTATTTCTGCTTTTTCCTGTTTCTTCTGGATATGTTGACAGTCAGCTATTTCAAAATATGTAGTTCAACAGACTTTTTTTCACTGGCAGATTGTATCAATCAGCTTGTTTCTTCAGCTGTTCACAACAGGCAACGTAAAGATCATACTCAGCTAGCCCATGCTTGCAAAACTCTTAAGTATAGTGTCCAACATTAGATGTAATTTGTGATTGGACAACATTTGCTGAACAATAATAACAGAAAATGCTGGATAAACCCAGTGGCCTTGGCAGCATCTATACAGAGTGAGATACAGTTAAGATTTTAAGTCCTTACAGCCCTTCTTCAGAACTGAAAAGGGATAGAAATATGATGAATGGGGTTCATGCATGGAGAAGAAGGTTGGGGTCCATAAATGTGACCCCAACCTCTGGTCACTTGCCATTTCAACTCAGCATCTTGTTTTCATGTCCATATGTCCATCCTCAATCAGCTGCAATGATCCAGTGAGGCCAAATGCAAGCTGGAAGAACAACGCCTCATCTTCTGATTTGGCATGTTACCTTCTGGGCTGAACATTGAATTCAACAACCTCAGATCTTTCTCCTCCATTGTGACTCTCCCTTTTTTGTGTTATTCAGTTCCCCCAGCTTGTCCCAACACAACCCCACCCCTCTTCCACAAGGCCGCTGCCCCTTGTTCAGTTTTGCTTCCATAGAGCACTGATCTCTTCACCTATTGACACATTTTGCTTTCCTAACTTTGCCAATTAACATTCTTCAGTCTCTGATGGCATTTTACTCTGTAATTCCAACCTATTACTGACTTTACGTTCTACCCGATTCTCCCCTTTCCAAGTATATAATTCACCATATTTCTATACCTTTCCACTTCTGTAGAAAAGTCACATGGACTTGAAACATTAAGCCTGTTTCTCTCTACCACAGAGGCTGCCACATCCACTGTGTTAATCCATCATTCCCTTATCAATCAAAAATCTGTCTAACTCAGTCTTGACTATATTCAATTACCCAACCCCGATTGCTTGCAGGGGACGAGAACTCCAAACATAAATAACCTTTTGAGAGAAGAAATTCCTTCTCATCTTCAGTGGAAGACCCCATTTGTTAACCATACCCTCTAGTTCTAGATTGCCCCACGAGAGGAGATGTACTCTCAGCATCTATCCATTCAAGCTCTGTCAGAATCTTACATGTGATAGCAAGATCACCACTCAATTCTTCTCATTCTTGTGTTCAACCTGAAGCATGGCCTTCAATTATTTTCTTCTGTCTTTCATCAGATCACACAAAAGACAAATGATTATTTCTTTTTAGAGACTTTTTTTAAAATTGCTTTTGTCATCTTACTGTTTCTTAATTTGGATAGTCATGTTCTGGATATTTTAAACTCTGGTAATAACCAATGAGTACTTAACAGCTATTGCTTTTGGTGCTAAACTTCTTTCCCTATAATTGCAATGCTTTAAATCTATCCATTTGGGAGTGGTGATTCTAATATCAGATATTCGCTATTCTTACTTAATCTCTTCCATTGAGCTGATTTAGTCAATTTCCACACAATTATCAACCATGAGTCTGGAAGAGATTGCCAACTTTACTTTATGGAGAGATGGTGGTATAGTGGTAATGCTCTGGGAAACCAAGTTTCAATTTCAGCACAGCAGCTGGTGAAATTTAAATTAATTTAAAAACTAATGATGACCATTGGCTGGCATTTCCAATCCTGATAACCGCAGGCGGCTTTGGTGACGGGTGCAGAAAGTACCGCAAGAAGTGCAAAGTCACATTTTGTGTCAGTGTGAACTCATGATGCGATTAACTCCTCGTTTTACTGGATGTTGAACCTCAGGAACCTAATTTGATTATATTTACATATTATCAAGCCAGCACATTGGAATCATCCCTCCCTCGTCTAAAAATCCATCCATGGCAGCATGAAGGCACAATGGAATGGAGCCCAACTGGTTTCTGAATGCATGCAGCTGGAGGGCAAATCTCCAGGTCAGCTCGGGTGAGTGCAGCACAAGTACTTCCAGGGCAGTAACCTGACACTAACCATGCACAATCCAGGGAAGGGGGTGATGCAAGAGTGAACTGGTTTGCTTGCTCCTTGCGGGGGTGGCCTTTAAAAATGCCACCCCAGATCCTTGAATTTCTAAATTGCTGGCAGGGCAGTTGAATTATAGGTAGCCGTCCCGGTGATGCAACGTGGGACCAGACACTTTATTGTTTACACTATAAGGTGGAGAAAGCCAGCATTGCCATTGGTGGCTTCAACACCAATTCTCCTGCCTGACATCCAGGAAAGTCCTGGCCATTGTTGATTGCCACAAAAGCCCACTTGGTTCACAAATGATCTTTAGGGAAGGAAATCTGTCATCCAAACCTGACCTGGCCAATATGTGACTCCACAACAATGAAGTTGACTCTGAAATGGCCTAGCAAGCTGTTCAGTTCAAGGATAATTGAGGATGGGCAATAAATGTGTCCCAACCACCAACTCCCACATTTAATGAATAAAAAAACTTCAAAGTATCCTAAACTTCAGATTTGGGCTAAGATTCTCCCAAAAAAAATTCCAAGTCCCCTATTTGTGGGAAATTTAGGGTAACTCCTGCTGATTTACCAGGGTACTGGCTATTTTTCAGCATGATTTGCAGAGCAAATCTCCTTCACTCTGTGCATCACAGAGTACCCTGATGGGATTTCCTCTGAAAATCAGGTGGCAGGACCTATTCTTACCCGAGGGGCTGATAGCATAGTGCCGAGTGGACCACTGCGCATGTGCCGATCTGTCAGCACAGAAAGATTGGCGTCTGCACAGTGGCCCCGCATTGCCGGCCCCCTGATTACTGACTGGCCCCGCAACCCCCTCATCGTTGGCATTGCAGAGATTCCCCCCTCCCGGATGACTGGTCTCCTGAACCTCCCCAGGAAATCTTGATGTCCACAGTACTCCCCCCCCCCACCCCCCCCCCCCCACCCCGCCACCTGCCTGCAGCTCCGAATCCCACTCCGCTCCCCACCCAGATGGCCAGCCCCAATCGTTATCCTCCCTCCCTCCCTCTACCACCGATTCTCTTGGAGAGGGGCAACAGGATCCCCCCCACCTCCGCCGATCACCCCCAACAGGCCCCAGGCCCCAACCACTTAGCAGCGCCCAATGTCTGGTGGGCAGTGCATAAGTGTCCCTTGGGCAATGCCAGGTTGCCAGGCTGGTACTTCAAGGCTAGCTCTGCCAAAGGCACACCCCTCTTTACCCCCACCATCCTGGCCTCTCAATGGCCTCTCTTCCCGCCAGCGGGGTCCAGCCTGTTTGCTGACATGGAAATCCTGATTTCCAAGTTGTAATCAGCTCCATGTCAATTTTCAGCACGGAGCAGATTACTCTGGCAATCTTTGCCTGGGAGACTCATGGAAGCAGGGGTGCCCGGCAGAAAGACCATAAAATGGCCTCCTTTGATGTTTCCCAGTCCGCTACACTGCTCAATCGCTCCCTTCGTGTGAGACTCTGGGGAGTGGAATTAATTTTAGAGCTTGTTAATGGACTGGAGAGAGACAGAGGACATTTTCAAAACTGATAAAGTGAAGAACTTCTGTGCTGTTAGAAGTGGCACTGTATATATTCATAAATTGTGGAATCCCAACAGTGCAGAAGGAGGCCATTTGGCCCATCAAGTCTGCACCAACCACATTCCTGCATGGTGGCACAGTGGTTAGCATTGCTGTCTCACAGTGCCAGGGACCCAGGTTCAGTTCCCGGCTTGGGTCACTGTCTGTGTGGAGTTTGCATAATCTCTCTGCGTAGGTTTCCTCAAGGTGCTGCAGTTTCCTCCCACAATCCAAAGACATGTTGATTAGGTGCATTGACTCAAACAATGCACCTGGAATGTGGTGATTAGGTAACTTCATTGTAGTAACTTCATTGCAGTGTTAATGTAAGCCTTCCTTGTGAGTAATAAATAAACTTTAACTTTCCCATCCAGACCCTATGCCCATAATTCCACATATTTACTCTGCTAGTCCCCTGACACTAAGGGCCAATTTTCCCTGTCCAATCAACCTAACCCACACATCTTTGGAATGTGGGAGGAAACCAGAGCACCGGGAGGAAACCCACACAGACACGTGAAGAATGTGCAAACTGCACATGGATAGTCATCTGAAGCTGGAATTGAACGTAATCCTGGCATTGTGAGGCAGCAGTGCTAACCACTGTGACATCATGCTGCCCACCGTGTCACTGATGATTAAATATTTTGAAAAGAAAGTAAAATTTAACTGTGGTGTTCAAGCAGTGGCAAAGAATTGCCATCGTTTGAATAGAACAGACGAAGAAGATGACAGTCTGAAGACTTCCTGATGCTGCTAGTTTTCTGTTTTCCTGCCTGTTCTATTCTGCAAGGCCAGCAAACCCAGTTATGGCTGCAATCTGCCTTTGAGACTCACTCTCTAGAGCCAATTGCCATCTTTAGGCAGTACACTGAAATGAGGTATAAGAATGGTGTTGCATTGGTAATGTAGTATATCACTAGTATTGCAGGAGAGGGTTGATGAGGGCAAAGTTGTTGATGTGATGTACATGGACTTTCAAAAGGCATTTGATGAAGTGCGACACAACAAACTTGTAAGAAAAGTTATAGCTCATGGAATAAATGGGACAGTGGCACATTGGATACAAAATTGGCTAAGTGAGAGGAAACAGAGAGTCATAGTTCATAGGTGTGTTTTAGGCTGCAAGAGTGTTTGTACTGGTGTTTCTCACAGATTGTTATTGTGACCCTTTTTCTGATACATATTAGACTTTAGTGTACAGGAATCAATTTCAATATCTACAGATGATACCAAATTTTGAAGCATTGTAAGTTGCGGGGAGACTGGTGCAGAATTTCAAAAGAACACAGACAAATTGGAGTGGGCATTTAGGTGGCAGATCATATTCAATCCAGAGAAATGTGAAGTGATACATTTTACAAGGAAGTACATGAGCAGACAGTATTAAAAAAATGGGTACTATAAAGGGGATGCAAGAGCAGAGGGACCTGGGTGTATATGTACATAAGTCATTAAAGGTGATAGGACAGGCTGAGAGAGCAGTTTATAAAACGACGGGCATTCTAGGTTTTATTCATAG
Organism: Carcharhinus amblyrhynchos; assembly: GCF_965287045.1. Lineage (NCBI taxonomy): Eukaryota > Metazoa > Chordata > Chondrichthyes > Carcharhiniformes > Carcharhinidae > Carcharhinus > Carcharhinus amblyrhynchos. The sequence continues at coordinate 122,599,253 of NC_137325.1, forward strand.
GGCCATAGAGAACAAGAACAAGGAGGTTATACTGAACTTGTAAAAATACTGGTTAGACCTCAGCTGGAATATTGTGTACAGTTCTGGATGCCTCATTTTGAGAAGGATGTGAACGCATTGAAGGGACTGCAGTAGAGGGTTATGAAAATGGTTCTAGAAATGAGGAAGTTCCATTATGAAATAAGATTGGAGAAATTGGGATTCTTTTCATTGGAGAAAAGAAGGCTGAGAGGAGATTTGATAGAAGTCTTAAAAATCATGAGGGGCCTGCGGCAGCATGGTGGCAGTGTTTAGCACTGCTGCCTCACAACGCCAGGGACCTGGGTTCGATCCCCAGCTTGGGTCACTGTCTGTGTGGAGTTTGCACATTCTCCCTGTGTCTGTGTGGGTTTCCTCCGGGTGCTCTGGTTTTCTCCCACAGTCCAAAGATGTGTGGGTTAGGTGTATTGGCCATGCTCAATTGTCCCTTAGTATCAGGTAAATGCATGGGGTTATGGAGATAGGGCCTGGGTGGGATTGTGGTCGGTGCAGACTCAATGGGCCACATGGCCTCCTTCTGCATTGTAGGATTCTATGGATAATGCAGATAGGGAAAAATATCCCACTCTTGAAATGATTGAGAACAAGAGGGCACAGATACAGCTATCAACAAAAGAAGCAAAAATGATGTGAGAAAAAATGCACAGAGTGGTTAGGGTCTGGAATGCACTGGCTGAGAGCGTGATGCTGGCAGGTTCAAGCTAGGCATTCAAGTGGGCATTAGATAATTGAATAGAAATGATCTGTAGCATTACAGGGAGAAGACACTAGCTGAAATCCTCATTTGGAGAGTTAATACATACACAATGAGCCAAATGGTCTCCTGTGTTGTAACAATTCTGTGATCTGATGATGCAGACCCAGTATGGGGCAGGGGCCTAGAAACCATCAAAGTGTCAGGATTCCCACCCCAGATTGATGATCCACTCTCTGGGTTCAGTTTAGTAATTTTCTCTTCTATCGCAGAGAGAGAATACCCAATTCATGAGCACTTGGCTAGCTGTCCATTTCTTTTAGTTCATTCTGCAAACTCATGAAAACTTAGGGATAAAGTGTCAGCTTAGGTCCTTCGCATTTCTTTTGTTTCAGATACAAAGGTGCAACCTGGTGTCCGAAACAAAATGGTTTTCATTGAATGACTAGATAAACAAAGCTTTAGCAAATGCCAATAATTACTTTTGCTTTACAACACAAACCTTGGTATCCTTTTTGTCTTTTAAAAAGCAGTTGGACAATTACATGGGTAAGATGGGTATAAAGGGATATGGGCCAAATGCGAGCAATTGGGATTAGCTTAGGGAGTTAAAAAAAATGGGTGGCATGGACAAGTTGGGCCAAATGGCCTGTTTCCATGCTGTAAACCTCTATGATTATCCTATGAAAGAGAAGGACACCATACTGAACTGAATATATTCATTGCCACTGGTCATGAGTTGTGAGACCATGGCCATGATTCTCCCATCCCAACCCGCAACTTATCTGGCAGGTCGGGGTGGGAGATGTGCGTCACTGGCCTTGTTCTAGGATTTGCGCATGTGCCGGGAATGCGTGCGCATCTCCCAGAGCTGGCGAACAGTCGCAGGCCAGACCACACTGGAAACTGGTGGGAAGGCAGGGAAAGTAATTTGAATTTTTTTTTAAATGTCTTTTAAATCTATATATCAGAAACTTACCGGTCCTGATTGAATCTCCCATCCCGCCAGGAGTAGTTCATCTGGTGGGGTTTAAAGTAGCTCCCCACGCTCGAGGAACTAGCAGGCGAACCCACCGGAATAAAGGGAGGGCAATTGGGGCCCCCCAGGGGTTCAGGTGGCAGGGGTGGCAGTGCCCCCTGGATATGGGCACTGTGGCAGTGCTCAAGGGGCAAAGTGTCCATGCCCAAGGGACACCACCCCCCAACCCCTTGGATTTAACCTTCGGGCAGTGCTAAGGGGGCGAGGCATATTGTGGGCAGGGCCTAGGGACAATTGGTGGGGTTGGGGGTTCCACTGCCACTCTGCATAACGATCGGTCGGGGATGGAGGGAGGGCAGCGATTAGGGCGGACTGGGAGGGCCTGCTTCCCGAGGCAGGGAGGGGAGTGGTCGCCACTGCTGGGGGGGGAGTATGGGCTGTACATTGGGGTGCTCTGGGGTGGGGTGTGGTCAGGGCTGGCCCAGGAATTGTTGTTGGGGCTATGATCAGCTGTGGGGAGGGCTGGAGGGGCAGAACTGTGGGGGCCCTGGCCAGCAAACGGGGAGTCTGACAGATCGGGACCACTGTGCTTGTGCTGAGTTCCAGAACTGTCAAATTCTGGCATGAGTACGCCCTGCCCCCCTGGTTGTTTAATGAGATTCATGACTGGGATCTCTGCAGTGTACAGAGTGGGGAGATTTGAGAGAGAAGCTGAACTGACAAAACAGTTGTGATCTAGAACAGTTTTCCCACCAATTCGGCGCTTTTGGGAGAATTGCGGCCAATGTTTCCAACTTGAAGTTAAGGTGATACATGTGCAGTTTCATTAAATATAAACTGGGACCTAAACCAATGTTCTTCTTTTCCTTTGCTTTGTGAGGCCTGTTTGTGGCACTGTGTAGTTCCTTTCAAAATTGCTGCGTGCATGTTGCACATCTTAAAGGGACTGCTGTTGCTTGACTTAATTGCCCCATTTGCAGTGAATAGTGGATGGCAATGTAGCTAAACACTCACAAAGCTTAGAAAAAACACTGCTGCAGGTCATCAGCTATGTATTTTGTTTTCCACAGAAAACTATTGCCTTGGCTGAAGCAATTTCATCGCTGACTTAAAGGGGTCCTATCCCAAGCAGTCAGCATCCTCAATACAACTGCCTGCGTTGGCTGATGAAAGCAAAACCTCGATGCCAATGAAACACTGAGGATTTACATCAACCAAAGGGACAGAGCAATTCTCAGAATAGAACCCAGCTGAGAAAGCAGTTTCATTGGAGATGTCTTAAGTGTAAAGACCCAGGCCAGAAATTCCAAGGTATTGTGTCAAGTTAGCTGAATTTTATATTTGATTTTGGCATGGCTGAGCATAAGGTGTTTCACTCTTGGTATGATTCAAGTGACCTACTCGGGATCTTTTATCAAAACAAACTTTATTTAAGAACAGTTAGAATATAACAAAACATTTTTACCAATTGCAAGATTTAAAAATGACACAATGTATTTTTTAACAGCATTAAAAAATACATTATGCTGGATTTTCAGCTTTTTAGCAAGCCCAACCTCTGGCAGTTCCCAGTCTTCAGACCCCAGATATAGAAAGGATACTTCTTCCTTTGCAGTAACTCTCATACAGCAGAATCTCTTGGCTGATTACAACCTCCAACTTCAGAGAGGGGAAAATAGAGACACTGCTCTCTCAACGTCAAAAGCAGCTTTCAAGCTTGAATATTCTGTGAAAAGCCCACTCCCCGTCACATGACCATACCTATCAGTCATCCTAATGATGTCCCACTCTGCAAATTCCCAGGGGAAAGCAGCAGAACAGCATTAGTTCAGATAAAAATTAATATTCTAACTATTAGAAACAATTTGGCTGCTGCAACAACAATACAGCAGGCCAGTAGTACATACTATGGCTCCGAGTGCACAACAGATCCTGCTCAAGAACATGGCTCAAATACATTTCTTAAAGGCACAGTCTCATCAAATAAGTGTGCAAATATATTTGTCTGTATCGTGCCCTTTGTTTGGACTCATTGCTATAATTTACACATCAATATCAATGGCTTGGGAATTTACTAAAAAAGGGTAGATGAAATGAGAGATTTTGGCATACATAGGTCCCTAAAGGCAGCAGTTCAAGTAGAGTTATAAAGAAAGCATATGGAATGCTCCCCTTGGTGGAGGTATAGAATATAAAAGTAAGGAAATAATATTGGAATTGTATGAAACAGTGGTGAGACCTTAACTGGAATATAGTGTGCAGCTTTGGTCACCACATCATAGGAAGGATGTAATTGCAGTGGAGAGAGTGCAGAGGAGGTTTGCAAGACTGTTGTCAAGGCTAGTAAAGTGTAGCTATGAGGAGAGATTAGATAGGTTGGGATTATATTCCTTGAAACAAAAAAGCCTGAGGGGTGACTTGGTAGAGGTGTACAAAATTATGAGACAAAGAGAATGGTCAGGGTAAAATTGTTTTCTTTGGTGGAGAATTCTAGAACCAAGGGACATAGATTCCAGATAAGTGGCATGAGGAAGAACTCTTTTACGCAGACGATGGTGGGTGTCTGGAATTCACTGCCTGAGTTGTTGGTGGAGGCAGAGACCCTAACCTCTTTTAAAATGTACCTGGATCTGCACCTCAAATGCTGTAAGCTACAGGGTTATAGACCAGGTGCAGGAAGGTGGGATTAGAAAAGGCACCTGGGTGTCCTCTGGTTGAAATGGATAAGATGGGCTGAATGGCCTCTTTCTATGCTGTAACTTTTCTATGGTTCAATAGACTCTTAAAAGTATTATCATATTGTATCTATCACCCAGCCACAAGTTTTCTGTTTTGCACCATTGCCTTAAACCAACAATCCCCACTCCATTCCATCCCCAAAATGCCTGTCAGGCAAAGCTTTTATGTAACCACACTAGTCCACAATTTGAACAAATTGTACAAGGAGTTTCAGAAATTTGACAAGGTGAATTTATACAACTATTGTATTACGACCAGTCTCTGGGTGATGTCCCCCCATCTGTTATGATTCCAGATGAGATACCCTCAAATTGTTATGCTCCTGGGCAAGGAGGAACGAGCTGGCTCACTTTGGTTGGTCACCACAAGGTTAATTTAGAAAGCATCCCTTCCTTCATGATACCTTTGCCCAATTCAAATGTATTTATGTTTCAAAAGATGTCAACTTAATCAAACTTCATTGAATTACAGAAAGAGTGAGTTTATTAGTTATTAAAACACAAGAAGAAAGTAATAAAATGCAACACATAGAACATAGAACACAGAACACTACAGCACAAACAGGCCCTTCGGCCCACGAGTTGCGCAGATCACATCAACACCTACCAATCTATAGACCTATCTATAACCCCCAATCCCATAAAACCCCATATACTCATCCAGAAGTCTTTTAAAAGACCCCAGCGAGTTCACCTCCACCACCACTGACGGCAGCCGATTCCATTCACTCACCACCCTCTGAGTGAAAAACTTACCCCTAACATCACTTCTGTACTTTCCTCCCCGCACCTTAAATCTGTGTCCTCTCAGATACACATACACAGACTAAAAACGAAAAAGGAGTTCAAAAATAAAAGTTAAAAAAGATATACAGATTGTCTTGTCTGAGGAGTAGATGGTAAGATGTTGCAGCTGTTAAGTTGAGTGATTAAGGCAGAGCTGACTTTGCAGTTGAGCAGTTGGATTGGAGATTCTTGGCTCTGCAGGTTAGCCAAAAGGAATTAATTGTCCTGTTTCCATTTTGATTGTGGCTTGTTGGCTTGCTACTTTCTTCCAGCAGTTCGAGAGAGAAACATTGTTTATCTGCAAGTGTGGGGGTGCCTAGTGGATGTTCTTCAGCGATAACCTTCACAGCACAGTATAACTAGAACATTATATTAGCACACAGAGATCAGGGTTGCAATTGGCTTTTAATCCCTTTCCTTGTGTACTCCTAGAAGGTAAAAAACAACCATGTTTTTCACCTTGAAACATGTATCACAGCTTGGTATGGTTCCTGCTCTGACCAAGACCACAGGAAACTACAAAGGGTTGTGAAGGTAATCCAGTCCATCACGCAAATCAACCTTCCATCCATTAACTCCGTCTAAACTTCCTGCAGCTAACATAATCAAGGATCCCATGCATTCTGGATGTACTCTCTTCCATCTTCTTCCATCAGAAAAAAGATACAGCTTCTTCTCTGCTGCCATCAGACTTTTGAATGAACCTACCATATATTAAGCTGATCTTTCTCTATACTCTAGCTGTGACTGCAACTCTATATTCTGCACTCTCTCCTTTCCTTCTCCCCTATGTACTCTATGAACAATATGTTTTATCTGTATAATGCGCGAGAAACAATACTTTTCATTGTGTGTGACAATAATAAATTAAATCAGAATCAAATTCTTTCAACTCACATCATGTCCATTATCTGGGATAGAATCCACAGAAAATGATTTCTGCAGAGATGGTAATCAGTCTCCATTATCTCTGTAGGAAATTATAATCCACTCTTTGCATTGTATCTGTTACTTTGAAGTGCAGCATTCTGTTCTCTCTGGACAAATTGGTCAAGTGTGATCTTCAAGGATTTCATAACTCAGCATTTCGAAGGCAGTGGTGTAATCAGACAGAGTCAGCATGGATTTACAAAAGGGAAATTACTCCTGATAAATCTATTGGAATCCTTTGAGGATGTAACTAGTTGAGCTGACCGAGGAGAACCATCAAATATGATCTATTTAGTCTTTCAGAAGAATTCAACGAGGTCTCACATAACATCTACTTACGCTACTATGTAAATTTAAAGCACATGGAATTGCAGGTATTGTCTTGAGACGAATAGAAAGCTGGTTAACAGATAGGAAGCAAAGAGTTGGCATAAATAGATCTTCTTTTGATTGGCAGTCAGTGACAACTGGGGATCTGTGCTAGGGCCCCAATTGTTCACATTATATATTCATGATTTGGAAGAGGGAACTGAATGTATTATCCCCAAATTTGCAGATAATACAAAAATTGGGTGGGAGAGTGAGCTGTGAGGAGGATGTAGAGATACTTCAATGTGATTTGGACAGGCTGAGTGTGTGGGCATGTGCATGGCAGATGCAGTATAATGTTGATAAATGTGAGGTTATTCATTTGGTAGCAATAATAAGACTAATAATAAGAAGACTATTACTTGAATGGGTATAAATTGAGAGAGGTGGATACTCAGTGAGACCTTGATGTCATCATGCATCAATCACTGAAAGTAAGTGCGCAGGTATAGCAGGCAGTGAAGAAAGGAAATCGTAGGTTGTTGCATAAGGTTAAATCTCATGGGATCCAGGGTACAAAATTGGCTTCTTGACAAAAGCTAGAACATGGTTGTCGAGAATTGTTTTTCAAACTGGAGGCCTGTGACCAGCAGTGTGCCTCAGGGATCAGTGCTGGGCTCACTGTTATTTGTCATTTATATTAATGATTTGGATGAGGATATAGGAGGCATGGTTAGTAAGTTTACAGATGACACTAAGATTGGTGGCATAGTGGACAATGAAGAAAGTTATCTCCAATTGCAACGGGATCTTGATCATTGGGCCAATAGGCTGACAAATGGCAGATGGAGTTTAATTTAGACAAATGTGAGGTGATGCATTTTGGTAGTTTGAACCAGGGCAGGACTTACACAGTTAATGGTAGAGCACTGGGGAGAGTCACAGAACAAAGCGATCTAAGGGTACATGTTCATAGCTTCCTGAAATTGGAGTCACAGGTGGGCAGAGTGATGAAGAAGGCATTCGGCATGCTTCGTTTCATTAGTCAGAACGTTGAATACAGAAGTTGGGACGTCTTGTTGAAGTTGTACAAGACATTGGCAAGGCCACACTTGGAATACTGTGTGCAATTCTGATCACCCTATTATAGAAAGGACATTATTAAACTAGAAAGACTGCAGAAAAGATTTACTAGGATGCTACCAGGATTTGATGGATTGAGTTATAAGGAGAGTCTGGGTAGATTGGGACTTTTTTCTCTGGAGCGTAGGAGGCTGAGAGGTTATTTTATAGAGGTCTATAAAATAACAAGGGGCACAGATGAGCTAGATAGTCAATATCTTTAAGAACATGAGAACATAAGAAATAGGAGCAGGAGTAGGCCATCTAGCCCCTCGAGCCTGCCCCGCCATTCAATAAGATCATGGCTGATCTGTCGTGGCTCAGTTCCACATTCCCGCCCTCTCCCCATAACCCTTAATCCCCTTGCCTATCAAAAACCTATCAACCCGCGTCTTAAAAATATTGAGCGAGGCAGCCTCCACCACTCCAACGGGCAGAGAATTCCAGAGATTCACCACCCTTTGAGTGAAGAAGTTCCTCCTCAACTCTGTTCTAAACCGCACCCCCCTTTATCTTGAGGCTGTGCCCTCTAGTCCTACTGTCCCTTCTGAGCGGGAAGAGCCTCTCCACCTCTGTCCTATCCATCCCATTCAACATCTTATACGTCTCAATGAGATCTCCCCTCATTCTTCTAAACTCTAACGAGTACAAGCCTAGTTTATTCAGCCTCTCCTCATAGTTCAACCCCCTCAACTCCGGAATCAGCCTAGTAAATCTCCTCTGCATTCCCTCCAAGGCCAAAATATCCTTGCATAAGTGTGGCGACCAAAACTGCACACAGTACTCCAGCTGCGGCCTCACCAGTGCCCTATACAGCTGCAGCAAGACCTCCCTACTTTTATATTCAATCCCCCTCGCTATGAAGGCCAGCATCCCATTTGCCTTCCTGACCACCTGCTGCACCTGCAGGCTGGGTTTTTGCGACTCATGCACAAGGACCCCGAGGTCCCTCTGCACTGTCGCATGCTGCAGCTTTTCGCCTTGTAAGTAATAGTCCTTCCTACCATTATTTCTACCAAAGTGGACAACCTCACATTTGCCAACATTAAATTCCATTTGCCAGTTCCTGGCCCATTCGCCCAGCCTATCTAGATCCTTCTGCAGACTCTCCACACCCTCCGCACAATTTGCCGTTCCACCAATCTTGGTGTCATCAGCAAATTTCGACACCATACACTCGGTTCCCTCCTCCAGATCATCTATATAAATGGTAAATAGCTGAGGCCCCAGCACCGACCCCTGGGGCACTCCACTAGTCACCAACCGCCAATCCGAATAGCACCCATTGACCCCCACTCTCTGCCTCCTATTTGACAGCCAATCCTCTATCCACGCTAACACCCTACCCCCAACTCCATGCCCCCTGACCTTCTGCAATAACCTCTTGTGAGGTGCCTTGTCAAACGCCTTCTGAACCTTTTCCCAAAGGTAGGCGAGTTTAAAACTAGAGAGCATTGGTTTAAGGTGAGTGGGGGGTGGGGGGGGATACAAAAGTGTCCAGATGGGGAATTCTTTCACGCAGAGGGTGGTGAGTATCTGGAACAAGCTGCCAGAGGTAGTAGTAGAGACGGGTACAATTTTGTCTTTTAGTTACATGGTATGATGGGTATAGAGGGATACAGGCCAAATGTGGGCAATTGGGATTGGCCTAGGGGTTTAAAAAAAAGGGCAGCATGGACAAGTTGGGCCGATGAGGTTATTTCCATGCTGTAAACCTCTATAGTCTATGTATGCCGGCCTTTATTACAAGAGAATTTGAGTACAGGGACAAGGATGTTTTGCTGCAATTGTATAGGGTATTGGTGAGGCCAAAGCTGGAATATTGTATGCAGTTTTGATGTCTTTATCTGAGGAAGGATGTCCTTTCTATTGAGGAAGTACAGCAAAAGTTTACTAGTCTGATTCCTAGAATGGCAGGTCTGTCATATGAGGAGAGACTAAACTGGTTAGGATTATATTCCCTGGATTTTAGAAGAGTGAGAGGCAATCTCATAGATACTTCAAAACTTCTGACAGGATTAGACAGAATAGACTCAGAAAGAATGTTCCCAATGGTGAGGGAATCCAGAACTAGGAGTCATAGTTTGAGGATAAGGGGTAAACCTTTTAGAACTGAGGTGAGGAGGTAGTGAATGTGTGGAATTCACTACCACAGAATGTAGTTGAGGCCAAAATGTTGTATGATTTCAAGAAGAAATTAGGTATAGGGGCTAAAGCAATCAAGAGGGGGAAGGGAATCAGGATATTGAATTCGATGATCAGTCATGATCAAAATGAATGGCAGAGCGGGCTCCAAGGGCCAAGTGGATGACACAGTGACACAGCGGTTCACATTGCTGCCTAACAGTGCCATGGACCCAGGTTCAATTCCTGGCTTGAGTCACTGTCTGTATAGAGTTTGCACATATCTGTGCGGGTTTCCTCCAGGTGTTCTGGTTACTTCCCACAGTCTGAAAGATGTGCTGGTTAGGTGCATTGACCCGAAAAGGTGCCTGAGTATGGCAACTAGGGGAATTTCACAGTAACTTCACTGCAGTGTTAATGTAAGCCTTACTTATAACTAAGAAATAAACTTTCCTTTAAGTGGCCTACTCCTGCTTCTACTTTCTATGTTAATCCACATGGGAATTCCAGCAACTGGTTACCATACAGTCTCAGTCAGTTTTTGCTTGTATGTCCTTGTCTTACTTAAAAGTTCAACCTGAATGTATGTAATTTGGGGATATGACTGTTATTATGACAATGAGATGCTCCAATTTTCTAAGTATACATGAAATATGGCAAATCCACTCCAGGGGAAATTCACACAGGAAAGGGAGGATTAAAGTGAATGAATGATTCGAGAAAAAACAGAAAATACTGGAGAATCTCGGCATTGTGGAGAGAGAACAGAGTTAATGTTTCGAGTCTGGATGATCCTGAGTGTGGAGCTCTGATGAAGGGTAATCCAGACTTGAAATGTTAACTCTGTTCTCTCTGCACAGATGCTGCCAGATCTGCTGAGCATTTCCAGCATTGTTTCAGATTCCAAATCCACAGTAATTTGCTTTTCAATGATTGAAGCAAGAAGCTTTAGATGAGACAAACTTTGAATACTGTCAGCCTCCACCAAGGTTTCTTGGGTCTGGTTTGTACAGGTTTAAGCCAATCTGACATAGAGAACAGCCAGGTTTAAAACAATGTAGATAGCATTGCCCGGGCATCACAGCTGCTGGAGCATTTGGGTATGGATATGGCATTAGTTCAGCCAGATTGCGATATTTCATTGCAACAACAAGCCTCAGGAATTTGAGTTGTATAATGTGTTGATGAAGCCCACATTCTCAAGCAAGCATCTGTTGACATGCAAATTTCGGCAACAGTGATGTTGATTCTGATGTCTGAGACCAGTTAATTCAGTAGAGACTGGAGATTGAACTTCACTTACTCAGGAGAAGAAGCGAACCATTTTGTTGTTAGCAGTAAACACTTTGATTTGATTTTATTTTGATTTATTATTGTCACTTGTATACGGTGAAAGTATTGTTTTTTGTGCGCTATGTAGACAAAGCATAACATTCATAGAGAAGGACACAAGAGAGTGCAGAATGTAGTGTTACAGTTATAGCTAGGGTGTAGGAAAGATCAGCTTAATGCAAGGTAAGTCCATTCAATACAGAAGAAGCTGTTCTTGAGTCGGTTGGTATGTGACCTCAGACTTCTGTATCTTTTTCCTGATGGAAGAAGGTGGAAGAGAGAATGTCCAGGTTGCACGTGTTCCTTAATTATGTTGGCTGCTTTGCCGAGGCAGCAGGAAGTGCAGATAGAGTCAATGGATGGGAGGCTGGTTTGTGTGATGGGTTGGGCTACATTCATGATCTTTTGTAGTTCCTTACGGTCTTGGGCAGAGCAGGAGCCATACCAAGCTGTGATACAACCAGAAAGAATGCTTTCTATGGTGGCATCTGTTAAAGTTGCTGAGAGTCGGAGCTGACATACCAAATTTCCTTAGTCTCCTGAGAAAGAAGAGGCGCTGGTGGGTGTTCTTAACGATAGTGTTGGCATAGGGGGATGGGACAGGTTGTTGGTGCTCTGGACATCTAAAAAATTGAAGCTCTCGACTCTTTCTACTTCGTCCTCATTGATGTAGACAGGGGCATATTATCCTTCACGCTTCCTGAAGTTGATGACAATCTCCTTCATTTTGTTGACATTGAGGGAGAGATTGTTGTTGCTGCACCAGATTCTCAATCTCATTTCTGTACTCTGTTTCATCTTTGCTTGAGATCCAATCCACTATGATGGTGTCGTCAGCAAGCTTGAAGATTGAACTGGGGGGGAATTTGGCCACACAGTCATAGGTATATAAGGAGTATAGTAAGGGGCTGAGAACACAGCCTTGTGGGGCACCGGTTTTGAGGATGATCATGGAGGAGTTGTTATTGGCTATCCTTACTGATTTGCTTTTTCCTTTTCCGAGATATCCTAAATTCAGTGGATCTGCAAACTCTGCCTTTACCAGTGTCATCGTGAGAGTGCAAGAGTAGCCTACTTCATTTGAATTCCCCTCTGTCCTGAATTCCTATAAAGATGAAGGATGATTTCGGTATGGACAGGGAGGGGTCTGTGATATCATTGAACAGGTTAACATTGAAAGGGGAGAGGTGTTGGCAGTTTTGGCGGACGTAAGAGTGGATAAACCCCCAGGCCCAGATGAGATGTATCCTAGGCTGTTGTTTGAGGCAAAGGAGGAGATTGTGGGGGGGCTCTGACTCTAATTTTTGAATGCTGTCTGGCTGCAGGAGACATGACAGCAGACTGGAGGAAAGCCAATGTGATACCATTATTCAAGAAAAGAAGTAGGGAAAAAGCAGAAAATTACAGGCCAGTGCATCTAACATAAGAATATAAGAAATAGGAGCAGTAGTAGGCCATCCAGCCCTTCGAGCCTGCCCCGCCATTCAATAAGATCATGGCTGATCTGTCGCTGCTCAGTTCCACTTTCCCGCCCTCTCCCCATAACCCTTAATCCCCTCTCCTATCAAAAACCCATCAACCCGCGTCTTAAAAATATTTAGTGAGGCAGCCTCCACCACTTCAACGGGCAGAGAATTCCAGAGATTCACCACCCTTTGAGTGAAGAAGTTCCTCCTCAACTCCGTTCTAAACCGCCCCCCCTTTATCTTGAGGCTGTGCCCCCTAGTCCTATTGTCTTTTTTGAGTGGGAAGAGTCTTTCCACCTCTATCCTATCCATCCCATTCATCATCTTATACGTCTCAATGAGATCTCCTCTCATTCTTCTAAACTCTAACGAGTACAAGCCCAGTTTATTCAGCCTCTCCTCATAGCTCAACCCCCTCAACTCCGGTATCAGCCTAGTAAACCTCCTCTGCACTCCCTCCAAGGCCAAAATAACATCAGTGGTAGGGAAATTATTGGAAAAATTCTGAGAATCAGAATTAAATCTCCACTTGGAGAGACAAGAATTAATGACTTTGTTGGGGGAGATTGAGTCATTGAATTGTACAGTGCAGGAGGAAGTCATTCAGCTCCATCGAGACTGCACCGACCATAATCCCCCCCAGGCCCCATCCCCTCAACCCAATGCATTTACCCTAGTTAATCCCCCTGACACTATGGGGCAATTTAGCATAGCCAATCAACCTAACCCGCACACCTTTGGATTGTGGGAGGAAACCAGAGCACCCGGAGGAAACCCATGCAGATACAGGGGGAATGTGCAAACTCCACACAGATAGTGATCCAAGCTGGGAATTGAACCCAGGTCCCTGGCAATGTGAGGGAGCAGTGCTAACCATTGTGCCATTGTGCTGCCCTAGCATTTGTATATAACATGGGCAATGACCATGCCTCTATTGAACTTGTACAGAACAAATTTAATTTTTTTGAGGAGATGTCTAGGCGTGTAGATAAGGGCAGTGCAGTTAATGTTGTCTACATGGACTGCACTAAGGCTTTTGACAAGGTCCCATATGGGAGACTGAGCAAACATAAAAGCCTGTGGGACCCAGGGCAATTTGGCAAATTGCAGAAGGTAATGGTCAAAGGCTATTTTTGTGACTGGTAGCCTGTATCCAGTGGTGTACTGCAGGAATCGGTGCTGAGTCCCTTACTGTTTGTAGTGTATATTAATGATCTCGATGTGAATGTGCGGATATGATCAGTAAGTTTGCAGATGACACGAAAATTGGTGGTGGGGTAAATAGTGAGGAAGAAAGCCTTAGATTGCAGGATGATATTGACAGACTGGTCAGATGGGCAGAATAGTGGCAAAAGGAATTTAACTCTGAAAGGGTGAGGTGATGCAGTTTGGGACGACTAAAAAGGCAAAGGAATACACTATGAATGGTTGGAAGCTTGCAAGTAAAGAAGACCAGAAGGACCTTTGGGTGTATGTCCAGAGATCCCTGAAGGCAGCAGGACTGAAAGATAAGATGGTTAAGAAGGGATATGTGATACTTGCTTTTATTAGCTGAGGCCTAGAATATAAGAGCAGGGAGGTTATGATGGAGCTGTCTAAATTCTTGTTAGGCCATAGCAAGAGTACTCTGCAGTTCATGTCGCCACACTATAGGAAAATGTGATTGCACTAGAAAAGGTGCAGAGGAGATTCATCAGAATGTTGCCTAGACTGGAACGTTTCAGCTAAGACAAGAGGTTAGATAGGCTGGAGTTGTTTTCCTGAGAGCAGAGAAGGCTGAGGGGGGTTCTTGATTGAGATGTACAAAATTAAGAGGGACATAGATAGGAAGAAATTATTTTCCCTTAGTAGAGAGGTCAATAACAAGGGGGCATAGATTTAAAGTAAGGGATAGGAGATTTAGAGGGGATCTATGGGAAAACCTTTTCATCCAGAGGGTGTTGGGAATCTGGAACTCACTGCCTGCAAGGGTGGCAGATTTCAGAGCATTTAGATGAGCACTTGAAACACCACAACATTCCAGGCTATGGACCAAGTGCTGGAAAGTGGGATTAGAATAGATAGATGTTTGATGGCTGACACAGGCACAATGGGCCAAAGGGCCTCTTTCTATGCTGTAAAACTTTGCACCCTATCCATTTTGATTCTAAGCCCTGGGCAGACTTGAATCTGGGAGTGTTTCAGATCTGACTTTTAGACTCGTTCCCAGGTGCCCCCATACACACTCTGCCTGCAAAAATATCAGTGAATCCAAATTGCGCTGCACAAGCCTCAATGTGCTCAATGCGCCCGAAACCCTGCAACTCTGATCGGTACCTCTAACTGCGCATGCACAGAAAAAACATGATAGAATGCTGCTGTCCCACTACATACCTCCCAGGCCGGATAATGCCTCACCCCGCTCCCACAGACATTGCCCCAGCCCCACAACATTACTGATCCCCTTATCCTTCCCATCCTATCCACCACCCAGACCAATCGCAAGCCCCTCCTCCCTTCCCCACACTGATCTCAGATAG
Organism: Carcharhinus amblyrhynchos; assembly: GCF_965287045.1. NCBI lineage: Eukaryota > Metazoa > Chordata > Chondrichthyes > Carcharhiniformes > Carcharhinidae > Carcharhinus > Carcharhinus amblyrhynchos. The sequence goes on from NC_137325.1 coordinate 122,614,291, forward strand.
AGAGGCAGTAGACCCTCCTTTCCCTCCACTGATCTCAGGCAGAGTGGTGGCAGACTCCCTTTCCCCCACTGATTTCAGACAGAGTGGCAGCAGACCCTCCTTCCCCTCCACTGATATCAAGCAGAGTGGCAGCGGATCCAACCACCCCCCCACCTCCTCCCCCAACCATCTCAAGCAGACAGCCATCCGAAGCTAGGCACTTACCTCCTCACTAACCCTCATTGCTAGAGTGCCTGAATCGGACTTATATGGAGCATGTCTGTTTACTGCCAATTCCAGATGGGCGAACACAGTGCTAAAGGGGGAAGTGCCGGTAAGGTTGGACGTGTAGCCCATTAAAGCAGTTTAAATGCATGCCAATACATTGAAATGGCCGTTGTGCCCGTTTCGGGTGCAGTCCTGATCGCGGCCATTTTCAGGTCTTGGTAAAGTGGGAACTAGCGCAGAGGCAGACACAGATTGCGCTACTCGCCTCATGCCCGACTTTATCAGTTTTCGCACCTGAAAAGAGGTGCAATGCAATGGTGAAATCAGGTCCTCTGACTCTGTGAGTCTACAGAACTGTTGTCACTATTCGTCCTTCCCAACATTGTATTCCTAAATTTTAAACAAAATTGTCCAACAAACATTAGCATCCTTGTTTGATGGGGAAAGTATGCATCTGCAATGTTTGCAGGCGTATGAACTCATAAGTTGGCAGCAAAGCAAGGGAAGTAGGTGAAGAGTAACCTGATTACCTTCCAGAATTCCTTCACTCTGGCAAAATGAGCTGGAAGAAATGCTGCTTGGAGCTTCCATGTGATGGAACAGCAAGCGATGTCCTTGTAGGCAGATACAACCCATCTGTTTGATTTCTCATTTTCTGAATAAGTGGGCAGCGAAAGGTCGGGGTCTGGTCTGCCTGTTTCTCCAATTTGTGCAAGGACTGTTCCTCTCTAACAAAAGTGTGAAGTCAAAATGCTGTCTGTGCCTGGCTTTCCAGCATTCAGTATGGACACTAAGGGCCCTATTTTACCATTGCCTCATGCCCGAAAATGGGTACGAAAATGTGGTAAAGTCAGGTGAGGGGCCATTAGCGCGATCTGCACCCGCATCCGCACAGATTGCCACTTTACCGAAACCTGAGAATGGTGGCGATCCGCTTTGCGCCCAAAATGGGTCCAACGGCGATTTAAATATATTTGCATTTATTTAAATTGAATTAATAAACTGCCCGCCCAACTTTATCAGCATTTCCCCCTTTACCACCGTGTTTGCCAATCTGGAACCGCACTATAATGGACCTGCTGAATAAAAGTCTGAATCAGGTACTCCAGCTGCTGAAGAGTGCGTTCAGTGATTCCAACAGCTCTCTGACTCAGATCGGTGGTGGGGTGGGGTGGGGGTGGGGTGGGGAGGTGGGGAAGGAGAGAGGTGGGTCAGATCATTCTCTGGCTTGGGGGAGGAGTAAGGTCAGATTGTTGTCTGGTTTGGGGGAGAGGAAGAGGCGGGTCACATGTATCTCTGATGGGGTGGGGTGGCAAGAGGGCCGACCTTTGTCTGGTAGTGGGCTGAACGTTGTCTGGTGATGGGGGGAGGAGGAGGTGGGTCAGATGTTCCTCTGGAGGGGAGGGGGAGTGAGGCCAGATCGTTGTCTTGGGGGAGGAGGTGTGGGGAGGAGGTACGCAGGTAAGATGTATCTTGGGAGGGGGGGTGGGGGGGGGCAGGGAGGCCTGATCACTCACTGGGGCAGATGGATCTCTGTTGGGGGGGTGGGAGCAAATAGATCTCTCATGGGGGAGCAGAGGGGTCCGCTGCCACTCTGCAGGCGATTGGTGGGGAAGGGACGGGGGCAGGGTTGGCGATCGCTCTGGGTAGTAGGGGGGTGAATAAGGGGGGCAGTGGTGTGTGTGGGTAGCAGGGTGGGTGGATAAGGGGGACAGTGATGTTTGTGGGGATCATTGCTCCCGCTTTTCGCTCCCGGGCTGCGATCAGACACAGGCGTGCTTTTTCACATCTTTTTCCAACTGGCGCATGCACAGTTCAGAGCTCCAATCGTTTTGGCTGCGCTAAGCCCTGCCCACAGCGCAAATGGGACTGGAGATGGCTGAATGCGTATGGGGGCGTCTGGAAGCAGATTTCTAAGTCGGATCTGCATTACGCCCAGATTGGGCACTTAGAATGAAAATGGTAAAATCAGGCTCTGAGTCACCCTGTCAGCTACTATTCCATCCCCCCATCCCCATCCCCAACAATTTTGCGCAATTGTGTGATGAAAAGCAATCAGATCCTTCCGCCTAAGTTAACATGCCAAAAATGCTTTATCTCAAAACTTCTGTATTTTTTATCCCTTCGTTTTTATCTTGTATCGAGAGCTTCAAGTTTCTCGGTGTCCCCATCACCAATAACCTGTTCTAATCCCTCCACGATGATGCTATAGTTAAGAAAGCCCACTAATGCCTCTACATTCTCAGGAGGCTAAGGAAATTTGGCATTTTACTATGACTTTCACCAACTTTTACAGATGCACCATCACAGCTTGGTGTGGCTCCAAGCCGCAAGTGTCATGAACAAAGCCCAGTCCATCACTCAAACCGGTCTCCCATCCATTGACACTGCCTACATTTCCCGCTGCCTCGGAAAAGCAGCCAACATAATCAAGGACCCCACGCACCACGGACACACTCTCTTCCACCTTCTCCATCGGTAAAAGATACAAAAGTCTGAGATCACGTACCAACCAACTCAAGAACAGCTTCTTTCCTGCTGCCATCATACTTTTGAATGGACCTACCAAATATTAAATTGATCTTTCTCTACACCCATGCTGACTGTAATGTTACATTTTGTACCGTCTTCTTTTCTCCTCCACTATGCACTCTATAAATGGTATGCTTTGTCTGTACAGCATGCCAGAAACAATACTTTTCACTATATACTAATACATATGACAATAATAAATCAAATCAAATCTTGTATTTGGCTTGCAACTATTACTATTTGCGGTACTTAGCTGTTTCTGTAGCGTCGTGGTTGTCACACATTTGCAAAAAGTCTGCGATTTGATATTGGACTGAAATATGTGTTAGTTGTCATTCAGTTTGATTGGCATTTGCAGAGTTTAAATTTCTGAGCGGCATGGTAGCACAGAGGTTAACACTGCTGCCTTATATCCCAGGTTCGTTTTCCAAATTGAGTCACTGTCTGTGTGGAGTTTGCACATTGTCCCCGTGTCTGCGTGGATTTCTTCCGGGTGCTCCAGTTTCCTCCCACATCCAAAGGTGGGTGGGTTAGGTTGACTAGCCATGCTAAATTGTCCCTTAGATTAGAGGAATTAGCGGCTAAATGTGTGGGGTTGTCAGGATATTGCCTGGGTGGGATTGTTGTTAGTGCAGACTCAATGGGCCAAATCGCCTCTTTCTGCATTGTAGGATTCTGTGATTCACAGGTGGCACAGTGATTAGCAATGCTGCCTCACAGCACCAGGGACCTGGGTTCAATTCCCAGCTTAGATCACTCTCTGTGCGGAGTTTGCATATTCTCCCTGTGTCGGTGTGGGTTTCCTTTGATTCTTCCAGTTTCCTCCCACAGTCCAAACATGTATGGGTTAGGCTGATTGGCTGTGCTAAATTGCCTCTTAGGTTTCTAGGATGTGTAGTTTAGAGGAATTAGTGGGGTAAATATGTGGGGTAATGGGGATAGGGCCTGGGTGGGATTGTTGTCAGTGCAGACTTGATGGACCTAATGGTCTCCTTCTGTACTGTAGGGATTCTATGATTTCAATGTTTCTATGTACTTATACTGTGATGACAGCACTCTTTTTCTTCAAACAACTTCAAATGACTTTCTTCAGCCAAAGTCTTTGCCCCTTGACCTTTTATTTGCCCAATTGGTGTCCACTCTCCTGTAAAGTATGTAGAAACATACCACATAATGTATACCTAATCAACATGTACAAAATGACAATATAGAAATGTCAGTGGTTGTTTAGCGGAGAGATCAGAGACCGGGGGCAGTGGTGGTGGTAGGGTGTGGGTTTGAGAGCGGGGGACATAGATTAAAAGGTGGAAGGATTAATAGGGAGTTGAGAAGAATTCTTTTCATCCAGAGAATGGCAGGAGTAAGGAAGTCACAGCCTGATAGGGTGGTAGAGGCAGAAGCCTTCATCGCATTTTAACAAGTATGTGGATATAAACCTGAGGCGTCGTGACCCACAGAGCTATGGACAAAGAGCTGGAAGGCGGTTTTCACGGAAGGCACAGACAGGAAGGGCCAAATGGCCACCTTCTGGGCCATAAATCTTCCTATATTTCTTTGTAACATTTGAAGCTCAGGATGAACTGATTGTAGTTTAAGAGGATTTTGCAACCCTGTTTTGTCAATGTGATTGCTAATATTGGTGCTTCAATGTGACTGCTAATAATGGCTTCATTTAGGTGCCTAAATCCAGTTCTCAGTAAGACAGCAGCCATGAAATCCAGTGTATTGTTACAGTTGTTAACATGTTACTAGACAGAGGACAAGATTTTCTTCAAAATCGGATGAGGCTGATGGCGGGTGGGAAAAAGGATGTCAAAGCCACCTATGGCAATGGCAGCTTTTACACCACATGGTGTGGCACTTAGTGCCAAACATTTTCATCCAGGAGTTCCATGCTGTATTGCTGGTGGGCTGGCCTCTGATTTATCCACCCCATGATCACCTCATCGTTGCAATCATCGGGGCATGACATTTAAAGGCCACTCCAGCGCAGAGCAGTCAGACTTTGCAGGCTGCCGAGCAGTTATGTCAGCTGGGAAACCGGCCCTGAAATTACCTAGATGCCTCCCTGGAGAGACTCATCGATGCTGTAAAGGCTCACCAGGATAGTGTCTACCCGTGCTGAGGGCAGAAAGTTAGCAGCAAGGTCACAAACCCAGCATGGTGGCAGCAGTCCTGTTGAAGAGGACAGCCATTCAGTGTAGAAAGAGGATGAATGATCTCTGTTCTGCCAGGGTAATCATGATGTGGATATGCCGGCGTTGGACTGGGGCAAACACAGTTAAAAAGTCTGACAACACCAGGTTTAAGTCCAACCGATTTATTTGATAGGTATTTGCCAGGGTAATTTATTCGCCAGGGTAAATCATTCTTTCTATCACTCTTAACTCACAAAGAAATCCCCTCATCCCAAACATATTACCTACCATTAACATGAGTTGGAAATAGGCTTGGGTCAGGATTTGCACATGCACATTTCATGGAGGCAGCTAGCCATGTAAATTACCATCCAGACACTGTCTAATCTTAGTGACCCACTTGTGTAAAACATGAAGTGCGCAGATTAGACCTGGTCGGAGCAGATCTAAACTTTGTGGATTCCTTTGGAGAGATTAGGTACCCCTTTGGCCTTCTTCCTAGGACACCTTTGGGGAAGGTTAGTTTCCCTTTGGGGGAGGTCAGGTGCCAGTTGAGGGGAGTCTGGTGCCCCTCAGGTGAGGTAAGGGGGTCCTTGAGATTGTTAGTTACACATGAATGTGTGTAAAAATGCATAATCTCATTAATTGTCAAACTCATTTGAACTATCAAAAGTGTCACAATGAACTATCAAAAGCAACTGTCAAGCTTTCAGGGCATTTAAACCTCCTGCCCTTTAGATTGTTGAAAAATGTCTGGAGTATTTCGAAAGATTGCTTGCTATTTCACTCTCTTGGCACAAACCCTGATGACTACCATTACTGGTTGAAGCTGCATGACTGATTGTACAACCTTTCATTATCAGAGTATAATATCTACCATTTCACTGTTTGATTCACTGCTCCAAGCGGTTATAAACTCCCTGATATGTAACTCTGAATTCCAATGTTTGTTTTCATGAGAGATTATCCATCGAAATGAAATGTTTTTTCTTAGAAAGGATCATGTAGTTGAAGAGATGTTTATGTAGTGACTATAGGAAAGTCTACAATAGATACTTGGAACTTTACTTTGTCAGCTCAGCATGACTCCTGAGGTCTACCCATGGTGGTTACTGGATCAGTTGGCATGGCAGGTGTAAGTGCAAAAGGTGTTGGGTGGGAGGCCTGGTTGGCATTGGGGCTATATAGAGCCATGGTCATGGGGAGTGTGAGTTAGTATCAAGGGTGTGAGTGGTCATGGAGTTGGTGGCAGGGAGTGTCAGAGAGGCCATGGGGATGAGTAAGGGGCATGGGTTGTCATGGAGGGGCCATGGTGTGTGTGTCAGATGTGTTGTGAGGGGAGGTGGGTGGTGTAGGGTGAGGGAGTGGGAGGGTTGATGTCTGTTTTATGTTTTTCTATTTTTAAAAATACTTCAACACAATGCCAGAGCACAGAGGCAGACCTTTCAGCCAAACTGCCTCCACACTTGGCATCTTCCCTATTTGCTCCAATTTGGCTTGGCCTGACACCCAACGAACCCCACCATAGCAGAAAGAAAGTCCCACCTTCAAGGAACTTTTTGCTTGAGCTGGAATTTGGAAGCTGAGAAATGCCCACACTCCAACTGGGAGTGACAATCTCAGCCTAAAACTGCAAGTGTGCATGTGCAGGAAGTGCTCCATATATGGTGGCCTCCAAAGCCCTCATGCCCCTACTGGCCTGCTGCCTCTGGGTCACACTCACCTGCAATGGCAGTAGACCACTATCAGCATGCTGAACAAGATACATTTGGCCACTCCTTGATAGATGAATGGTGAAAGGCTAACTGGAAGTGAAACTGAAACTGAACCAGAGGCTGAAAGGTCTGGACAGATTGGATGTGGAGAAGATGTTTCCATTAGTCGGAGAGACTAGGATCTGAGTTCACAGCCTCAAAGGGATAACCCTTTCGAACCTAACGAGGAGGAACTTCTTCAGCCGGGGGTAGCGAATATATGGAATTCATTGCCACAGGAATCTGTGGGAGCCAGGTCATTGAGCCTATTTAAGACAAAGATAGATAGGTTCTTGATTAATAAGGGGATCAAAGATTATGGGGAAAAGGTAGGAAAATGGGCTTGAGAAACTTATCAGCTGTGATTGAATGGTAGTGATTACTTGATGGGCCGAATGGCCTAATTCTGCTCCTATATCTTATGGTCTTATGGTTCTGCTTGCAGTAACTAAAAATCAGTACCAAAGCATCATGATAATCTCACTAAATGAAGTGTGTTAATTCAAACCTGTTGAAGCTGCCAAGATACAGCCATCTGTGCTGCTTTGTCTTGTGAGGCTTTGCCAAGGACAACAGGCAGCATTAAAATCTATAGTTTCCTATGGAAGGTCCCTGATTGGTCATCTGTTCCAGTGTAACTAACTAGTTGGCCACTAATTACAGCCCTGAGCAAACAGATGGCTCTCCCAGGAACCTGCAGCACTCCACCAGGCTTCCTCCCTCGCTGCCAGATTGGCATCCAGAGGGCCACCCTTCATATCGGGCCGCAGACATGATCTGCCCTCCTTGTCCTGGGGACCCACCCCCACCTCTGATTTGCTTCTGAGTTGGCAGGCACAACTTGATCATGTAGCACACTCTCGCCCCTCCAGAGTAAAAATTGTGTAAAACAGGACACTTAATTGGAGCCTGTCTGTCGTGTCAGGAAATTTAATGACATGAGCTACCTGCCTCAGTTGTGAAAATCCAACCCAAAAATGGTAGGTTTTGAAGATGGGAGCATAAAATTACAAAGGTTGGGATTTTCTAGCCCTGCTGTAGCAGGTCCCTATACAGCGAGCCAGCCAAAAGGTTACTGGGGGCAATCTTACCAAAAAAATTCAAAGTGCCAAATGAGCATGAAAACAGAAGAGTTTCAGACCTTTTTCTTGGGCAGCTTTGAAAATACAATCTTGTGCCACATTGTGTAAAAAATGAAACACAATCAGTTTCCCGCCAGTAGGAGGAGAGGGGCCTAAATTCACCAGAAAGCCGGTTGCTCATAGTAGAAGGCACAATCTCACTGTTCTGTGCTACAGAAGAGAACTCTGTCAGTCACCTCCCTCCCTGGATATTATGCACCTATGCTCCTATGATCTCACGCCACCTGGTTGACTGCACCTCCCACCCCAGCCTGGCGGGGCCTGGCTGATCACTGGTTGCAGAATGCACAGTTTCGCATTGCCCCCTGGCTGAACCCCATTGCAGAACGTGCAGCTCCCCCTGCCACCCCCCCTTAGGTCCTGCTCCCACAAGCCCCACCCCTTGGCACTGTTCAGTGCCTGGTGGGCAGTGCCAGGTTGGCATTTATCCCCTTGTCCCCAACCAATGGCCTCTGGTCCCACCGGCGACGCCATCTCGTCAAGTCCCCTTTGATAAGGACCATACATGATCTCACTGGTGAGGACCTTCCATCCCAGGCTCACTAATAATATTGAAATCAACATTACCAAGGATTTAAATATTGAGATCTCTCCAGAAATCCAGGCCTGGTAAGATTGTGAGAGCCAGGAAATTGGGCAAAAACTTTTTTGCTTTTCGTGCTATTTAACCATATATCACCCCGCCCATCAACCAGTGGGATGAGAAGGTAAGATTGTCCCCTACTGACTTTGATGGCATTGGTAAATGCAACTGGTGTGCAGGACTGGAAGTTCCCACCAAAATTAATATTGATACTTTAAGCGAAAGGGCAAAACTTTATAACTGAAGCCTTGATAACTGAAGGCCGAGACCACGAAGGGGAGTAAGTTTTATTGCCGCTTGTTTTGACCAGATCTGTGAATTAGCTGTGGGCACTGCACCTTTAGAAAATATATATTGGCTTTTGAAGAAGTTGGGTGCAGGTTCAACAAAGTGTTTAGTAAGCACAAAGGGTTAGATTTTGAGATAAAACTAGGGGGAAAATATAGGCTTGTGTTTCCTGGAATACAATAGGTTAAGAGGCAATTAATTGGAGATTTTTAGAATTTTGAAAGTGCAGCAGCTGGCCCCTAGAAGGAGCATACACTGGGTGGGTCATGTGACCCAATCGCTCAATGGGGAATGAACGTAGGGATCTTGTTGAAGAGCTTTTGCAGCCAGAGGGGATTGTAGAGCTGGAAGTGTTAACATCGTGAAAGTATTCGGTTGATTTATCTGCTTGTAAATAAAGTTATAGTCTGTTATAGGAAATGGCAAATGGAATTTAATGTTGGCAAGTGTGAGGTGGTCCACTTTGGTAGGAAGAATGGTAGGAAGGACTATTACTTACGTGGCGAAAAACTGCAGCAGGCGACGGTGCAGAGGGACCTCGGGGTCCTTGTGCATGAGTCGCAAAAACCCAGCTTGCAGGTGCAGCAGGTGGTCAGGAAGGCGAATGAGATGCTGGCCTTCATAGCGAGGGGGATTGAATATAAAAGTAGGGAGGTCTTGCTGCAGCTGCATAGGGCATTGGTGAGGCCGCAGCTGGAGTACTGTGTGCAGTTTTGGGCGCCGCACCTGCGCAAGGATATTTTAGCCCTGGAGGGAGTGCAGAGGAGGTTTACTAGGCTGATACCGGAGTTGAGGGGATTGAGCTATGAGGAGAGGCTGAATAAACTGGGCTTGTACTCGTTAGAGTTTAGAAGAATGAGGGGAGATCTCATTGAGACGTATAAGATGATGAATGGGATGGATAGGATAGAGGTGGAGAGACTCTTCCCGCTCAAAAAAGACAGTAGGACTAGGGGGCACAGCCTCAAGATAAAGGGGAGGCGGTTTAGAACGGAGTTGAGGAGGAACTTCTTCACGCAAAGGGTGGTGAATCTCTGGAATTCTCTGCCCGTTGAAGTGGTGGAGGCTGCCTCGCTAAATATTTTTAAGACGCGGGTTGATGGGTTCTTGATAAGAGAGGGGATTAAGGGTCATGGGGAGAGGGTGGGAAAGTGGAACTGAGCCACGACAGATCAGCCATGATCTTATTGAATGGCGGGGCAGGCTCGAAGGGCTAGATGGCCTACTCCTGCTCCTATTTCTTATGTTCTTATGTTCTTATATCCTAAGTGGTGGTGGCCAATCCTGCTACAGAAGTACTACAGAAAGGAATTAATAGGGGATAGAGAAAATTTGGTGAGGGGAATCTCTGGGACAAGGGAGCACAACGCTAAAAACCAGAACGTGAAAGATTTCTTCTCTCTTAGGTTGTAGAAGCTTGGAACACTGGCCCAGAAATAGAAGTGGACGCTCGCACAATTAATAACTTTAAATCTCAAGTTGCTACATTTTTGCTAGCCGTTGGCCTACTCTAATACTTTATTTTCCAATAGCTCTTAGTGAGACTCTTCTCTGGTCAAATTATTGTTCAGTTTTTTGGCTATGCAACTCAGCTAATGTTGGAAATCAAATAAGGATTTACCCCTGCTGAAATGTGGTGAATTGAGTTTTACCATGAAATAAAAGGATACAGTTGTTTCTGGGAACTCCCTGTGATTCACATCCCTTTTGCTTAGGAATCTCCAGTGTTTGTTTTTTGGCATTGGAGTACTTGGAGCTATATCCTGGAAACTTTTGATCAGAAATGACAAGAAAATAAGGAACTGTAGCAGAAGTAGGTCATTTAGCTCCTTGAGCCTGCTCCACCATTCGATAATGTCACAGCTGATCTGATTGTGGCCTTAACTCCACGTTCCTGCCTATCCCCCATAACTCTTTGACTTCCTCGTCAATTAAAGATTTGTCAAACTCAAACTTGGCTCTGGCCAATGACCCTGCCTTACTGAAAGACTACTAACAACTTTCTGGGAGATTAAATTTCTCCTCATCTCAATCTCAAATATGAAACCTATTACTTTTAAACTGTGCTTCCTAGATCTAGATTAATCCGTAGGAGGAAATATCAGCATATACCTTGTCAAGCACCTACAGAATCTTGTATGCTTCAATAATACCATCTCTCAGGGTGGGACTTTACGACCACATTTGCCCCAAAAGTGGAAAACCCCCTCTGTGGTCAACAGATCTTTGCATGGTACCCACCAATCGCCACCCCCACCCCCCCCACTCCACAACCACCCTCTTTAATTCCCATGATGGAAAAATTCCAGTTTCATTCTTCTAAACTCCAATGAGGCCCAACTCGTTCAACCTATCCTCATAAGATAAACTCCTCAATCCTAGGAATCAGCCAAGTATATCTTCTCTGAACTACTTCTAATACAAACATATCCGTCCTTAAGTGAGGCGACCAAAACTGCCCACAATACTCCAGGTGTGGTCTCACCAATGCCCTGTACAGATATAGCAAGACTTCCCTACTTTTATACTCCATCTACTTTGCAATCAAGACCAACATTCCACTTGCTGTTCACCTTCCAAATCACTTGCTGTACCTGCATGCTAATGTTTTGTGATTCATGTACAAGAGCACCCAGGTCTCTCTGCACCACAGCATTCTGCAGACTCTTTCCATTTAGATAATGTTCTGCTTTTCTAGTCTTCTTCAAAAGGGGACAACTTCACATTTTCCCACATGAGACTTCATTTGCCAGGTTTTTGTGCACTCCCTTATCATATCCGTATCCTTTTGCAGACTCTTGGTATCCCTCTCATAAGTTGCTTTCTAACCTATCTTTGTATTGTCAGTGGGTTTGACTACCGTCAGTGTCTTCAACTAAATTATTAATACCGATTGTTTAGCATTGATCACTGTGGCAATGTACTAATTACATTTTGACAACCTGAAAATGACCCATTTATCCAGACAATCTGTTTCTTTTCAGTTAGCTAAGCCTCTATCCATGCTCATGTATATCATAATGTGGGTATGCCGGCGTTGGACTGGCGTAAACACAGTAAAAAGTCTGACAACACCAGGTTTTAGTCCAACCTATTTATTTGATAATATACTCACAAGCTTTCAAGGGGACTGCCTCTTCGTCAGGTGAATGGAGAGTTCTGAACTCTCCATTCACCTGACGAAGAGGCAGTCCCCTCGAAAGCTTGTGAGTATATTATCAAATAAATAGGTTGGACTAAAACCTGGTGTTGTCAGACTTTTTACCATGTATATCATACTCAATAATGTGACTTGTAACTGTTTATGTGGCAGCCTTTGGAAACTCAAGTACAATACATCTACTGGTTTCCCTTATTTATACTGATTATTACATCCTGAAGGAGGCAACGGCCCCTTGGTATTATCGCTAGGTCTTTAATCCAGAAATGCAACTAATGTTCTGGGGACCCAGGTTTGAATTCCATCATAGAAGATGGTGGAATTCGAATTCCATAAAAAATCTCAAATTAAAAATCTACTGATGACTATGAAACCATTGTCAAATGTCAGAAAAACCCATCTTGTTCACTAATGTCCTTTAAGGAAAGAAATCTGGAACCTTACCTGGTCTGGCCTCCTGAGCCACAGCAATATGGTTGACTGTCAACTGCCCTCTGAAATGGCCTAGCAAGCCACTCAGTTCAAGGGTGACTAGGGATGGGCACCAAATGCTAGCCAGCAATATTCATGCACCATGACTGAATAAAAAATATTATGATCACTGTTGCCTAGATGGCAATTTACGATGAAGTCATTAATTAATCCTGTCTCTTTGCCATTAACATTTAAAATAGCCTGAGCAGCAATAGAACATACTGCAGTAAGAAACTGTCCTGAATGAATTCATCTTTGGACACATCTTCCAGGCTATCTTTGCCAATCTGATTCGTCCAGTTATGTTAACATTGAAATCACAGGACAGCATGGTGGCACAGTGGTTAGCATTGCTTCCTCACAGTACCAGGCACCCACGTTCGATTCCTTGCTTGGTTGACTGCGCGGCTATTTGCATGTTCTCCCTGTATCTACATGTGTTTCGCATGGGTGATCTGGTTTCCTCCCACAGTCCAAAGATGTGCAGATTAGGTGCATTGGCCATGCTAAATTGCCCCTTAGTATCCAAAGATGCATAGGTTAAGTGGATTAGCCACATTAAGCGTTCAGGGTTACAGGGATAGGGTGGAGGGGAGGGCCTGGGTGAGATAATCTTTTGGAGAATTGGTACAAACTTGATAGGATGAATGACTTCTTTCTGCACTGTAGAGATTCTATGGTTCTATTATCACAGTGCCTTTATCACTAGATGCCATTATTTCTTCCAATATACTCTGTCCTATGGTGCAGCTAATGTTGTGGGGCATGTCCATGCCATAGTTGGGGAGGCGGGGGTTGTATTGGTACTGTGAACTACTCCGACAAGTGACTTCTTACCTTTGCTATTAATCCCTCCCAAAATTGACTTTACATTGATCTTCTGACTAAAGACATCTTAATTAATAGATAATAATAGACCACCTTTTTCCAGCCTCCTATGCTAACATAATATCAAACACCCTTGAATATTTAGGTCCCAGCTGCGTCACCTTGCAACCAAATCTCTGAAATGGCTGTCAATTCATACATATTTATTTCTTTGTGCTATCAATTCATCTGTTTTGTTATGAAGACTGTATGCACTCAGGTACAATGGGCTGAACATTATGATGGGCTGGATTTGTGAGTGGCTTGCCTCTGGAATCAAAGCTGTGTGGAGTTGACCAACTCTCCTCTGGCCCACTCCTCAGTCAGTAATGATTTGGATGAAAATTTAGGAGGCATGGTTAGTAAGTTTGCAGATGACACCAAGATTGGTGGCACAGTAGACACTGAAGATGGCTATCTAGATTGCAATGGGATCTTGATCAATTGGACCAGTGCGCTGATGAATGGCAGATGGAGTTTAATTTAGATAAATGCGAGGTGATGCATTTTGGTAGATTGAACCAGGGCAGGACTTACTCAGTTAATGGTAGAATGTTCGGGAGAGTTATAAAACAAAGAGATCTCGGGCTACAGGTTCATAGCTCCTTGAAAGCGGAGTCATGGGTGGACAGAGTGGTGAAGAAGGCATTCAGCATGCTTGGTTTCATTGGTCAGAACACTGAATACAGGAGTTGGGATGTCTTGTTGAAGTTGTGCAAGACATTTTAAGGCCACACTTGGGATACTGTGTACAGTCCTGGTCGCCCTATTATAGAAAAGATATCAGTAATCTAGAAAGAGTGCAGAAAAAATTTACTAGGATGCTACCGGGACTTGATGGCTTGAGTTATAAGTTACACCGTAGACTGGGACTCTTTCACTTGGAGTGTAGGAGACTTAGGGATGATCTTATATAAGTCTATGAAATAACGAGGGGCATAGATCAGTTAGATAGTTAACATCTTTTCCCAAAGGTAAGGTAGTCTGAAACTAGAGGGCATAATTTTAAGGTGAGAGGGAGAGATACAAGAGTCCAGAGGGGCAATTTTTTTCACACATAAGGACACTTACGGGTGATCTTATAGAAAGAAGTCTATAAAATAATGAGGGGCATAAATCAGCTGGATAGTCAATATCTTTTCCCAAAGGAAGGGGAGTCTAAAACTAGAGGGCGTAGGTTTAAGGTGAGAAGAGAGAGATACAAAAGGGTCAAGAGGGATAATTTTTTCACCCAAAAGGTATGAGTGAGTGGAACAAACTGCCAGAGGTAGTAGTCGAGCCAGGTACAATTTTGTCTTTTAAAAAGCATTTAGACAGTTACATGGGTAAGATGGGTACAGAGGGATATGGGCCAAACGTGGGCAATTGGGACGAACTTAGTGGTTAAAAAAAGGATTGCGTCAACAAGTTGAGCCAAAGGACCTATTTTCATGCTGTAAACCTCTATGACTGTATGCTTATGACTCATAATGTACTGTGGTTAGGCTAAACAAGAGCCAAGTGAGAATTCTGCCTTTCACTGGAGAGGAAGTCCTGCCCTTGGGAGCAGCTGCTTAATCAAATTAGCCAATAGCTCCATCAATCCCTGCAGTACTGAGTGTGTGTTAGTGGGCAATGCTGGGATTACAAGAGGAGTAGGCTGAAGGCCCTTAGAACCTGGAGCCCGGTTATGCCCTGAGTCTTGGGTGGGAGGGTTGGGTTGGGCAGCTCAGGGGGTGAGGGTTGGGTTTAAGGTTGTGAGTGGGTAGGAAGAAAGGGGGTGTTCTATCTGAGGGGGTGGAGGGGATGGCAACTCTGATCAGCAAAGGACAGCCCAGGAAGATGGAATGCCCTTTTCTTCCCCGTCCATTGCTTTGCTTTGGGCTGCCTGCTCCTTCTCGACTGCCCACACCAAACATGTTATGGTGTGAGGAATGTATTATCAGGATAAATTGGCTGGGTGGCAAGCCTAATTGACCTTTGATTAGCTTTTTAAATATAGCGGTGCTGTAAGCATGCCCATCATAAAATGCCAGAGTCTTTAAATATTGTCTTTTTATTGTTCTTTCAGAATCTTAAGCTTATGCACTTATGTCCCTTTCAGCCACATTTTGATTATTATTCATTTTCCTATCCAGCTCTATTGTTTCATCCTCTCTTTAATTTACCACTTCATATGGTCCCACCCCTCACCAGAACACTCACCCCCACACTGTTCTGGAGATGACCATTCCAACTCCCACTTCCCCAATACCGATGCCAACACTCCATGAATCAATATCCATTTCTTCGAATCATAGAAACCCTACAGTGCAGAAAAGGCAATTTGGCCCATTGAGCCTGCACTGGCTCTGACAGATTATTTCACCCAGGTCTTCTAACCCCCCACCCGCCCCCATGATATCCCTGTAACTCCATTCATTTACCGTGACTAATTCTCCTAACCTCCACATCTTTGGAGTGTGGGAGGAAACTGGAGCATCGGAGGAAATCCACACACACGGGGGAAATGTGCAAACTCCACACAGAGAGTCACCCAAGACTGGAATTGAATCCAGGTCCCTGGAGCTCCCACACCAATCATTTAACTCTATGGTCTTACTTATCCTGTGCCTATTTGTTTGTGGGTCAGGTAGTAATCCAAAGATTATTACTTTCATGATTCTGCTTTTTAAGTTCACCCCTAGCTGCTCATAATCTCTCACCCAGAACCTCTCTCTCAGTCCAAACTATGCCATTGGTACTCATGTGGACTATGACAACTGGATGTTGGGATATGGGTGTAGGGCCTGGGTGGTGTTGTGTTTGTTGCAGGCTCGATGGGCCAAAGGGCCTCTTTCTGCATTGTAGGAGTCTATGATTGTATGATCAACCCCTTCCCACTGCAAGTTCCTCTCCAACCCTGAGCAGATGTCTCAAATTCTGGCACTGGGCAGGGAAAACAGCCTTTTAAACTGGTGCTTTTGACTGCACGGTGTCTATCTCCGTGACTATACTGTTTTCTGCTACCACTACTATTTTGTTTGCCCCCCCACACCCCCGCCCCCCCTCCCCCCCCCCCACCACCACCACCACATGAATGTTTCCCCACACCACAATGTTTTTGTTTATTTATTAGTGTCACAAGCAGGCTTACATTAAGATTGCAATGAAGTTACTGTGAAAATCCCCTTGTGCCATCGTCAGTTCATTTATCCACCCTGCAGCCCCCAATCAGACAGGATGCAAGAACTCCAAACATATAGGAGAATTGCAAGGCCTCTGGTTTCTCCACTTCGAACTTCTCAATCCTCTTCCCTGCCTCACTCATAGTTGCACCTTCCTGTCCCTGACCACAGCCCAAATCAGATGATCCTAGCTTCGAGGGTGTGACAGCATTCTGCAACAAACACATTGTCTGATATCTATAAAGAAGTATCATTGTAGAATATTTGTTCATGTCATGTACTGAAATGCAAACTCACAAGTCACAGGCAAGACCGTGAAATTCATAAATTAATGCACTTGAGTCTTATTAAATGTGTCATCTATTAGATTGCTCAATACACATATGTTGTGGTAGAAATTTGGGTACATCCATGTTAGTAGCTGCAGTGTAGTCCAGGGATCAGAGCCAAGGGGAAGGATGAATAGAAGGTTGAAGATGTTTGAGAGAAATGGAGGAACAGGGCGGGATTGGAGAATGAGATGGTGGAAAATAAGAAGCTGGTGGTGGTGGTGGGGGTAGGGAGTGGGGGGTGGCGGTGGGTGGGCGAGTACATGTTAGGACTAGTGATGCAGTGGCAAATGAGGGGAATCAGGAACAATGCTAAGACTGATTGAAATGGCAGCAAGGGGTGGCGGGATTCCATTAATGTGAGTTTAGGAGGAGCACTGATGCTCTTCTGAGCTTCATATTCGGGTAAGTAAATTTGAAAAGCATACCTGGGGTAGATAGTTGGTTCCACAGCCTGTTATTTTCTAAGTAAACCTGGTACTGGCATGAACTGCCTAGGGCATGAATAAGATCATTCTTGGGGTAGGGCGGCCCTGAAGTACAAAGGGACAGAAGCATGGTAGAAGACTCTGGAAGGCTTTATCTTTCCTTCACCAATGGTGGGCAGTGCTCTTCCAGCAGGTAATGCGCACATGTTTTTTGACCAGTGTATTGGAGGCTTAGTCGAGGAATGGAGAACAGCAAGAGATGGCGACATTCCATTAATGCAGCTTTGACAGGAGCATCTGAATAAGGGTGCTGCATAGCCGACCATATAGGCCAATGTCTTTAAAAACAGAAAATTCTATTTCCTTTAATTTTTCTGTTTAAAAAGCATACCAAATTAACATCAAATTATTTCTTCTGAAGAATTTGCATTTAATTTATTACTATCGTTAAATGTACACTAAAATGTTGGGTGCAAATTACGAATTAAATGTAGAATTGTAGATCCCTACAGTGCAGAAGGAGGCCATTCAGACCATCGAGCCTGCACCTTCTCTCTGAAAGAGCATCTTACCCAGGCCCTGTCCCATAACCCTGCGTATTTAGCCCACTAATCCTCCTAACCTATATATTTTGGGACACTAAGGGACAATTTAGCATATCCAATCCACCTAACCTGGACATCTTTGGACTGTGGGAAGAAAGCGGAGCATCTGGAGAAAATCCATGCAGTCATGGGGAAAATGTGCAAACTCCACACAGACAGTCACCCAAGGCTGGAATCGAACCTTGGTCCTTGGTGCTGTGAGGCAGCAGTGCTAACCACCTATGTAAGCAAAATATATATTTTACTTCAAAATTAACATTTATATATTTTTCTACAATGCTTTTTAGCAGTCACTCCTGCTGCCCTCCACTCCCATCACCCAAGTGCCTAAACTTGAAAGTATTCCAAAATAAAGGCCCCTTTTAAGAACTTCCTAGTGTATTGGGCCGAAGGGCCTTTTGGTTCTGTATGACTCTTGTGAGTCTATTGATGGGAATAAACTAAAGAAAAGAAATTATATAATCTATGAAATGAAGGTTTGTGATCATTTACAGATTCAACTGTTTTCATTACCATGGATACATATCCATGGTGTAGGGGAAGTGGTGGTTAGAAATGCAAGTTCTGATATTTTTTCAGTTAAGTGTTTTAGGTTTTTAGTTCCAGTGCTCAACTGCAATTGATGAGTCACAATTCATGGAAAAGTTTTTACAATTCAACCACAATTGGCAGTCCTTTGTGTCTGCTTTTCCTTAGTTCATTTACCCTGTAAGAATCAGATGGAACGAACCATTAGTCAGTGATCCCACTATTCATACATGGAATAAAATTCCCCTCCTGCTTGTTTTTGCGGAGCTTGTGAACGTTGCTATGAGTCACACAATAAACACTCATTACACATACATTTTCATCAAAGCTCCACTGATTAATGTTTGCTTACTAAAGTCATTCCCCTTTTTACAGAGGAATTGTATCTTCCGGTGGTGTGTCGCTGCCCACGCTTATTGACCATATGAGACAGAACGGTTCGCAGTCTGAATGGAATTTTCCATTTGCAGCGCCATTCACACAACATCCAGCGATTGTTATGTTTTCCAAATGACCGCAGGGCCTCCAAGAGGCCTTAGTAACCAGGGTGTTAGAACAAGAATCCATAGGCTTTCAAATCTTCTGCCTTGTGGTGTTAGACTGACACCTCGTGGCAGGAACCTCTTAATTTCTTCATTCATGTCAGAGTGTTTAAACAGGTTTTCACTGACAATCCAAAACTCCTTCTCACACACTCTGGACATGATTTAGTGGGCCTGTTAGCTCAGGCGCAAATCCAACTCTCACCAACTTTTACAGATGCACCATAGAAAGCACTTTCAGGTTGTATTACAGCTTGGTATGGCTCCTGCTCTGCCCAAAACTGCAAGGAACTGTAACAGGTCGTGAATGTAGCCCAGTCCATCATACAAACCAGCCTCCCACCCATTGACTCTGTCTACACTTCGGAAAAGCAGCCAGCATAATTAAGGACCCCACGCACCCGGACATTCTCACTTCCACTTTCTTCCTTTGGCAAACAGATACAAAAGTCTGAGATCATGTGTCAATCGATTCAAGAACAGCTTCTTCCCTGCTGCTGTCAGACTTTTGAATGGACTTACCTTGCATTAAGTTGATCCTTCTTTACACCCTGATTATGACTGTAACACCTCATTTTGCACTCTCTCGTTTCCTTCTCTATGAACGGTATGTTTTGTATGTAAAGCGCACAAGAAACAGTACTTTTCACTGTATGTTAATACATGTGACAATAATAAATCAAATCAAATCCTGTCATGACCGCTAAATATCACGAGAGGCCAAAAATGGGATTTGTACTGGTGAAGTTACACATCACGATCTTGCCAGGTCTCCTCCGATGACACAGTCAGGTTCATGCCCAGGAAGGCCGCAAACTTGAGTAACATAAATTTGAATGTGCTACCATACCCATAGCGGGCTTAATGTTGCTTCTTCCACCATCACCGAATCTTCACATCCACCCAGTCTTGACGCCATGCTGGTGTGAATCACTACCGCTCTTTAAAAATGGGAAGCGGGTACCATGACCTTCGGGAGGGAGGAAGGAGATGAGCAGCACAGTGTCCACACGGAGTCTCAGGAAACAGGGGCATGGGGGATTGGTGGTGGGGGGATGGGGTTTCGCTGGGGATTAGTTGGGGGCGTTTGGAGGGGAAGATCGGGCCGGAGTGTTGACAGGGCAACAGAACAAGGAGGTCAGCTGTCAGTTACAGAACTCTTTACTAGGGAGGGTGGAGTGTGATGGCAGTTCGTGGTTGGTATCGGTCATTGTGTGAGTGTGCAGTCTGGCCCATGGGAGTCTGGGGCAAGTGTGTGTCCTTTGGGTTGCTGCTGGATGCAGGTGGAGGGGTGAGGGGCAGGGGAGGGGGTGGGAGGAGGGGTGAGGGGGGAGGGCATGGGTTGTGATGAGAGCCATGGAGCCAGGCCAGAACGGCTAGTGGATGATACTCCGAAAGAGAAAGGAACTTTGCTCCCACCTGTGGTGTGGGATGGAGGGGTGTGTCTACCTCCGGATGCTGCAGTTTCCTCCCACAGTCTGAAAGATGTGCTGGTTAGGTGCATTGACTGGAACAGGTGAGGGAATTTTACAATAACTTCATTGCAGTGTTAATGTAAGCCTTACTTGTGACTAATAAATAAAATAAACCTATAGATTAGCTGTCCAGGATGCTTAAATATAGAGAGATGACAGCAATGAGCTAGTGTCATAGTCATTGAATCATAGAGGTTTAGAGCATGGAAACAGGCCCTTTGGCCCAACTTGTCCATGCTGCCCTTTATTTACCATTGTTCATTCCAATTGCCCATGTTTGGCCCATATCCTGCTATAGTGCTCAGATAGTGCACTAGAAAGCTTTAGATTGGCTAGGAGGGAGTTGAAGAGTGAGTTGAGAAGGGCTAAAAGAGGACATGAGAAGACTTTGGCTGATAGGATTAAGGAGAATCCTAAGGCGTTCTATAAGTATGTCAAGAACAGAAGGTTGGTCAGGGCAAGATTAGGGCCAGTTACAGACAGCAGGGGGAAGTTGTGTGTGGAACCGGAGGAGATTGGAGAAGTATTGAACCAATATTTCTCTTCGGTGTTCACGCAGGGGGACATGAATATAGCTGAGGAGGACATTGGGTTGCAGGGGTGTAAAATAGACAGTATTACGGTTGATAAAGAGGATGTGCTGGAAATTCTTGAGGGGCTGAAAATAGATAAGTCCCCTGGTCCGGATGGGATCTACCCTAGGATTCTCTGGGAGGCTAGAGAGGTGATTGCAGAGCCTCTGGCTCAGATCTTCAGGTCGTCATTGGTCTCTGGTGTAGTCCCGGAGGATTGGAGGATAGCGAATGTTGTCCCATTGTTTAAGAAGGGGAACAGAGACTTTGCCGGGAATTATAGACCGGTGAGTCTTACTTCTGTTGTGGGCAAGGTTTTAGAAAAAATTATTAGGGATAGGATTTATAGTTATTTGGAGTGTAATGAATTGATTAGAAATAGTCAGCATGGTTTTGTAGCAGGTAGGTCGTGCCTTACTAACCTTATTGAGTTTTTTGAGAAGGTGACCAAAGAGGTGGATGGGGGTAAGGCAGTTGACGTGGTATACATGGATTTTAGTAAGGCGTTCGATAAGGTTCACCATGGTAGGCTTCTGCAGAAAATGCAGATGTATGGGATTGTGGGTAATCTAGGAAGTTGGATCAGGAATTGGCTATCAGATAGGAGACAGAGGGTGGTGGTGGATGGTAAATATTCATCATGGAGTGCAGTTACGAGTGGTGTGCCTCAGGGATCTGTTTTGGGGCCACTGTTGTTTGTAATTTTTATTAATGATCTGGATGAGGGTATAGTTGGGTGGATTAGTAAATTTGCTGATGACACCAAAGTTGGAGGTGTGGTAGATTGTGAGGAAGGGTGTCATAGTCTGCAGGGAGACTTAGATAGGTTGCAGAGCTGGGCCGAGAGGTGGCGGATGGAATTTAATGCGGAGAAGTGTGAGGTAATTCACTTTGGTAGGAGCAACAGATGTGTCGAGTATAGGGCTAACGGGAGGACTTTGAATAGTGTGGATGAACAGAGGGATCTAGGTGTGTGTGTACATAGATCCCTGAAAGTTGGGAATCAAGTAGATAAGGTTGTCAAGAAGGCGTACGGTGTCTTGGCGTTTATTGGTAGGGGGATTGAATTTAGGAGTCGCAGTGTAATGTTGCAACTGTACACTACTCTAGTGCGGCCGCACTTGGAGTACTGTGTGCAGTTCTGGTCCCCGCATTACAAGAAGGATGTGGAGGCGTTGGAGAGGGTGCAGAGGAGGTTTACTAGGATGTTGCCTGGTATGGTGGGGAGGTCCTATGAGGAGAGACTGAGGGATCTAGGGTTGTTTTCGTTGGAAAGAAGGCGGCTAAGAGGGGATCTTATTGAAACATACAAGATGATTAGAGGTTTAGATAGGGTGGATAGTGATAGCCTTTTTCCTCGGATGGAGAAAGCTAGCACGAGGGGGCATGACTTTAAATTAAGGGGGGGTAGCTACAGGACGGATGTCAGGGGTAGGTTCTTTACCCAGCGGGTGGTGAGGGATTGGAATGCCCTGCCTGCTGCAGTTGTAAATGCGTCTAGTTTGGGGGCGTTTAAGAGATCTCTGGATAGGTTTATGGACGAAAAGGGATTGGTATAGGCTAGTGGGTCATTGTTTTTGTAACTGGTCGGCGCAACATCGTGGGCCGAAGGGCCTGTTCTGCGCTGTAATGTTCTATGTTCTATGTTCTATGTTCTATAGCCATCTCATTCATGTAACTGTCTAAATGCTTTTAAAAAGATAAAATTGAACCCGCCTTTACTACTACCTCTGGCAGCTGTCTGAATGATCCAACCTGACTAAGCAGTGTGCCTATCAGCTCTGCCTTTCCCTGAAGGAGGAAACAATTTTTCTTCTTAAATTTCTGAGACTCATGCTCATAACACTAATTGGCCATCAAGAGTTAATCCTTAGCAATGTCAGCCCCCCACAGCTTCAAAGTCAAGGCATGGGATTAAGCCTCAGGTTTCAGAGTTCTAAGCTTGGTGCATATCATCAAGAGGTAAAGCTGTTGCTTATCCTTTGGGTCCCCAATGCCTGCCGATCAGAATCAATCAGCTTTCCCCCAACCCCCAAGGGGAAGAGTACTGACCAGATGACCTTGGCCTGTCAGGAGGAGCGAGCCCCAGGGCGGGGCTCCAGCCCTCATGCTTCAGGCAGTGTTTTTCATGTGGGGAAATTTTTCTTTCAAAAAGCCTGAAAATTGTGGTCCAGATCACACTGCTGGGGCCATTGGGAATCGTGCCAGTTTTGCACTGAGATTGACAATTTAGCCAATCTTGGAGCAGCACGGTGGCACAGTGGTTAGCACTGCTGCCTCACAGCACCAGGGACCTGGGTTCAATTCCCAGCTTGGGTCACTGTCTCATAGAGTCATAGAGGTTTACAGTGTGGAAATAGACCCTTCGGCCCAACTTATCCAACTGTCTGTGTGGAGCCTGCATGTTCTCCCCATATCTCTGAGGGGTTCCTCCAGGTGCTCTGGTTTCCTCCCACAGTCCAAAAGATGTACTGGTTAAGTGCATTGGCCGTGCTAAATTCTCCCTCAGTATACCTGAACAAGTGCCGGAGTGTGGAGACTAAGGGATTTTCACAGTAACTTCATTGCAATGTAAGCCTACTTGTGACTAATAAATAAGCTTTACTTTAAAACTTAGAGAAAATTCCACCCTATGATTATTTCAACTTTTAAAAAATCTTAAAATTAAAAATAAATGACTCGATTCAATTCCAAACTAGGTAAGTATGATCAAGCTATGAGTAGTAGTTCTTACTTATAACTTTGAAATATATTAAGCTTCAGGCTCTGTCATAATTGCAGTGACATTTGGTAGGCACTTCAGCAAGGAAAGAAATCCATCCATTAAGTCAAGCTATTTAATTGCAAAAGGTTTTCCATATCAATATTTACCAATATTTCACTGCACAAATCAAAGTTATGCACACTAATCACTTATTGTGCAGTTCTCTGGTGTTTAACTCAGCCTTATTCCATCCATTGTGGGTGAAATTGACACCTGGTGTGATACTGAAGAATACACAATATTGAGACACCATTCAATCTCAGGACAATTTTGAGCAAGTGAATCTCCCCCAAGGCACGGAAAGAGGAATCTGCAATTCATTTCAATGCTGTTGGATCTGGAAGGAAGGAACAAATTAACCATGGATTTTGCTTTTGACCGCAACCCAAGGTACCAGCGTGAAAAGGGGGGAAATAGTGGTGAAGTGGTAATATCACAGGATTAGTAATCCAGAGGTCCCAGCTAATACTCTGGATAAACTGGTTCAGTGTTCAAATCCCACTCTGGCAGCTGGTGCATTGAAACTGAGTGAATAAAATCTGGTATGAAGTCAGTAATGGTGACTGTGAAACTGTCCTTGATTGATGTAAAAGCTCATCTGGTTCACTAATGTCATTGTGGAAGGAAATCTACCACCCTTGGCCTGTTTGTGACTCCAGGCCCACTGCAATAAGGCTGTGACTCGGACCTGTTCTCAGAAATGGCCTAGCAAGCCGATTAATTCAATGGCTATCAGAGAGGAGCCATGAACAGCAATGCCTACATCCCATGAAAGAATAAATATCTTTAAAATGGACAGCCGTTTGGGCAGGATCGAGTCCAACAGTGGTACCCAGTACAATAACCAATCAACAACACAATCTGGGCTAGTGCTGGATGTGAGGGTGTGGCAGGGAGAAATAGGGAGAGGGTGGGTGCACAAAGGCCTGGGAAAGCATGACTGATTGATAGAAAAAATGATACACATTTTTCTGTAAACCCCCACCCTGAATGGCTCCTTTCCTTGGTTTACAACCTACCATCTTTCATTGAAAACGAAAGGAAGAGATGGGGAGAAACAAAGAAAAGTTGGTGGCTGAAACACATAAGAGAATAAAGAAAGATGCAGAATCAGAACAAGATAAGCAGTGGAAGACAGATAGGAGAGGCCATGAGTGCTCATGCAGGAAGAATAGGTCACCTGGATAGAAGTGCATGAGGGTGCAAAGCGTTGATAGGACTGTGTTCTTGTTTAATTCAGCACCATCAGGAAGGATCTAAACAAAACCCAACACTGAGTATTGAAATAAAACACTCCATTGTTTCAAACTGGAAAGGAGAAAAAGAGGAAGAAAACTGGATATTTCCAGGTTCCTGGCCAGTTTTAATGCCGGTCTGCAAAATTGTTCTATTTGAATAATTAACAGCAAAAATCATCCCAAGATAACAAATCTGGGATGGAAGATTGGAGTCAAGCCAACTCATTCTGGAAGACTGGAGGGTGGGAGAATTTTCCTAGGCTTTTAGGATACATGCCTAAAGCCAGGGAAGCCAGAATTGTTGTAAGAAGTGCATTAGTCCTCAGAGGCAGAAGCCCCTTTACCAAAATCCCTTTATTTACAAGTCTGACAACAGAATACAGAGTGGTTTCTGTTGCAATCCACACTCCTGGCTAAATACAGAGCAAGAGGCTCCCTGATTGGCCCATCAATTTGGCCCTTAATCAGGGAGTTCTTATTTTAACAGGCCCACCTCAATTGCCTGATTGTAGTACGACTCCCTAACATTTCCTCGCTTCTGACTGCACTTCTATGGAATGACCTGCTTGCCTAGACAGTGATCAGCCCATTAGTAGCAGGAAGCCACTCAAGAATACTATAGGACCAATTATGGATGGGCAATAGATGCTGGCCTAGCTAGCGAAGAACAATCCTCACAATGGATTAAAAAAAACTAACGATTTTCCAAGGCAATGGTAGTTTGGATGCACACTGGGCCCTGACTATGTCTGCATTCTGTCCCCTCATAGGGAGGCTGGAGCACCATTGAATGAATAGACAGAGGTATTTTAACATGTCATTCAGCATGTTCGCAGACAAATGGTTTAAAGTGGATGTGCATTTCCTGCCATCACATCCACCTGATAGTTCTGGACATTAGGATTTATCTGCTGGTTCCAACATTAGCAGTGTTAGGCTTCATCTTTTCCTAGGGTTGTGGAAGTCACTGGCAAGGCCAGCATTTCCCACCCATCCACAATAGCCCTTGAGAAGGTGGCGGTGAGCTACCTTCTTGAGCTTGTGGCACTCTGTCCCTCCATTCATCTGAGCAGCACACACCAATCTTAGTCTGTCCTACCTCTGGCCCTCACAGGGTCAGGGCTCCTGGAAGCAGATTCTTAATTGGCTGCCCTTGGATGGAAAGTACCTAAATGTCCAGCCACTCGCTCTTCCAATCTCCCAGCATGGAATTCATTCAGATGGATGATTGGCACATTAGCAGCAAAATTCCTCACTGGGCATCTGACACCCAAAAGGCAAGTTTATATATGGACACTGGGAACCGATGATGATTGACCAGTCAACCCAAATCAAGAACACAACCCAAAGCAATCATCCTGATTGGCAACAGATGAAATGTGAAATCAATCTCAAAGCAATCCCTTGGCAATACAAAACTTCAATATTGCTGAAAAAAGAGACATTTCACCAAAGTTTTTCATCTCGTACTCATCAGAACAGATGTAAGAATGCCAGATTTCAAACTATCGCAGCAATTTGTACTACAGGAAAGAAGGGCATGGTGACTGATCAGCAAGTTGATTCTGATTGGTTGTGGCATTGCCATGGAGAAGCAACAGGAAACTCCCCAAGCTCCTGGATAATTCAGAAAAGGTGCAAGACTTGAACATATTCCTTTTGCTTATAGAGAATGGGTCACTGCCTAATAAAATTGGTTTCAGGCTGCTGTGAATTACCCACGGAATCTTCCATTGGTGCCTGCCATGTCGGATCAGGAATCCCATTGGAGGCAGTGTGAGACTCATTTTCATCCCGTTAACATGATGCAGATGAATCTTCCGCCCATGCCCAACTCTCATGATGTCAGCAGGAAAATATGCCAGTCCAGAGCATGTCTCAAATAATGTGATATGCAGAAGTCAGGATTTATCTGATTGATGCCTGGGGCTGCCTCCAGATTTTGGGATGGAGGCTCCCAACAACACTAGACCCCAGAACACCAGAGGACTGGGTTAGGAAAGCATCTGCAGGTGGAGCTTCCAGATTCAGTGCCATCAAGGAGGCCCACCTCACAGCCTTAGAGTGCTCTTGTAGATCCATCTTTTTCAGGAGATCCAACTTTTTCCTTCAACCGTGGGTCAGCAGTGTTGGGGCGCAGAAACCTCTGGCTGCATAATTAGTGAGGTTGGGCCGAAAGATGTGGCATGGCTTCCCGAAGCGGGAAACAGCCCATGTTCCCACCCCTGCCACAGGACTCCAGATGGGAGAATTGCAACAAAGATGTCTGTAGCCTGGTCATGTGGAGCTGTATTAAACCACCAAGTCACCACTCCCTGAAGAGGAAATAGCAGTGGTACAAACCATTTGGGCCAGCAATGCTTTCAAGTTTTATGAATTTTCAAGTAAAATAAGTGGAGACTTGTTAACTACTTCTTCCATGTACTCATTACATGGTGCTATGATTCATGGAGCCTGAATAATCACAATTAATCGGTAGCAGATGCACGAACATGCAATTCAGACAGATTCACCAAGTTCTCTCAGAAACGTTAACAAATGCTGGGCTTTGTTGCGTCTTGTAAATCCACTACACATCAAAACAGGTAACTGAGCAAAACAGTTTGGATGCATGGATATTCCTTGTTTTCCCTCACCTTCTCACCTTTTCTTATCTGTTCATGAGACATAGGCACCAATGTTTGGGCCAGAATTTATTCCCATCCCTAATCCCCGTTCAACTTGCTTAGGGCATTTTAAGAATCAACCACATTGCTGTGGATTTGGAGTCATATGTAGGCCAGATGCGTTTTTACAACAATTGACAATTGTTTTATGGTAATCATTAGACTTTTAATTTCTGATTTTTTTTGTTTATTGAGATCAAACATCATAATGGTACAAAAGCAGAAAGAAAAACATTCCTTGTTCCAGTCCTACTCTGGTCTCCCCCCAGAACTCTTTTATCAGTACATTGACAACTATTTCAGTGTCGCTTCATGCTCTTGTCTGGATCTGGAAAAATTTATCAATTTCACTTCCAATTTCCACCCCTCTATCATCTTCACCTAGTCCATCTCTGACACTTCCCTTCCCTTCCTTGATCTTTCTGTCTGCATTTCTGGTGATAGACTGTCCGCCAGTTTCCATTACAAACCCCACCGACTCCCATAGCTAACAATAGGACAGTTCTTCGCACCCCACATCCTGTGAGGGCTTCATCCCTTTCTCTCAGTTCCTTTGCCTCTATTGCATCTGTTCCAATGATGCCACTTTCCAAAATCAGCCTCTGAATTCAAAGGATAATCCTCCGCCATTTCTGCCAACACCAGCATGAAGCCACTATTCAGCACATCTTCCCCTCATTCTGGGATGAGTGGATCCTGGGATATTCTGATCCACTCCTCCATCACACCCAACACCTCACCCACTGCCTGTGGCATCTTCCCATGCAATTGCAGAAGATACAACACCAGCTCCTTTACCTCCTCCATGCTCAACATCCCAGGCCGAAATACTCTCTTCAGGTAAAGCAGCACTTCATGTGCACCTCCTTTAATCTGGTCCATTGCATTTGCTGCTCCCAATGCAGTCTGCTCTACATTGGAGAGACCAAACCACTTTGCAGAACACCTTTTGTCCATCTGCATGCATGACCAAGACCCTCCCGTCACTTGCCATTTCAACACACCATCCTGTTCTCCTGCCCAAATGTCCATCCTTCGTCTGTTGCAATGAACCAGTGAAGCCCAGTGCAAACTGAAGGAACAGAACCTCATCTTCCAATTGGACGCTTTACAGCCTTCTGGATTTCTTATGTTCTTATGTTCTTAAACATTGAATTCAACAGCTTCAGAGCATGAACTCTCCCCTCCACCTTCACAGTGACAGGGGCCAGGGTTTGATTCCTAGCTTGGGTAACTGTCTGTGTGGAATTTGTACCTTCTATCCATGTCTACGTGGGTTTCCTTCGGGTGCTCTGGTTTCCTCTCACAATCTGAAAGATGTGCTGGTTAGGTGCATTGACCCAAAATGGTGCTGGACTGTGACAACGAGGGGCATTTCACAGTAAGTTCACCGCAGTGTTAATGTAAGCCTTACTTGTGACTAATGAATAATAAATAAAATTTTGCTTTACTTTTCCATCTTTTCAAAAAAAATTCATTTCTTGACATCTTTGTCACTCTCTCACATCTCCATCTGTTGCTAGTTCTCTATCTAGCTCCCCCAAAGCTCACCCCTCCCACAACCCCCCAGCACCCACCTTCCTCACTGTAACGGTACAAATCTCACCTTTTTTTCTATTATCTTCAGCTCCAACAAAGGGTCATCCAAACTCAAAACAGTTCTCTCCACAGATGCCATCAGAGCTGCTGAGATTTTCTAGCAACTTCTGTTTTTGTTTCAGCTTCCAGCACCGGTGGTAATTTGCTTTTATCATAATGGGACAATCTGATGTATAACTGACAATAGAGAGGACTGTGTTGTTTCTGTACTGCCCCCTCGATTGGTGCCCAGTGCTGTAGAAGACACTCTGACTGACTTGAGCAATTAAACCACTAGAGGGAGCCAGATAGCAGGTACCTGCTGCGAATAGGCATTTTCTGCAAGATAATTTCTTCTGCTTTGAGGACCAGGAATCAAACTAAGGTCTGAGTGGGATTCAGATATAGGTGCTGGAATTCTACCACCTTGCCAGCCATGGGAATTGGAGCGGGTGAGGGGTGGGCAGTGCAAAGGTCCGTTGACCTCGGATGGGATTTTCCAGTCTCGGGTCAGGTGAGGCTGTAAAATCCTGCCTTGCAAATCATGGCTTAGGGTTTGACTCTCCAAATTGTCTTCAATGATACTGCACAAGCCAAATGACTTTTTCTTTCGCAAATCTGGATTCTTACTTGGGGTGGAATTTGCTTGAGCTGAGTTGTTAAATGATCTCACTTCGCAACATGACGGGCGGAATTTTCCCGTTCCGTCCGCCATGGGAATCATAGCGAGCAGCACAGAAAATTCAACAGACCATGCAAAGGTCCATTGACCTCGGAATTTCCGATCTTGGGGCATCATAGCCGGAAAAATCCCACTCTAGGTCTGGGTGGTAGAAACTGGTAGAAACTGTTGATGCTTAGAAAGTTTCTCTCCCAGACTCATATTAGATTTTGTCAACTCAATTGCTTTATATTGTTTCCTAACTGCCAGACATTGCTAATCAATTGACTACTGTTTAGTATCTGAGCATAAAGAGAGAAACATACAAACTAGAAGCAGGAGTAGACCATCCGGCCCTTCGAGCCTGCTCTGCCATTCATTTTGATCATGGCTGATCACTAAGTTACATAAGAACATAAGAAATAGGAGCAGGAGTAGGCCATCTAGCCCTTCGAGCCTGCCCCGCCATTCAATAACATCATGGCTGATCTGTCATGGCTCAGTTCCACTTTCCCGCCCTCTCCCCATAACCCTTAATCCCCTTGCTTATATCCAGTTCTCCCCTGTCTCCATATCCCTTGATCACTTTGCCCTTAGAGCTATATCTAATTTCTTCTTGAAATCAGATGTTTTGGCCTCAGCTACATTCTACAATAATGAACTCCACACATTCACCATCCTCTGAGTGAAGAAATTTATCCTCACCTCAGTTCTAAAAGGCCTACTCCTTAACCTCAAACTATGACCCCTAACTCTGGACTCTCCCACTATTGGGAATGTACTTTCTGCATCTACCTTGCTAGAATTTTATAAGTTTCTATGAGATCTCCTCTTACTCTTTTAAACTCCAGTGAATATAATTCCAACCAACTTAATCTCTCCTTATGTGACAGACCTGCCATTCCAGGAATTAGCCTAATAAACCTTCGCTGCACTCTCTCAATAGCAAGGACATCCTTCCTCAGATAAGGACACCAAAGCTGCACACAATACTCCAGGTGTAGCTTCACCAACACCCTATACTCTATACTCAAATCCTCTCTATGAAGGCCAACATGCGATTTACCTTCTCCACTGCCTGCTGTACCTGCGCACTTACTTTCAATGACTGGATGCATGAGGACACCAAGGTCTCACTGAGCATCCACCTTTCTCAGTTTACACCCATTCAAGTAATTGTCTGTTTTCCTATTATTGCTACCAAAGTGTATAACCTCACATTTATCCACATTATACTGCATCTGCTGTGCATATGCTCATACACTCAGCCTGTCCAAATCACACTGAAGCATCTTTGCATCCTCCTCATGGCACGCCATCCCACCCAACTTTGTATCATCTGTAAATTTGCAGATAATACATTCAGTTCCCTCTTCCAAATCATTAATATATAATGTGAACAGTTGGGGCCCTACCACAGATCCCTGTGGAACCCCACTAGTCACAAACTGCCTATCAGAAAAAGACCCACTAATGCCAACTCTTTGCTTCATACCTGCTAACCAGCATTCTTTCCATCTCAAGACATTACCTGCAATCCCACGTACTTTAACTTGACATAATATTTTGTTACATGGGACCTTGTTGAAAGCCTTCTGAAAGTCTAAATGAACCACATTCACTGGCTCTCCTCAGTCAACTCTACTGGTTACATTCTCAAAGAATTTGAATAAATTCATCAAGCATGATTCCCCCTTTGTGAATCCATGCTGACTTTGTCCAATTATACACTGCCTTCCAAATGCTAAGTCATGAAATCCTTGATAATGGATGCTAGCAACTTCTCCAATACTGATGTCAGGCTCACGGGTCAACAACAACTGCCCATCCATTTAAATCACCCCCATCCTCCTATGGAGGACCAACCTAACATATAACTGACTAGAGAAACTAAACTTTCAGCTATGTTTTCCCTAAGGCACATATTAAAATTGCGAATGTCGATTAGAATGCTTTAAGTCAGTCTGTCCCAGCATCTTCCTGTTTTTGCATTTTAGCACAGGAGCGAATGTGAGGGAAAGGGAACTCAATCTTTCTCTATATCTAAACAACCGTTCCAGGAACAAGATAAACATTTGGCCTAAGCACTTCTTGTGCAATAACAAAGCTGAAAACACAGAGCCGAATGCTGAATGGGTGATAAACTGCAGCCTCAGATAAGTGCTTCACTTATGGGTGAGAAATTGAGTCGATTAACACATATTTTTGGGTGCTCTGAGTTTCCTTAGAGTTCCAAAATGGCATCCCCAGCACACACTCTCTTGTGGGGAGACTCACTTTGGAACCCATATTGGTGCCAGTGTTATGATGTGGAGATGCCAGCATTGGACTGGGGTGGGCACAGTAAGAAGCATTCGCACAAGCCACTTTCTCCCTTCGAATAGAGAATTACTGGGACAATGAACAGAGATCACACAAAGCAGGAAAATTGGCTGGAAGAGGGAAGAGGCCATATCGATCCAGAGTTCCGAGTGAGGAATTCTACCTGAACCTCAGTGCAAGATGTCTTGTTCTTCAGACTGATCTTCAGCTTCACTCTCTTACTGAGATCTGCGCCCTCTAGTAGCAGGAACTGCAGCGTCCGACTAGGGTAATGGCTGCATTGCCAAGGGCTGTGGAGGTAACCATGGTGATGATATCTCGAGATGTTCACTGTTGCATTCTGGCTCCTTCCAGGTTGGAGCTGGAGATATTTGCAATGTTCACTTTCACATGAGGTGGGGTTCGTTCTCTCTTTTCCGGAGAGAAGTAGGCAGAGTGAGCACATGGCTTTACCAGGATTGCAGGGTTCCCCATGGTATAAAGTGCCATCTTTGTGGGCCCCACTTGTCAATTCTGCCTTATTCCAGAGCAGAAGTCTGAAGGCAGTAAATCATGTAGGTCCAATGCATAGTATTCCTATCATGGTGCCTTCATAAACATAAGAACATAAGAAATAGGAGCAGGAGTAGGCCATTCAGCCCTTCGAGCCTGCCCCGCCATTCAATAAGATCATTGCTGATCTGAAGTGGATCAGTTCCACTTTCCCGCTTTCTCCCCATAACCCTTAATTCCCTTGTCTATCAGAAACCTACCTATCCTTCGCCCTGCAGCAGCCACAGAATCATAGAAACCCTACAGTGCAGAAAGAGGCCATTTGGCCCATCAAGTCTGCACAGACCACAATCCCACCCAGGGCTAACCCCATATCCCTAAGTATTTTATCCGCTAACCTACACATCTCAGGACACTGAGGGGCAATTTTAGCATAGCCAATCAACCTAACCCCCAGATCTCTGGACTGTGGGAGGAAACCCACGTAGACACGAGGAGAATGTGCAAACTCCACACAGACAGTGACCCAAGCCGGGAATTGAACCAGGTCCCTGGAGCTGTGAAGCAGCAGTGCTAACCACTGTGCTACCATGCCGCCCCCAGTCCACTGCGTCAGCTGCGTTCGAGGCAAGGGTGCCCATTGAACGACAGGGGCTTTTGGCTGATGCCATACGTGCGTGCACAGTATGTGTACAATGAGAGAACCTCACATGGTTTGCCCCCATGCTTCAGCCATTTGTTTGCCAACAAGTCCATCCTTGTGAAGAACTGCCTTCCCACTACACCAATTGAAGAGCAAAAAAAGACCCATTACCCAATTGAATGATGCTTCACTGTCAACCAACCCCTCCATCATTTTCAACACTTTTACATCTGATAAGGAGACATTTTCAAAGAAAATGACCAACAAAAGCAATCTTTCTTTAACAGCCCCGGGGTTTTTCCTCCAGGGTTTCACACAGCTGTGTCCTCAAGATTGATCTTCAATTCTTGGAGACTCCAGGCCAATCCTGGAGGGTTGGCAGCCTTGACTGATTACATATAGCCAAGCGAGTTTGAGGCCTGGACCTGTTCTGCCAGCTCACCACAGCTGTGGGTGGGAATCAGCCTGTAGCTGCGACTCTTGACTAGTTATTGAAAGGGAACATTTCATTAATACTGGGCAGAAAACACAAACTAGCGAGCCAACAATGCAGAACCTCCCTATTCTCGAGCTGCTGATTTGGTGGTGTTTCCTGCTTGAAGCATTGAAAAGGAAGAAAGCCTTGTTTGGAAATCCCACTGGAGAATTATGCCATCTGCTAAGGCAGGAGGTGGCAGACAGAATAAATGTGGAGTACGATTTCACAAGTACAAACGTCTGGTGGGGAGACTTGCCCAACTGGCAAAGCACACCGACTACAATTTTCAAACCAACAACTTCATTCCGTTATGTCAAACAGTGAGGAATTCAGGAGCAGTTGCAAAACAAAAACTGGTTAATGATCTCAGGAAAGCCTTCCCACATGACACAAAGTCACTATTGCACTGTTCAAAGCAGATGGGGAAAGAGCTGTACATCACAAAGCGTTTTCTCTTCACGTATCCCTCAAAGTTTCAGCACTCCTTCAGTTCAGCCTCTTGCACACAACCGATTTTCAATTGCTTCGTTATTGGCGCTGTGCCTTTAGCAGCTTAAACTCTGGAATGATCTCTCTACATTTTTGCCTCCTTACCTCTCTTTTACTTCTTTAAGATTTGCCACCAACTATCTCCAACTTGTGCCAATATTTCTTCCAATGGAAGGTCATTGACCTGAACCCTGTTTCTCTTCACAGGTGTTGCTTGACCTGCTGATCGTTTCCAACATTTTTTTGTTCTTGCTTGTCTAAATTGTCCCTTAGTGTCTCAAGATGGGGTGGCACGATGGCACAGTGGTTAGCACAGGTGCCCGGGTTCAATTCCAGCCTTGGGTGAATGTGTAGAGTTTGTATGTTTACCTTGTGTCTACTCCAGTTTCCCCCCACACTTCAAAGATGTGTAGGTTAGGTGGATTGGCCATGCTAAATTGCCCCTTAGTGTCAGGGGGACTAGAGGGGTAAATACTTGGAGTTACAGGAATAGGGCCTTGGCGGGACTGTTTTTGGTGCGGGCTTGATGGGCCAAATGCCCTCCTTCTGTACTGTAGGGATTCTATGATTCTATGATGTACAAACTAGGGGAATGAGTGGGGTAAATATATGGAGTTATGGAGATAGGGCCTGGGTAAGATGTTCTGTCGAAGTATCAGTGCAAACTCGATAGACAGAATGGCCTCCTTCTGCACTGTAGGAATTCTGTGATTCTGATTTGCAGCATTTGCTATATTTTGCTTTTGTTCCAATATTTCTTGATGACACTTGCTGTCAAATTTTATTTGATAACTCTTTTGTGAAGTGCCTTGTGCTTTACTATGTTGAGTATGGGGGTAGTTAGTTTTCTCCCCGTGTTTTCTCTATTTGAAAAGATGCAGGCACATGGTCTATGGAAAATTCTTCTTGATTATTGACCATTGACAGGTATATAGTACTTCACTTGAATATTAATCATATGTATATCCTTACTGTTCATGTGGGCCAATGGACCAATATATGGGGAATCCTGATATCTGATTGAGTGCCATCTTTGTGCATTGCGTTCATGGGAGCCATGTTGCCTGATGACAGCCTGGTCCCAAGTTCAAATAATGTCTCCTTTCCACAAGGAAAGTGTTGCTCTTCAAACATAGCATTTGTTACTTGCTGTCCTGTGAATTGCTTCATCTGGTTGGTAGATGCCCCCTGTGGTAATTTGCAATGAGCCAATAATGTGAGCAAACAAGTTCATCTCGGGAGACTGTTGCATGTTTTAACTCTGCCAAAGATATTCCCTCAGATGTGCAGTTTTTATTGCCTCCATAAAGAATTGCCTTGACAACATATCACCGACATCACTCGCAGGGCCCATTGATAAAGACAAGTTGTCAGAGTTAGTGTGTGCATCTTCACATATCCTACCCACTTCCCCAGGAGCCATAGCCATGGCTAAATTCACTGCATCGCCGTCTCTCATTTACCGACAATCCATCAGTCAGGACTCTTGGCCAACAGTCACATCCTTTACTTCACCCTCATACACTTCGAACACTTGCAAGCCTTGCCAACAGTGCTCACTCTGCCAGCTTTCCAACCATGACTGCAACATCACCCACTCATATTGCATGACAGTCATTGACACAATTCCCTCTTTTTTTCATACAAAGATGGTACAGCATGGGCGGCTCAGACACGAGTGGAAGGGGGAAAGTCGGGTCTGCATGGTTTACCCCACCTGGCAGAACACAGTGCTGGCCATCAAGGGAAAGGCCA
This sequence comes from Carcharhinus amblyrhynchos, assembly GCF_965287045.1. Lineage (NCBI taxonomy): Eukaryota > Metazoa > Chordata > Chondrichthyes > Carcharhiniformes > Carcharhinidae > Carcharhinus > Carcharhinus amblyrhynchos. The sequence goes on from NC_137325.1 coordinate 122,650,147, forward strand.
AATGTGCCCATTGACAGGACCAAAGCAACAGATGGTGACGATATCTGCACCCTGAATCCTCCTTTTCTCATCCCACTTCTCCCTCATCCCTTCATTTATTTGACTTTAAATCTGTGAATGATGTAAATATAAACTTCTTACTTCCTTATCAGCACTCATCAGAACACCCTTGTCTTTTTATCATTTCTGATACTCAGTAACTGTAACCTGGCCAGGCAGTGGAAAAAGAGCAAAAGGAAAGTGAAGACGAAGGGACGTTATTACTCGATTTCACAGTCGCAGACACCGGCTCAGGTATTGATTCTGCTTGTAATTTAGAGTATAGCATCGAGACAGGATCAGCGCATGATGCCACGCAGAGAAAAAGGTGTGCCATAGCCAGGCTGGGTGACAGGGTAGCAGCGTAGGGGCGGCTTGGTGGCACAATAGTTAGCACTGCTGCCTCACAGCATCAGAGACCTGGGGTCAATTCCTGGCTTGGGTCACTGTCTGTGTTGGGTTTGCACGTTCTTCCCGTGTCTGCGTGAGTTTCCTCCGGGTGCTCTGGTTTCCTCCCACACTCCAAAGATGTGCGGATTAGATGGATTGGCCATGCTAAATTGTTCCTCGGGGGATTAGCTGGGGTAAATGCATGGGATAATGGGGATAGGGCCTGGGTGGGATTGTGGTCGGTGCAGACTTAATAGGCTGAATGGCTTCCTTCTGCACTGTAAGGAATCTAAAGAACAAGGTGTCAGCTCAGACAAGGAGAGTTCCACTACAGATGATTCAGATAGAGATTTTGAAGGCTCTCCCAGCATGGACTTGATGAAGAGTGTACACAACAAACTGCTTGGTGCACTGAGCAATCTGCCAGAAACCCTGCTTACCCAACATCAAGAAGGCCAGAGAAGCCCAGCTCCAGTTTTGCACAGAGCTTTGAGCAGAGCCTGGAACCCATTCTTTCCAACACGGAGTGAGTGGTCACCTCCATCCACAGCCCTGTGGAATGAAGCACAATGTAGTGCCAAATGTCCAACGTCTCAGCATCCAGTGTGGGACAAGCTGCATCCATCCACATCTGAGTGTTCCCCCAGAAACTCCAACTGTGGCCATGCCATGTTACCTTTGTGGCATGGATGCTCTGACTGTGGCCAACATGGCTGTGGATTGCAGTGTGCAAAGGAACTTCCAGTTCAGTAGTCTGTCCTCTTCAACAGATGACTAAGATTACTGGCACTGCCCTGGATAGAATGGCTGTGGTTCATGGAGAATGAATCTGCTCTCCTCTCTCAAGATGACTGCATTCCTGTCCCCACCCCTGCCACTCTGCCTGTGCCCTCGCTGTTTCCCGTAAGTCAGCTGGCCCAGACTACTGCCACCCAGCTACAGATGGGCCTTCTAAGCCTAGAGCTCCTTGACAGTGTTCTCCAAGACCACCTGCAATCTTCTCCAAGGCGAATAAGGAGCCTTCCACCAGCCAAGCCGTAGCATAAGGGAACTACATAGAAGAGGACAATACACATGGAAGAGGCACTAAGTGAATGCATTTGGGTGCTGAGCTAATTTTTGAACTTGCTGTGGCATTATTTAATTAATAAATTTGAATTGGAATGTGTATTTTGTGTTGGTTTTGCGTTTTACATTGTGGGAAGGAGGACAATGTAATGTGCATTGACACGGGAGACCTCACTGTTGATGAATGGGGAAATCAGAGCTGTGGGCCTGGATTTTACACCCAGGTTCAAAGGTGAAGGAGCACATAAAATCCAGAGGGTAGCCTTCCCCCGGCTATCCCCCTCTCGCCGTCAACCTGTGCAAAATTTTACAGCGGGTTAGAGAGACATCGGGCCTGCCCTCAGGCCTATAGAAGTCCCAAAAGGGGCAAAGCAATGGATCTCTTCTGCCCATCAGAGGCTTCCCCCAAGGTTGTCCTCCCCTTAAACCCTTCCCCTCACCCCTCCAGCCTCTTGAACCCATCTTGCTCTTGGGACCCCTCACCCCAGTCTTACCTGGACTCCTTGGCATGGGGCGGAGTGGGGGGGTGGTGAGGGAACTGTCTGTGGTCCCAGCCATTCCCGCTCCTAGCTGGTGTTGCTGGGACCATAGAACTGCTGCTGGCCAATTGAAGGTGAAGATATCTGCAGACCCGAATCCTCCTTCTTCCATTCCACTTCTCCCTTCATTTGTTTGACTTAAAAGTTACGAATGGTGTAAGCAAGTGACCCTTTAAAGACAGGACTTCTTCTCGAAAAATTGACAGAGAGATAACAGTTAGGAAAGTGGGTGGGCTGTTGCCTTAACTTTTTAGCAAGTGGAAGTGAATGGGGGAGGTTTGGTGGGGGGAAAGGGAACTGCAATATCCTGTAAACTCCAGCCTGAGGTAAGTGGTAGCAATCAGGAATTTGATCATGTAGAGTCCAGCCAGGGAGAGGCCATCTAGGTTGCTGCAGCATTGCACATGTACAGTTCCCTTTATGAAGATGGCATCTGGCCCATCAGAAGTGCACCCTTGGTGCAGAAACCATTTCCATAGTTTAGGAGCCATTGCAGCAGCCACAACATGGATGCCCAATTGTGCTGCCATGTTGTTTTATAAAGCTCTCTTGACTCCATGCAAACCCAACCTTGTCATAGACCTGGACATTGAAAGGCTCATTTCAATTCCAAATCATAGGGTTAACGGTGCCACAATCATAGTTACTCTTGTAACCTAATCTGAATGGTGAACTAAGTCATATCTTGTTAACATGTTTTTATCTGTCTTGGTCGATTATTTTCCTGTTGAATAGAATAATTTTCCATTTGAAAGCCCCTGTTTTTTTGTGCTGTGACTTACTGTTAACAATGCTTTTGTTCTGTATGTCCAGTAAAATAATAAGAATGAATTGCAACCAACCAACCAATGATTGCAGTATTCTGTGGAACTGACAGAAGCAACTCCAAATCGCCACCAAACTGATTTGTGCTCCACCTGGTGGACATTTGGATATTGTGGCACACTGAAATAGACATTGCACCTTCAAATGCAATTGTGAGTTTGATACATAAAAACAACTCCACACAAGGCAATATACATGTATACATTACCAGATGACTGTGGCTCAGAACATTTGTTGTCTGGGTGGTCATACTCCCTGCAGGTGCCCCCCGCCCCCCCCACCGCCCCCTTCACTGGGGGACTTTTTGGAAGTCCTGATGGGGAATTGCCTAAAATGTTTGGACTTCTGATGAGCAATTCCTCTACATCTGGAACCATCCAAAACTCTGGGCAGGATTTGCCAACCGTGCTCGCCCTGAAACCGGAAAATCCTGCCCAAGGTCATGCATGGTCCCCTCCCCCGTCTGCTATGATTCCTGTGGTGGATGGGACGGGAAACCTTCCCCCAGAGTTGGAGACTTTGGCTGGTTCCGACTCACTTACCAGAATAGTTACCCATGAAAGATTACCAATTCTAACTCCTAGGTAACTATACTATCTGATTCTCCACTGGATCCCCTGACTACCACCTCCCCACTGCCCCCCACCCCCCAACCCCACTACCCCGTGACCACCTGGCTACTCACCCCAACCCCTGACTATCTCCTCAACTCTCAGCCACATGCCAATTCCCCAGATTCCCTCCTAAGCCACCCATCTTCACCCCCACTGGCTCAAGGGTAATTAGGGATGGGTAGCAAGTGTTGGCTTTGCCAAAAAGGAATAAGAGACAATGAAGGAAATGATAGGAAAGTTGAGGTTCTTTGCCTGCAATGCCTGTGTGAGGACTCCAGAATGCTTTGCTGGGATTTCTCCATGTTATCCGTGTTTCCAGGTTGGAGAAGCAGCTGAAGTCTTTGCAGGGAGTGTTGGGGGGGCTGGGGGGGGCGGGCGCTGAGATTTTCCTGGGACGTGTGTTCCAGGAGATGGTCACTCTGCAACCAGAGGCAGCTCAGAAAGATTTGATTTGATTTTGATTTGATTTGATTTATTATTGTCACATGTATTATACAGTGAAAAGTATTGTTTCCTGTGCACTATACAGACAAAACATGTCATTCATAGCGAAAGAAATGGGACAGCGCAGGATGTAATGCGACAGTCATAGCCACGGTGGAGCGAAGGATCAACTTAATGCAAGGTAAGTCCATTCAAAAGTCTGACAGCAGCAGGAAAGAAGCTGTTCTTGAGTCGGTTGGTATGTGACCTCAGACTTTTGTATCTTTTCCCAAAGGAAGAAGGTGGAAGAGAGAAAATGTCCGGGGTGTGTGGGGTCTTTAATTATGCTGACTGCTTTGCCGAGGCAGCGGGAACTGTAGACAGAGTCAATGGATGGGAGGCTGGTTTGCGTGATGGATTGGGCTACGTTCACGACCTTTTGTAGTTTCCTGCAGAGCAGGAGCCGTACCAAGCTGTGATACAACCAGAAAGAATGCTTTCTATGGTGCATCTGTAAAAGTTGGTGAGAGTTGTAGCTGACGTGCCAAATTTCCTTAGTCTTCTGAGAAAGTAGAAGCATTGATGGGCTTTCTTAACTATAGTGTCGGCATGGGGGGACCAAGACAGGTTGTTGGTGATATGGACACCTAAAAACCTGAAGCCCTCGACCCTTTCTATTTCGGCCCCATTGATGTAGACGGGGCATGTTCTCTTACGTTTCCTAAAGTCGATGACAATCTCCTTCGTTTTGTTGACACTAAGGGAGAGGTTACTGTCGCCACACCAGCTCACCAGATTCTCTATCTCATTCCTGTACTCTGTCTTGTCACTGTTTGAGATCTGACCACTGCAGTGATGTTGTCAGCAAACTTGAAAATGGAATTGGAGGGGAATTTGGCCGCACAGTTATAGGTGTATAAGGAGTATAGTAGGGGGCTGAGAACACAGCCTTGTGGGGCACCAATGTTGAGGATTATCGTGGAGGAGGTGTTTTTGCCTATCCTGATTGTGATCTGTGAGTTAGGAAGTTCAGGATCCAGTCGCAGACAGAGGTGCCGAGGCCCAGGCCACAGAGTTTGGAGATGAGTTTCATGGGAATAATAGTGTTGAAGGCTGAGCTGTAGTCAATAAATAGGAGTCTGACATAGGTGTCCTTGTTATCTAGGTGTTCCACGGTTGAGTGCAGGGCCAGGGAAATGGCATCTCCTGTGGGCTTGTTGTGGCAGTAGGCAAACTGTAGTTGCTCCAGGTAGTCTGGGAGGCTGGAATTGGTTCGTGCCATGACTAACCTTTCAAAACACTTCATAATGATGCATGTCAGAGCCATTGGCCGATGGTCATTAAGGCATGTTGCTTGGCTTTGCTTAGATACCGGGACGATGTCCATCTTCTTGAAGCAGATAGGGACCTCAGATTGCTGTAAAGAGAGGTTGAAGATATCTGTGAATACCTCTGCCAGCTGATCCGCACAGGATCTAAGTGCACATCCAGGTACCCCATCCGGGCCAATTGCTTTCCGTGGGTTGACCTTCAAAAAAGCTGCTCTGACATCTTCAATGGTGACCCCAGATACAAGGTGGAAGATGGTAAATGGGTTGCCATCTGGCAGGAAAGGATGAAACTGGCAGTGTGGGAATCCTCCCCAAGTAAGCATGGGACCCTCAAAACATATTTCAATGCTGAATACTGACATGGGATGATGGGGCTAGGGGGAGTCTAGAGCATATCCCGCCGCAGTATGGAACAAATTTATAAAGATGTTGCCAGGACTCAAGGGACTGAATTATAGGGAGAGATTGGGCAAGCTAGTAGTTGTTTTCTTTGGAGCATAGGAGACTGAGGGATGACCTTATAGAGATGTATAAAATCATAAGAGGTATGAATAGGGTGAATGCACTCAGTATTTTCCCCAGGGTTGGGGAATCAAGAATTAGAGGGTATAGGTTTAGGTTAAGAGGGGAAAGAATTAATGGGAACCTGAGGAGCAACTTACTTACACAGAGGGTGGTATGGGTGTGGAATGAGCTGCTGGAGGAAATGGTTGATGCAGGGACATTGACAACATTTAAAAGGCATTTGGACAGATACACTGAAAGGAAAGCTTTAGAGGGACATGGGCCAAATGCAGGAAAATGGGGTTAGCTTAGATGGGCTCTTTGTTCAGCATGGACCAATTTGGGCCGAAGCATGTAGATTCTATGATTCTATGAAAAGACTGCTAAGGGAGGGGTGCAGCAAAGTGTAGGAATGCTATTGATCACAGAGAATTTGATAGGCACGGGAACAGGCAGTTATTTCCTCAAACACTGACCTGATTTCCACGCAAGGAGTTGCCTCCAAGGTGCCAGAGTAAATAAAGGACATCACCGACTGAATGTTTTGCATGGAGAAGGAGAACAACTGGAAGGACATGATTCATGTGGGAGCTACAGGAAGGAAAAGAGTTCAGGTCCTGCAGTCGGAATATTTCAGAAACTTAAAGATCTGGGAGGAAATCAAAAAGATTTGTCCTCGAAATCAGTAAAAACGTAAACAAGTACAGGAATAGTCAGAGAAGATGGGCTGACAGATTGCTGGGAAAATAGTGCAGGAGGCAGGACGTCAGATTCCCAGCACTCTGGGATCAGTTCTGGACAGGAAGGAGCTGAGGAAATCTCTCCTGAAATTTCACTCGCCATCTAGTCTCCAAAACACTGGCCCTCTCTCCTCCCCCTCCCAGGCCAGCTGCCATGTTCCTCATGTAGTCTCCTAACAATCTGTAGGGTGGCGCAGTGGTGAGCACCGCTGCCTCACAGCACCAGGGACCTGGGTTCGATTCCTGGCTTGCATCACTGTCTGTGGAGTCTGCACGTTGTCTGCGTGGGCTTCCCCCGGGTGCTCCGGTTTCCTCCCACAGTCTGAACGACGTGCTGGTTAAATGCATTGACCAGAACAGGCGCCAGAGTGTGGCAACTAGGGGAATTTCACAGTAACTTCATTGCAGTGTTAATGTAAGCCTTCTTGTGACTAATAAATAAACATTTTTACCGTTTTTTGTACGTTTGCTCTGCCATTTACAAATTCCGATCATTTAATGGACACTTTTAGCACCTTTCTCAGCCTTTATCATCCCCATTTACATTCCCTTTGCCCCATTGCAGCTCCCCACCTCTGCCTCATAGTATAAATCTTGTCTGATTTTCTTTGCCTTCAGCTCTGACGAAGGGTCACCCTGACTCGAAACGTTGGCTCTATTCTCTCTCCAGAGGTGCTGTCAGACCTGCTGAGATTTCCCAGCATTTTCTGTTTTTGTTTCAGATTTCAGCGCCTGCAGTAATTTGCCTTTAGCTGGGGGATGGGCTCCTTGTCAACACAGCTGGCACCAATGCCCCAGGGCAGGATGTTATGTTCCCTCCCGCCCTGTGAGATATCACGGTGCTGCCAAACTGAGTGGCGATTTAATTGGTCCGTGCATCCACCAGGGGAGAGACATGCCTCGGTGGGGATCTTGAAATCCTGGCCTGAGTGTTATTCTGGGAGAAGGGTTGAACTCATTTGGCAAGGAGGTGAGCCTCAGCATGAATCATTAGGGAAGAGAGACGAGAGGAATGCGAGTGGCAAATCAAACAGAAGTAAGAGTAGTACAGAAATCAGGAAGATCAAACAAATACAAAGCAGTCTAAGATGGGCTTGGAGCGCACAAGGCCACACACCAACACGGTTGAGTTAGTGAGCTGTAGGCACAGCAACGAAATAAGAGAGACCTGTATTGAGAAGCCACACCTTAGACCAAAAGATTAGTTTTGAATTTACTGACTGGAAATTCATAATTGATTTTAAAAATAGACTAAAGCCATATTCCAGTAATTTGGGATTACAGGCAAAACTGGCTGCTCATTTGCAACGCTGTACCTTCTGGGGCCAAAAGCTATTATAGCTGGCTGCAAGTCTGCACCAGCAACAATGAATGAGATGAATGGGAGCCATCTCCTACCCATTACTAAATTGTCCAGACAATTTCCTGAATACTCAACTGGGTAGCGAGAAACTATGAGACATAATCACTTGGATAATGGGACCCTGGCTGGGAGAGGAATTACCAAACATCATCTAATAAAGGTAACTGGAATGAACTAACCGCAACCATTTTTGGGCAAGAGAGGATCACGTGACAAGGCAGCACTTTGTGCATTTCTCTGCAAAGGGGAACAAGAAACTGAGATGCTGAGGGATGCTGAAAGCATTTCCAGAAACTGACGCTGGAAAATCTCAAGCAGTCTTACAGGCCTGTCCCAACGGGGGAAGCCAGCTGTTCTTAGAGTATCAGCAGCACTTTCTGATGAAACCTGTTGGGGATTCTCTGCACTTACCTGTGAATCCACAGAGCAAGATACTCAACGTTGTTTAGGAGAAGCTGAGGGACTGGAAGGATCTTCCCCTGGTGAAGAGCAAGAGGAACGGCCACTGTGACCCCCTTTCCACAAGATTTCCCCAGACTCATTCACCTTGTATCAATGGACAGGACAGTCAGTCAAGTGATTGCAACTTCTCTAAATGTATCAGAAAAATTCATAGAGCTGGGGATAGGACCATTGGCTCCATTTATCAACAGCAAGGTGTGGTCTGAGACATTGGTGTTTGCGGAAGGGTTCGCCACGTTCATATTTTGTGATAGAAACATAGAATCTTTACACTGCTGAAGGAGGCTATTGGGCCCATGGAGCCTGCACCAACAAAGGTCTCACCCAGGCCCTATCCTCGTAACCCCATGTATTTACCCTGCTAGGCCTGCTGACACTGTTCATAAGATACAGGAGCAGAATTAGGCCATTTGTCCCATTGAGTTCACTCCACCATTCGATCATGGCTGATATGCTCCTCATCCCCATTTTCCTGCCTTCTCCCCATAACCCTTCAACCCATTACCAATTAAAATTCTGTCTAACTCCTCCTTAAATTTACTCACTGTCCCAGCATCCACCACGTTTTGGGGTAGCAAATTCCACAGATTCACAACCCTTTGGAGAAATCGTTTCTCCTCAACTCTGTTTTAAATTTGCTATCCCTTATCCTAAGAATATGACTTCTCATCCCAGAATTCCCCACAAGAGGAAGCATCCACTCCACATTTACTTTATCCATATCTTTCAGCATTTATATACCTCAATTTGATCTCCCTCATTCTTCTAAATTCCAGAGAATATAGGCTTAAACTGTTCAATCTCTCTTCCAATGACAAACCCCTCATCTCTGGAATCAATCCAGTGAACCTCCTCTGAACTGCCTCCAATGCCACTACATCGTCCCTCAAATAAGGGGACAATACTCCAGCTGCGGCCTCACCAATACCTTGTATAGTTGCAACAATACTTCTTTCCTTTTATATTCTATTCCTTTAGTTATAAATGCCAACATTCCATTTGCTTTCTTTATTATCTGCTGTACCTGCGTGCTAGTTTTCTGTGAGTCATGAACGAGGACACTCAGATTTAGACAATAAGCTGCCTTCCCATTTTCCAACCAAAATGCATGACATCACACTTATCCATGTTTTACTCCATCTGCCACATTTTGGCTCACTCTCCAAACCCTTCTATATCCATTTGTAAGATTTTTATTTCCTCATATCAACTTACTGTCTTGCCTATTTTTGTGTCATCTTCAGATTTGCAATAGAACCTTCTGTTCCTGTATGCAAGTCATTAATGTAGATTGTAAATAGCTAGGGCACGAGGACCGAACCCTGGGGCATCCCATTAGTTACTTCTTGCCATCCAGAAAAAAAAACATTTATCCTGACTCTCTGTCTTCTGTCTGTCAGACAGTCACCTATCCAAGCTAATAAGCTACCCAATCCCATTTGATCTAACCTTGAAAATGAACCTTTTGTGCGGCACCTTATCAAATTCCTTCCAGAACTCCAGATATACTATTTCTACAGTATCCCCATTATTCACTTTGCTTGTTTTATCCTCAGAGAACCCCAGCAAATCAGTCAAACATGACTCTGATGGATAACGTTTTGACTTTCCAAATGTCCTGATATTGCTTCCTTGATAATTGATTCGAACACTTTCCCAAGAATAGATGTTAAACTAACTGGTCATTTTGCCTCCCTCCCTTTTTGAATAAGGGCATTTTATTAGCATTTTTCCAATCCATTGGAACCTTTCTCATGTCCAGGGAATTTTGGAATATAACCAATGGGTCCACTATCTCCGCTGCCATTTCCTTTGATACCCTAGAATGTAGGCCATCAGGCCCGGGGGACTTATCTGCTCTCAATCCCAATAATTTGCTGAGTATCTCTTCCCTATTGATGTTGATTGTTCTAAGTTCTACCCTTTCTATTATCTCTGACTGCCCATTCCTATAAGAATGGTACTAGTGTCCTCCACCATGGAAACTGAGACAAAGTATTGATTTAGCATCTCTGCCATTTCAGTGTTCCCTACTATTAACTCTCCGGTTTCATCTTCCAAGGGATCAACATTTACCCCAGTGACTCTTTTCCCTTTTATATACCTATAGAAGATTTTGCTCTCCTTGATATTTTGTGCTAGTTTTCTTTCGTAATTTACCTTAGCACTTTTTGTTACTTTTTTAGCATCTCTTTGTTTATGTTTGAAAGTTTCCCAATCTTCCAGCCTGCCACTGGCCTTTGCAATTTGGTATTCCTTAATTTTTGTCTTTATATTGCCCTTGACCTCCTTGTTTCGCTGTGGATTTTTTTTTTAATCCCCCTTATCATCTTTCTTCCTCATGACGATATATTTTAGTTGTGAGGAATTGAGTATCTCTTTAAAAAACTGCCACTGCTCATCCGCTGTTCTACATTTTAGCCTTCCTGCCAAATCTGTCCTTGTGCCTATATAATTTCCTTTGTTTAGTTCTAGCACGCTAGAATGAAACTTCACTTTCTCACCCCCCCAAACTGAATTTTGAATTCAATCATACTGTGGTCACTACTCCCTGGAGGATCCTTAACGATGAGGTCATCAATGAATCCGTCCTCATTACACAATACCAAATCCAGAGTATCCTGCTCCCTGGCTGGTTCCACAACATACTTTTCTAAAAAACAATCTCTAATACATTCAGTGAACTCTCCCTTCAGGCTACCCTTACCAATTTGATTCTTCCAATTTATGTGCATATTAAAGTCACCCATGGTTATTGCCATACCTTTCTTGCAAGCCCCTCGTATTTTTTGGCTTATACTGTGCCCCACTGCAGAACTACTGCTTGGGGACCAATAGAATACTCCTATCATGTACTTCTTCGCTTTGCTATTTCTTATTTCTTCCCAGGCTAGTTCCATATTTTGATCTCCTATGCTTATGTCATTTCTCGTTACAGCACTGATGCTGTAATGAGAAACCTTCACCAGGAAAGCCACACCACCTCCTTTTCCTTTCAGTCTATCTTTCCGAAATGCTGAGTACCCTTGGATATTCAATTCCCAGACCTGGTCTCCTTGTAACCGTGTCTCAGTAATTGCCACCAAATCATACCCTTCTGTTTCTACTTGCGCTGTTAACTCATTAATTTTGTTCTGAATGCTTCCTGCATTTTGATATAAAGTTTTAAAATTTTTTCTACTGGTAAATTTCCCTACCTTTTTATAATTCCCAGCGCATAAAGGCATTCACCCATTCTGTCCCTCTATTTTATTGTCTTGTAACTATCTGCCACGTTGCTAACCTGCACTCTTACATCTTCCTTCAGTTGGGTTTTCTAATTTTCCCTACAACTGAACCCTCCCCCCCACTATTCAGTTTAAAGCCCTATCTTCAGCCCTATTATACGATTCACCAGGACTCTGGTCCCAGCACGATTCAGATGAAGACCGTCCCATTGGAACAGGTCCCTTCTTCCCCAATACTGGTGCCAATGTCCCGTGAATTCAAACTGATTCCTCCCACACCAATCTTTAAACCACACATTTACCTCCTTAATCTTATTGACCCTGTGCCAATTAGCTCGTGGCTCAGGTAATAAGTCAGTGATTATTACCTTCTTGGTTCTGCTTTTCAATTTAACTCCTAGCTATTCATACTCCCTTAGCAGAACCTTTGTTCCTTTTCTACCTATGTCATTGGTACCAACATGGATCACGACAATTGGATCTTTACCCTCCTACTCCAAGTCCCTTTACAGCCCTGATGAGATATCCTGAACCAGAGCACCAGGCAGGCAACACAACCTTTGGGACTCTCAATCCTGGTCACAGAGAACAGTATCTATGCCTCTAACTATACTACCCCTATTTACAACTACATTTCTTTTCTCTTCCCCCACTTGAATGGCTCCTTGCACCGCAGTGCTGCAGTTAGTTGGCTCATCCTCTCTGCAGCCCTCGTTCTCATCCACACAGGGAGCAAGAATCTTGAACCTGTTGGACAAAGACAAGGCTGATAGTCCTGCAACCCTACCCCCTGGATCCCTCTCCCTGCCTCACTTGTGGCCATGCTCTCCTCTCCCAGACCACTAACTAATTAATTTAAGTTTGTTAATTTAACAGGTGTGACTGCCCCCGAAACACAACGTCCAGGTAACTCTTCCCCTCCCCGATGTGTCACAGCATCCAAAGCTCAGAATTTAGCTCATCCACTCTGAGCCAGAGTTCTTCAACCAACCAACACTCTACAGGTGTGGTCACTGGGAACCACAATGGGTCCACCAGTCCACCAGAGACAGGATTTTCTGGCCGCTTTCACCCCAGACTGGAAAATCCCACTTGAGGTTGAAAGACCTTTGCATGGTCTGCTCTCTGTCCATTATGGTTTCCGTGGCGGGCAAAACAGGGAATTTCCACCCTACGGGTCAATTTATCATGGCCAATGCACCTGACTCTCACATCCTTCGACTGTGGGAGGAAACCGGAGCACCTGGAAGAAACCTGTACAGACACGGGAGAATGTACAAACTCCGCACAGTCACCCAAGGCCGGAATTGAACCTGGGTCCCTAGCACTGAGAGGCAACAGTGCTAACCACTATGCCACCCTAGAGTATTACAGGAAGCTGCAATATTATGGCAGGAATCACAGCCTGGCGGTGATAAATTGCTTTGAGTTGATAACTATCCACCCAGGAGTCACTCCTATGAGTTTGTCATAGAATCAGAGAAACCCTACAGTGCAGAAAGACACCATCTGGCCCATCAAGTCTGCACTGACCACAATCCCACTCAGGCCCTACCCCCATACCCCTATTCACAATTCCCGCCCAGGCCCTATCCCCATACCCCTATTCACAATTCCCACTGAGGCCCTATCCCCATACCCCTATTCAGTCATTCAGCAATGCAGTGATCTGGTTCACAAATGGTGGGAACTGTCGTGCATCTCTCTTCTCCAAAACAGCAAGAGAGAGATCGCTGAGAGTTTGGAAGAGATGTTCTGTGTTGGGGAGTTTGCATATTGATGGAGAGGGCAAGCCCTTGGAAAAACTGCCAAAAATTGCGAAACAAGGCTGAACTTTTTGAACTTTTAGCCTAATTGGAATTTTTAGACTAAACTTGGCTTTTGCTACCAAATAAAGCTGTTGGACTTTAACCTGGTGTTGTGAGACTTCTTAATGTGTTCACCCCAGTCCAACGCCGGCATTGCCACATCTTGACAAAGATAAGCTTAGGGACTGTGAACAGAACCGATGTGTGCAGAACCCTATAGCCCTGGGTGATTAAGCTCCAACCTTAGAAATCCCAGTTGGTTTTTCTGCCTTGATTATGAAATCCTCATTGCTCCAAGCCCCAGCTGCTGGATATATTTTTAAACCTATACCCTGTGGCTCGTGTATCTTTAGAAACTTTGCATTAATGAGTGGAAGGGATTGAATTCAATTCTGCTAGAATTTCAAAATTTCATTGCAGCCTGAATGGCTACCAATACATTTTCCCGTATTGTTTGGTCTTACAATCCGGCATCCAACACATTGTTGCCATTCAAATTAAACTTATACGGTACAAGATGTGGAGATGCCAGTGTTGGACTGGGGTGGGCACAGTAAGAATATCTCATTGGGTTTGTTGATTTCTTATTGTGCCCTACAAGGTAGAGATGCCATCTTGTATCACAGTAAAACATACAAACAGCAAGATCCTCTTCTGATTCTTGGTCAGTGCTGAATAGCAATGAATAATTCATCACAAAGGGGCACCAGTAGTGGAGCAGAATTGGGCCTGGACTTCGGAAAAGTTTGATTTGATTTGATTTACTATTGCCACATGCATTGGGTTACAGCAAAAAGTATTGTTTTTTGCATGCTACACAGACAAAGCATACCATTCATAGAGTACCTAGGGGAGCAGGAAAGGACAAAAGGGAAGGGAAGGGAAGGACAAATGTGAGGTAATGTGTTTTGGAAGGTCTAATTAAGATAGGAAATATACAGTAAATGGCAGAATCCTTAAGAAAATTGATAGACAGAGGGATGTGGGTGTACAGGTACACAGGTCACTGAAAGTGGCAACGCAGATAAAGAAGGTAGTCAAGGAAGCATATGGCATGCTTGCCTTCATCGGCTGGGGTACTGAGTTTAAAAATTGGCAAGTCTTGCTGTAGCTTTGTAGAACCTTAGTTAGGCCGCACTTGGAATATAGTGTACAAATCTGGTTGCCAGACTACCAGAAGGATGTGGAGGCTTTGGAGAGGGTTTACCAGGATGTTGCCTGGTATGGAGGGCATTAGCTATAAGGAAAGGTTGGAGAAACTTGATTTGTTCTCACTGGGATGACAGAGGTTGAGGGGTGACCTGATAGAAGTCTACAGGATTATGAGGGGAATGGACAGAGTGGATAGTCAGAAGCTTTTTCCCAGGTTGAAAGAGTCAATTACTCAGGGGCATAGGTTTAAGGTGCGAGGGGCAAGGTTTAATGGAGATATATGAGGCAAGTTTTTTACACAGAGAGTGGTGGGTGCCTGGAACTCGCTGCCAGGGGAATTAGTGGAAGCGGATAAGATAGTGAGTTTTAAGGGTTGTCTGGACAAATACATGAATAGGATGGGAATAGAGGGATGTGGTCCCCGGTAGGGTAGGGGGTTTTAGTTCAACTGGACAGAACGGTCGGTGCACGTTTGGAGGGCCAAAGGGCTGTAATTTTATTTGCTCTTTGAGAGGGTGCAGAATATAGGGTTGCAGTTACAGGATGTAGAGAAAGATCAACTTAACATAAGGTAGATCCATTCAAAAGTCTAATGGCAGCAGGGAAGAAGCTGTTCTTGAGTTGGTTGGGGGGTAAACTCAGACTTTTGCATCTTTTTCCTGACAGAAGAAGGCAGAAGAGAGTGTGTCCATGTGCTTTGGGTCCTTGATTATGCTGGCTTCTTTTCCGAGGAAACCAGTAAGAAATATAAAATGGACACGGGCACAAATGCAACAGCAAGTGAACCCCAGACCCTACAGTGTCAGAACTGCAGCTGGGAAAAAATAAAGTAGGAATCATGAACACAACAAAAAACAGAACCATCATTTGTGGAAAGACCAGCCACACCAGTTAGACCTCAACAACAAGTGAAACATCCTGACAGGTTCAAAAGTAACCAAACCACAGCCACAATAATGGAATATAGCTTAAGAAAAGTCTGTGTCTTGTAATCATATAAACACTAAAGCTAGTACCACAATTGTTAAACTTCCGTTTTTATTGCCCTGAACATTAATGTCCAGCAGAAATACCACATATTGTTGCTGACTCATCATTTGTATATATACATGCCATTTTTAAAATTATATGTGATGTAGATTTTAAAAGCAAGTTTAAAATGACTCTGTTGACAAGTTATGTTTACAAAGAGGAAATAGGGCACTACTGAACTGCCCTGATTTTGAAACATAATTGGTGAGCATTTCTAATGCAAGGCAGCGCAGTGGTTAGCACTGCTGCTTCACAGCACCAGGGACCCAAGTTCGATTCCCGGCTTTGGTCACTGTCTGTGTGGAGTTCGCACGTTCTCCCTGTGTCCGTGTGGGTTTCCTCCGGGTGCCCCGGTTTCCTCCCACATTCTGAACGGTGTGTTGGTTAGGTGCCTTGACCCAAACAGGCGCTGGACTGTGGCGACTAGGTGAATTTCACAGTAACTTAATTGCAGTGTTAATGTAAGCCTTACTTGTGACTAATGAATATACTAATGCAATAACAAGGAACAAAGAAAAATACAGCACAGGAACAAGCCCTTCGGCCTGCCAAGCCTCTGATGGTCATGATGTCCTAACCTAAAAAATCTCATTTGCGCTTATTCGGTCCGTATCCCTCTATTCCCTACCTATCCAGATACCTCTTAATTGTGGCTAACATGCCTGCTTCCACCACATCCTCTGGCAGCGCGTTCCAGGCACCCACCACTCTGCATGAAAAACCTGCCCCCCTCTCACCTTGAACCTGTGCCCCCTTGTAATTGACATGTCCATTCTGGGAAAAAGTCTCTGACTATCCACCCTGTCTATGCCTCTCATAATTTTGTAGATCTTTATCAGGTCTCCGCTCAGCCTCCATCTTTCCAGTGAAAACAATCCTAGCTTATTCAACTTCTCCTCATAATCAATACCCTCGAGACCAGGCAATATCTTGGTGAACATTCTTTGCACTCTCTCCAAAGCTTCCACATCCTTATGGTAGTGTAGTGATCAGAACTGCATGCAATACTCCAAATGCAGCTCAACCAAAGTTTTATTTAGCTGCAACATGATTTTCCAACTCTTGTACTCGATGCCCAGGCTGATGAGGCATGCAAGCCATATGTCTTCTTAATGACCTTGGCCACCTGTATTGCCACTTTTAGGGAACTGTGGACCTGCACGCCCAGATTCCTCTGTATGTTAATGTTCCCAAGGATTCTGCCATTTACAGTCTAATTCACGCATAAATTTGATCCTCCAAAATGCATCACCATCCCATGCATATTTAGGACCATGAAATGGCACAGCTGTTTGGAAGCTGGAACTTGTTTAGGTAATAGGACTATCTCAAAATAGAGATGCTATAAACAAAGGAGTCCCATATAATCATAATACTTCTGTCGCGAGTCACATGATATAAATGTGGGAGCGACTGGTTTTCACAAGCTCTGGCATTACTCATCTTTTAATCCCTTTTCAGACTCATGAGTAACCCACAATTATTTGATGCTAATATGTATATTCTGTGCTATGATCCTGGAAGATCCTGGTTGAAATTTGTTGATGGGGAGCTGAGCTAAGTCAAGAAAATTCTGGTTTGATTGAGATGGTTGGAGATGGCCAAGATGGGGCCCAGTTTGCAGTGGTGGTTTCACTTCGGTTATGCCATAGGCATCAAGATAATGAATGCCATTGGGAATGAAGTTGTGGAAGTTGGTATCTACTCCCTGGCAGACTATGGATGTTTACTTGCACAGACTTGTTAGTGAACTGCAAGATACCCTAAAGAGAATGGACAAGGGAGAGAAGAGAATCCTGTCAGCTGAGCGAGAAGTTTCCTCAGTGTAGGCTGACTTCAGTCCTGGAAAATCCTGCTGCATGGTATGAACATCTTGGCTGATTCAGGGAGATGGCACCAGGGAAGGAGTATCCATGCACCCAGTCTCCTGAGGGGAACTGAAGAGGAATTCTCCGCTGAATTTGAGAATTGGCTGCCATGCTTTCACAATCTCGACTTGAAGGATGGCGTTTTGAGTTCGATTGAGCGTATTGTCTTTGGTCTTCGAGGCCTGGTGTTGGTTGAAGACTCCAGCAACTGGTCTTGCATTGTCTTGTCCTCGATATTCATTGAGAAGGGCTGGAAGTGGGCAGAAGTGACAGCTTTTCACCACCTGCCAGGACCTAGTCTTTTCTTCACTGGGGCTTCGGGGTGATGATGTGGCAGAGGTACAAATGCTACGGTGAAATCCTAGATGGATTCTAGATTTTGCCCGACAATCTTGTCATGGCTTTGGCCTTTTCAAGCACAGTGGATGGTTATATTATCCAGGAGTTCATCATTAATCCTGAACTTTGTTCCCTTTTGATTATACTCCTGATTTTGTGTTATTGCCTCTTAACCTGATAAGGATGTGTGATATTTGAGCACTGATATATGAGTTCCACTGTGAAAATCAGGACTGTCCAATTTTTCACTTTGATGGCATTCAGCCTCCAGCATGCTCTGACGTTGAACAAGAGAAGCGCTAGTTTAATGTGTATTACCATTTACACCCAGGCTTTGATGTGTACTACTGAGGGAGCAGAGTGGGTAAGACGGTCTATCCAGCCTGCTTCTGGCCCTGTGTCAAATTCTAATTCTCAGGTTTTTGTGTTTGCAATATGGAGATAGTTTCTTGTTTGGGGATTATTTGTGGGTCTCCTTTTTCCTATTGGGGAGCATGCTGAGTTGGTTGTAAGACATAAGGGTTGTGCAGTAGTTTTTTATATTGTCAAATCCTACGGTGCAGAAGGAGGCTATTCAGCTTATCAAGCCTGCACCAAAAACAACTCTTCCCAGACTCTATCCCCTTAACCCCACGTTGTTACCCTGATACTACAGGGCAATTCAGCATGGCTAATCCACCTAACTCACATCCTTGGACTGTGGGAGGAAACCAGAACACCCGGAGGAACCGCACGCATACATGGGGAGAATGTGCAAACTCC
The DNA here is from genome assembly GCF_965287045.1 of Carcharhinus amblyrhynchos. Classification (NCBI taxonomy): domain Eukaryota; kingdom Metazoa; phylum Chordata; class Chondrichthyes; order Carcharhiniformes; family Carcharhinidae; genus Carcharhinus; species Carcharhinus amblyrhynchos. Next base: position 122,668,633 of record NC_137325.1, read on the forward strand.
ACACAGACAGTCACCCGAGGCCAGAATTGAACCCGGGCCCCTTGCAACAGTGCTAATCACCATGCCACCGTGCCACCCCAAACTGTAATCCTTGCATTTTCACTGAGGGAGTATGTTTTTTGGTACCCTTCACTTTATTTGTAGATAAATAGTGCCAAAGCAGGGTGAGTCTTTATGTCACCATTGCATCTTTTGCAAAGTGCAATATATCTGTGTTCTTTGGTTACCCTTCTGCCATGGTTAGATAGAAATTGTTTCTGCCCATTTCCTCTCACACCTGCAATAAATCTCCTCTTACGCTTCTCTGTTCTAAGGAGAACAACTCCAGTTTTTCCAGTCTCTCCTCATAACTGAAATCCCTCATCCCTGGTAACATTCTAATAAACCTCTGCACAGAAACCCCTGCTTTACAGCATAGAATAATATGGAGATGCCGGCATTGGACTGAGGTAAAACACAAAGAAATCCCACAACACCAGTTTAAAGTCCAAACTAAAACTGGTGTTATGGGATTTCTTTGTGTTTTACAGCATAGAAAGCAGCCCTTTGGCCCATCATTTTTGTGCTGGCCATTGAGCACCTTTCTATTCTAATCCCATTTTCCAGCACTTCTTCCTAGCTTTGACTGCAATAGAGCTTCAAGTGCTCATCTAAATGCTTCTTAAATTTTGTGAGGGTTCAGACTAGGTGACGTTTCTACTTTGAGGACTGTCAAACTTTTAAGCTTCTCTTCTTTACCAATTCTTATCCTATCTGATATTGGTCCTTTACAGCTACATTGGGAGCATCCTGGTTAGTAAAGACAGATGTAAAGTACTCAATTTAGTATCATGTCCTCTACAAGAATATATCCTTTCTCATCACTAATCAGCCCCAGTGTTCCTCTCACTACTATTTTGCTACGTATGACCTTTGGACACATTTTTACATTAGCCACTAATCTATTCTTATATAGTAGTCCCTCCTACCAATCCAATATGCAGGAATGAATTTCCAGTGAATGAATCTGGGTGACATGGTGGCGCAGTGGTTAGCACAGTGCCAGGGACCTGGGTTCAATCCTAACCTCGGGTGACAGCGTGGAGTTTGCACATTCTCCCCGTATGGGTTTCCTCCAGGTGCTCTTGTTTCCTCCCACAGTCCAAAGATGTGCGGGTTAGGTTAATTGGCTATAGTAAATTGCCCCTTAGTGTCAGGGGGACTTGCAGGGTAAGTAGGTGGAGTTATGGGGATAGGGCCTGGGTGGGATTGTGGTCAGTGCAGACTCGACATTAACACTGCAATGAAGTTACGGTGAAATTGGCCTTGTCGCCACACTCTGGCGCCTGTTCAGGTCACTGTATCTAACCAGCAACTCTTTCTGGCCTTCTTCTGCACTGTAGGGATTCTATGGTTTGATTCTTTGAATGCATTCACACAATCCCACATTGGATTCTTTAGGTATATATTTTACACATGCAAAACACACATTACACAATAAAATTTCAAGGTCGTTTCTCTGCACACCCAACACGCTTGAGCATACTGCACATAACACAATTGGGAAATCTGTTGACATCCATTCATGCAACACGCACGACTCAGCAGAGCTGTGCTTTTATTAGTCATCCAGGAACGCCCAATAATTAAATCGTATATAATAAAACTGTGTGAAAGGATGTTTGGAGAGATATAGATGAAGTAATTTGTTTGCCTAAATGACTCAGTTAATACAGAGTTCATTGATGTCTCAACGTTAAGATAAGAATTCATTAGCTACTCTTGTCAAGGTGCAATGCATATTCTTGTAAAAACTTCCGGCTGTGATATTGCTTCTAAAAAGTGAACCCATAAGTAAATGTTGATAATATTTGCTAATCTTCTCCCAAGGAATGACTTGCTTTCCTTCTGCAAAACAGATGCTCAGAAAATGGATACTACAGAAAAGGTTAATTTATTGATTCAAATGGACGGAATTTTGCCCCCGTGTGTAATCTTACATTGAAACAAAATGAACAGGAGCAGTTGACAGTTGTAAAGTTGTGAAACAATAAGCAATTAGTTGCTGAAGGGTGAAGATTCATAAGTGTCGCAAGTGATTTGAGGTACAGGACTGGCCCTGGTTGAAGCTAATGTACTTGTCACAGATCAAATAGCATGTACTGGAACTCGATCAAATTATCACTAAGCTCAACAGAAATAGAAGGCCATCTGTTATACTGTTGTGGATTCTATCATGTGAGACAGTCGCACATTTACTCACATCTGATTTGCGTTATAGCATAAAGAAGTGTACTTGTGAACATCTGATGATTACTTGCGACATGACTTTCACTCAGACTGGACAAGTTTCACCTACTGGTTCAAAGGAATTTGCTTGTAACATTGAAACGTTGGCAAGCATTAAGCACAAAGGGCAGAACTCTCTTCAAAGTCGTGAAACGGGATTGGCACTTTGAAGATGACACTGCACAGAGTTTAGTTGATTGGATGGTGTGGCAGGTTCGGATACAGCTCTGGTTGCAAAAATTGAAGACATTTGGAACTCTGAAATAAAACCAAGGCATTTGGAGAAGGGAAAAATAAAAAGTCAGGGTAATTTTTTAACTGTGAACAATTCATCAGAATGTGGTCTACCTAAAACCATTTTGGTGGACATCATGTAGAGTGAATTTTTTTTTATATTTAAGGTACTGACAGACATGTGGGTATTCTTTCTCTTCTGGGTCCTGAGTTTTTGCCAGTCTCAACCAATAAAAGGTGTGCTATTCATATATCATCTTGCATACATTAAAGACATCCTTTGCGACCAATGGATATTGCAGCTGCAAGTAAAGAAGATAATTTAATCCCGCAAAAAAAGTAAATTAATGACTAGATATGTTGGTTGAGAGAAAATAGTTGATGGGATACCAGGGAACTCCTTGTTCTTCTTCAATAGTGTCACTTGAGAATGGCAGAGGGGCTGTTGTTGATACCTCTGACTCCCTCAGTATCACATTGCATTGTCAACCTAAAGTTATATGCTCAAGTCCACAGTCAGGGTTTGAAACCAAAACTTTCTAACTGAAAGTCTGGAAAGGCGCTACTATCTGAACTAGACTGATAGTCAGAATTGATCCTGAATCTGGCTAATGTACTGTTTTATTTCAGATCTGTGATCACCAAATATCTTAATTTAGTACACCATATTGAGCAATTGACATTTTAAATGCTTTGTCGATATAGGAACATAAGGACGTAAGGGCTAGGAGTAGGAGTAGTCCATTTGGCCTCTCGAGCCTGCTCTGCTGTTCAATAAGATCATGGCTGATCTTTTCATGCAGCCAACTCAATCTACACGCACTCTCACCAAAACACTTAGTTCCTTTACTGTTCAAAATCTATCTATCTTTGCCTTAAAAACATTCAACGAGGTAGCCTCTACTGTTTCACTGGGCAGGGTCTTCCACTGATTCACAACCCTTTGGGTGACGGAGTTCCTCCTCAACTCAGTCCTAAATCTGTTCCCCTTATTTTGAGGCCATGCCCCCTAGTTCTAGTTTCACTTGCCAGTGGAAACAACCTGCTATTTTATCTATCCCCTTTATAATTTTACACGTTTCTACAAGATCTCCCCTCATTTTTCTGAACTCCCCAGCCCCAGTCTACTCAGTCTCTCCTCATAAGAAACTCTCTCAACTCTGGAATCAACCTAGTGAATCTCCTCTGCACGCTATCCAGTGCAAGTATATCCTTTCTCAAGTTAGGAGACCAAAACTGTACATAGTACTCCAGATGTGGCCTCACCAGCCCTTATACAACTGCAGCATAACCTCGCTGTTTTTAAACTCCATCCCTGTAGCAATGAATTACAAAATTCCCTTTGCCTTCCTAATTACCTGCTGCACCTGCAAACCAACTTTTTGTGACTCATGCACAAGGACACCCAGGTCCCTCTGCACAGCAGGATGCTGCAATTTTTTACCATTTAAATAATCGTCCATTTTTCTGTTATTCCTACCAAAATGGATGACCTCACATTTATCAACTTGTATTCTATCTGCAAGACCCTTGCCCACTCACTTAAATTATCTGCATTCCTTTGCAGACTTCATGCACACTTCGCTCTACCACTTATCTTAGTGCCATCTGAGAACTTTGACACGTTACACTTGATCCCCCATTCCAAATTACTGTCCAAACACCGATGCCTGAGGCACACCACTAGTCACTAATTGCCAACCTGAAACACACCCATTTAAGAACATAAGAACATAAGAAATAGGAGCAAGAGTAGGCCATCTGGCTCTTCGAGCCTGCCCTGCCATTCAATAAGATCATGGCTGATCTGTCGTGGTTCAGTTCCACATTCCCGCCCTCTCCCCATAACCCTTAATCCCCTCTCTTATCAAAAACCCATCAACCTGCTTCTTAAAAATATTTAGCGAGGTAGCCTCCACCACTTCAACGGGCAGAGAATTCCAGAGATTCACCACCCTTTGAGTGAAGAAGTTCTTCCTCAACTCCGTTCTAAACCGCCCCCCCTTTATCTTGAGGCTGTGCCCCCTAGTCCTACTGTCCTTTCTGAGCGGGAAGAGTCTCTCCACCTCTATCCTATCCATCCCATTCATCATCTTATATGTCTCAATGAGATCTCCCTTCATTCTTCTAAACTCTAATGAGTACAAGCCTAGTTTATTCGGCCTCTCCTTATAGCTCAACCCCCTCAACTCTGGCATCAGCCTAGTAAACCTCCTCTGCACTCCCTCCAAGGCCAAAATATCCTTGCGTAAGTACGGTGCCCAAAACTGCACACAGTACTCCAGCTGCAGCCTCACCAATGCCCTATATAGCCTCAGCAAGACCTCCCTACTTTTATATTCAATCCCCCTCGCTATGAAGGCCAGCATCCCATTCGCCTTCCTGACCACCTGCTGCACCTGCAAGCTGGGTTTTTGCGACTCATGCACAAGGACCCCGAGGTCCCTCTGCACTGTCGCCTGCTGCAGTTTTTCTCCACGTAAGTACTAATCCTTCCTACCTTTATTCCTACCAAAGTGGACCACCTCGCACTTGCCAACATTAAATTCCATTTGCCAGTTCCTGGCCCATTCTCCCAGCCTATCTAGATCCTTCTGCAGACTCTCCACACCCTCCGCTAGCCCAGCTTCATAGTTTCTCCCACCCTTCTTTATCAATTTCTTTGTCAATCTTTGTTGACATTTAAACCTCTCCCAATCCTCTTCTCGCCCACTACTCTTAGCATTTACCCCCACTCTTTGCTTTCTGTTGGTTAACCAATCCTCTAGCCATTCTAATACATTACCCATAATGCCAGGCATGTTTTATCTTATGCAGCAGCCTTTTGTACGGCATCTTGTCGAATGCCTTCTGGAAGTCCACGTACACCATATCCACTAGTTCCTTGTTGCCCACTGCACTTGTAATGTCCTCAGAGAATTCCAGTAAATTCATTAAACATGACCTGCTTTTCATGAACCCATGCTGTGTATTCCCAATGGGACAATTTACATCCAGATTTCTCACTATTTCTTCTTTGATGATAGATTCAAGCATTTTCCCTACTACAGAAGTTAAGCTAAGCGGCCTATAGTTACCCACCTTTTGTCAACCTCCTTTTTTAAACAGCGGCATCACATTTGCTGTTTTCTAACCTGCAGGAACCACCCCAGAGTCCAGCAAATTTTGGTAAATCACCACGAAAGCATTTGCTATTTCTCCTGCCATCTCCCTTAGTACCGTGGCATGCATTCCATCAGGGCTAGGAGACTTGTCTACCCTTAACCCCATTAGCTTGCTCAACACTCCCTCTTTAGTGACAATGATCTTTAGTGAATCTGATATAATATCAGGTTCTACCCTTATTATTTGAACAAGGGTACTCGCCAGAGTCGACTAAATGACCAGATGCTCACAAAGTAGCACAGACAGAGAACTTGAATAACAAAGCATTTGTAGCCATTGAATAAATTCCATTTTCAAAACATGGTAGAACAATGGGGGAAAACTTCCACTATGTTGTTGGAATGGCATAATTCCTACCAAGGCACTGTAGAAGCTAATTTCCAGTACTTGGTATGATCTTGAGAATTGACCATTTTAATAACCAGGATATCTGTGTACAGTCCAATGGAGGCATAGACAAAAATTCAGTTAAAGTTTATTTATTATTAGTCACAAGTAGGCTTACATTCACACTGCAATGCGGTTATTGTGAAAATCGCCTGGTCGCGAAATTCCGTCGCCTGTTCGGGTACACTGAGGGAGAATTTAGCATGTCTTTGGGAGGAAACCGGAGAACCCGGAGGAAACCCACGCAGTCATGGGGAGAACGTGCAGACTCCGCATAGACAGTCACCCAAGCAGGGAACCAAATCTGGGTCTCTAGCAGTGTGAGGCAGCAGTGCCAACCATTGTACCACTGTGCTGCCCCAGACACTTAGGTAGATAGCTGATAAACTGGAGAGGTACTGACACAAGTAAGAGAGGGGATTAAGGGTTATGGGGAGAGGGCGGGAATGTGGAACTGAGCAGCGACAGATCAGCCATGATCTTATTGAATGGCGGGGCAGGCTCGAAGGGCTAGATGGCCTACTCCTGCTCCTATTTCTTATGTTCTTATGTTCTTAAGTACAAGAACTTTCGTGGTCAAATTATTTGCCTGCTTATTTGAATAATAATTGATTTAAAATGGATGTAATTTATTGAGGTGAACGAAAACTGACATGAGCATTCAGCTTACAACCTTCAGCATCAGAAGAGACACAATCAGGTAAAAAAAAAGGCACGTGGCTTACATGACTCATGGGCAACTTAATTGCAAATTCATCAGTCTTTCTGTCATTGTTTTCAAGAATTTTGATTGTGGCAGGAGATGCTATCACGAGAAAATAAAAGGCCATGCCCAAGGAGAAGAAGAAAGAACCTCCAAAATGCAAACCTTGAGCATTTCTGGAGGAAACTGAAGTCAGGAGGCCTCTGGGTGCCCATGTAGCAAACCTCTCAGAAGTATCACTCGTTCCTAGTGAGGTTGGTGGCGCTGGCATTGACAGCCAACTGCCTCACATCCCAACACTGCCGAGCGGTGCCAGGAAAAAATCAACTTCACCAGAATAGAAAAGGCAACACATTGGATATCCATCCTTTTCCTGCTGGCCCATTTTGGGAAACAGGACACTTTTTTTCCCTCTTAAAGCAACTGTTGCACATCTAACCTTTCCCACTGCACTCTAAGTTAGGGGAGCTGTTGCTCAGGATCTTACAGTTTGGCTCCCTCGGCCCCCTAACAGCAAGTACCCACATGCACTGCTCACAACACTTCACTCCACTTTAATAGATTCATCCATGTGTTACAAGCAGTTATAACACATTATTTTGGAACTTAATTAATAAGCTCTAACATGCCGTTCGGTGTACTTCCACCAACCGCTGACCTTCCTCATTCACACAATCTTCAAACAGGAGAAAATGACTTACTGTGTCATCAGAGGCCCCCAGAGGAGTACACCCAACATGAAACAAATGACTCCCTGTGATGAGAAGACAAAGAGCACATGAGATGGCGTACCAATCTTGTTGTGAAAGGTAACAAAGCTGGGGGCAACACTATGCTGTCACCCTGGCTTTCCTGTAAAGCTCTAGGCAGATGGTTCTCATCGTCTTCTCTGCTTACTGAATCCTGGGGAGATGTCACTGACTCATTCTTTGGTCCTGCCCTCAGCCCCTCTTTCATATGGATCCACCACAACGGTGGCAGAGGGTAGAGGGTGCAGAGAGGTGAAAGCAGATGAGGCAGAGGAGAAATAGGAGCAGCAGGGAGGGGATTATTTACTGGTTAATCGTGATGATAATGAAGAGGTAAGAATGGTCAGCATTCCCCCTCTCTCAACAAGTTGCGTTTCCCATTTCAAACACCAGCTGGCTATTAATCCCTTCCCCTGTTTGCCTAAAAGGCTATTCCTATCCAATTTCATTCCATTTCAATAGTTTTCCCTCAGCTGTAATTCCCATCCACATCCCACCCCCCACCAACTATACTGTACCTCGCAATTCCATGATTGAATCCCCCATCTCTGCTGATCAAAGTTACTTTTTGTCACCATACTCTGTTGTGCTCCCCTCTCTCTTTATCCACTCTTTATTTCTTTCACCTCAGTGCATTTTCTGTCTCCAGGCACTATCTCCTCCTGCTCCTCTTCTTCTGTTCCCCTCTGCACTCCCCTGTCCTCTTTGTCCCTCACTACCCTCACATTCCCCTCCACTTCCTCCCCTTCCAATGCCCAACATTCCCTGCTCCTCCAGGTTAGCTCATTCACCCTCTGTGACCTGAAAAATTTCAAAGTGGTCTCCCCTATCCTTGTGCAATGCCATGGGAGACCTACAGGAATAAAGTGAAACTAATATCAGAGACAAAGACAGGAGGAGGCATTTAATGATCTCCTCCATGGTGAGCTTGGAAGTACAATAAGTAGTTTCACAACACCAGGTTAAAGTCCAATAGGTTTAGCTGATAGCATGAGCTTTGAGTGTTACCCCTTCACCTGGTGAGTGAAGAGTTTGGTTCACAAACAGGGCATATATAGACACAGTTACAAGATAATGGTTAGAATGTGAGTCTTAACAGGTAATCAAGTCTTTACAGGTGCAGACAATGTGAGTGGAGAGAGGGTTAAGCACAGGTTAAAGAGATGTGTATTGTCTCCAGCCAGGACAGTTAGTGACATTTTGCAAGCCCAGGCAAGTCGTGGGGATTATAGATAATGTGAGATGAACCCAAGATCCCTGTTCAGGCTGTCCTCATGTGTGCAGAATTTGGCTATCAGTTTCTGCTCAGCGATTCTGTGTTGTCCTGTGTCATGAAGGCTGCCTTGGACAACACTTATTCAAAGATTAGAGGCTGAATGCCCTCGACTGCTGAAGTGTTCCCCGACAGGAAGGGAACATCCCTGCCTGGTGATTGTCGAACAGTGTTCATTCATCTGTTGTCGTAGCGTCTGCATGGTCTCCCCAATGTATCATGCCTCGTATCAGGTAGACAACGTTGGCCGAGTCACGAGAGTATGTACCGTGTACCTGATGGATGGTGTTCTTGCATGAGCTGATGCCATCTGTGTCGATGATCTGGCACGTCTTGCAGAAGTTTCTGTGGCAGGGTTGTGTGGTGTTGTGGTTACTGTTCTCTTGGAGGCTGAATAGTTTGCTGCGTACAATGGTCTGTTTGAGGTTGCGCGGTTGTTTGAAGGCAGGAAGCGTAGGTATGAGAATGGCCTAGGCGAGATGTTCGTCTTCATCGATGACATGTTGAAGGCTCAGAAGATGTCGCAGCTTCTCTGCTCCGGGGAAGTACTGGGTGACGAAGGGTACTCTGTCCGTTGTGTTCTGAGTTTGTCTTCTGAGGAAGTCAGTGCAGTTTTTCACTGTGGCACAGAACTGTCAATCAATGAATGAGTCAAGTGCCATATCCTGTTCTTACTAGGCGTCTTTCAGCGTCCGTAGATGTTTGTTGCGATCCTCCTCATCTGAGCAGATCCTGTGTATACGGAGGGCTTGCCCATAGGGGATGGCCTCTTTAACTTGTTTAGGGTGGAAGCTTATGTTCTTGTGACTCGGTCAACATTTTCTACCTGATACTCTGCAGGAAAGGATGTCCCGAGGCATGGTGCATTGGGGAGACCATGCAGACATTACGACAACGAATGAATGAACACTGCTCGACAGTCAAAAAGCAGGAGTGTTCCCTTCCTGTTAGGGAACACTTCAGCAGTCAAGGGTATTCAACCTCTGATCTTTGGGTAAGCATTCACCAAGGCAGCCTTCATGACACACAACAACGCAGAATCACTGAGCAGAAACTGATAGCCAGGTTCTGCACACATGAAGACCGCCTGAATTGAGACCTTGGGTTCATGTCATACTATCTGTAACCCCCACGACTTGCCTGGGCTTGCAAAATCTCACTAACTGTCCTGTCTGGAGACAATACACACCTCTTTAACCTGTGCTTAACCCTCTTTCCACTCACATTGTCTGCACCTGTAAAGACTTGATTACCTGTAAAGATTCGCATTCCAACCATTATCTTGTAATTGAGTTGGTGTCTATATATGCTCTGTTTGTGAACCAAACTCTTCACTCACAAGGAGGGACAATGCTCTGAAAGGTGGTGCTACCAAATAAAACTGTTGGACTTTAACCTGGTGCTGTCAGACTACTTACTGTATCTTCCCCAGTCCAATGCCGGCAACTCCACATCATGAGTTTGGAGGTGGAAGAGCAGTTAATCAAATAGGAGGGTAGTGAGTGGGGGCCCCATTACCCCGGTTTATTCCATGGCAAAAGGCTCTTGGACGACCCATCGCTGAGGCAAGCACGGATTTCAGCTCAACTTTTTCAACCCAATGAAAACTAGAATAATTGGGACTGATTCTCCAATCGCGACCCGTAACTTTTCTGGCGGGTTGGGCCGGGAGATGTGAATGTTGGCCATTTCGCGGATTTCCCATGCACATCTCCCAACCGGAGAAAAATGGCATCACCAGGAACCCGCAGAAAGCTGGCGGGACGTCGGTTTGCATGACTTTACATACCTTAGTATGCCATTATCACAATCCACATGGCAATCTTCACCCACATTTGTGTTTCCCACTGCTTTGGCGTGGCGCAGCGGTTAGCATTGTTGCCTCACAGTGCCAGGGACCTGTGTTTGTTTCCTGGCTTGGGTCAGTGTCTGTATGGAGTTTGCAAGTTCTCCTGTGTCTGCGTGAGTTTCCTCCAGGTTCTTTGGTTTCCTCCCACAGTGCAAAGATGTGTGGGTTAGGTGGATTGGCCATGCTAAATTGCCCCTTAGTGTCTGGGTGACTAGCTAGGGTAAATGCATAGGGTTATGGGGATAGGGCCTGGGTGGGACTGTGGTTGGTGCAGACTCGATGGGCCAAAAGGCCTCCTTCTGCACTGCAGGATTCAATGATTCAATGAACAATATCACTTTGGCATGAATCAGATTAGGTATATAAAAGTCTCCACCTAGTGTGGCAGCCTTGAACTGGCGTGAGGTGGTAAGTGCTGCGAGTGGAGCATGGGGGATGTTGCAGGCAGGCCCTGGAGATGCCTGGTGGCCTTTCTCCTGCTGTCTTCAGGTGTTGGCCCATGGACCAGTGATATCTGGCTGGGCTGGGTGGGGAAGGGTTTCTATTTCCTCACAACTGGGTGAGTTTCCATCAGGGAGTCTCACTCACCCCCCTTCCCCACCGGCAGCACTGTAGCGCCGTGTGAGAGGCAGGCTTGAGGGCTCTGCTCCTCCCCCCCCACCAGGCAGCGCTGTAGCGCAGTGTGGGAGGCAGCCTCAAGGGCTACAACTCACCGTTCCCACCCTCTCCCCGGGCAGTACTGTAGCACAGTGTGGGGGCCTCGAGGGCTCCTGCTCCTCCCCCCCACCAGGCAGCGCTGTAGCGCGTGTGAGAGGCAGCCTCCAGGGCTCCCACTTACCCTCTCCCTCCAGGACACTTTGCAGTGGCATTATCTTGCTGTGGGGTGTGGTCAGGGACTCGACTGGGTGCTGATGTTCTGGGGTGGGGGAGGAGTGTACCATGTGCTGACTGAGGCCTAACCAGATGAAGCAGCTGCTGTTCCAGGCCGAGGTGCAGAGGTTCAGACATGGACTGCATGGAATCTGTTGTCACTGGGCGCACATCTGGTTCTGCTTTGCAGTCTGTCCCTGCTCTGTGTAATGGACCAGCAACACATGCCTGTAACAGATGCTACAGTTGCACACATAGCAATGGCTCAAGGGAGCACATTGCTCACGGCTGCACACCGACCTGCATAATCTGTACCAGCATTTGTCATGATGGGAATCTCACACAACCCTAATCGGGCCACGCATAGCACCATGGATCGTGTGGGGTTGTCTGTTCCCACAAGTGGGGGTTCTGGCCCAAGTGAGGGATTGGGGTGGCGCTGGGTCTATGCAGCCAATGAGAATAATCCATCGTTCTATATTCTTTCCAAACCCCACTGTGCAGATGGATCTCGGTTTGCTTGATCTGGAGCTGGCCATGATGGTGGCAGCAGGGGTGGAGGAGGAGGAAGGAGACGGCTCAGGAGGTGGCGGGCATGGAGAGACCACCACAGGAGCAGCCACCACCAGACCCTCAGAAAGGAGGGCAGGGAGCTGCCACTGAGGGCCAGGAGGTGGGTGGGCAGGCTCCTGAGAGGCTGCAGAGAAGGTGCTGAGGGCAAGAGGTACAGAGCGCGCAATTCCTTCAAGGCCCTCTTAGAGGAGATGTGCTGTTGCTGGCTGCACCTATCCAAGACCACAGTGCATCACATTTGTTAGGTGTTTTCACACCTGGCACCTCAGGGGAGGGGTAGCCACGCTCTCCCTGTGGATGTGAAGGTGACGGCTGTCCTCAATTTCTATACCTCCAGATCATTCCAGGCTCCCAGTGGTGACCTAGCTGGGATCTCCTAGGCCTGCGTGCATAGGTCACAGATACCCTGCATGCCCAGGCAGGGCAGTTCATTCATTTCGATGTGGGCATTGCACAGCAGGAGACCCAGGCTCTCACCTTTGCATCCATCGCTGCGATCCCCAATGTGCAGGGAGCAGTGGACGGGACACACATCGCCTTGCGGGCCCCACTTGCAGGGACGCAGGGATTTTTGAACAGGAAGGAGTACCACTCCCTGAACATCCAGGATGCACATCGAAGGTGGAGGTGACCAGCTGTGATGCACGCCCTGTTGCCTGTGATGCCCTTGGCAGACGTCCCCTGGGTGGCTGGGACCTGGAGGGCCGCGGCTGACTTGCGGATGGCACTGTTTCGGTGCCACCCTGTTCATCTCGCTGGCCCTGACATGCCCCGGTGTGATGAAGGGAGGAAATCAGTTGGTTTCGGGACGTCTGGGATCTCCTGGGTGGAAGACCCTGGCATGGGCTCAAACCCTTCCTCTGCCTTTGGCGTGTTTAGATACTCCAGGGACATTCCATGGGATGCCATGGTAGCTGGACTGAGCTCCAGAAGCTCTGGTGACACACGGCTCTGCCAGTCCTGGATGCGTCTGCCCCATGATGTGTGATCCCTCAGCCCTGGCCCTCTGAGACTGGGCCAAGCTCCGGAGCCCCTTCGCTACAGCATTCTGTGAACGAGCCAGGCTCTGGAGCCCCTCAGCAGTAACCCTCTGAGCCTGGGCTAAGTTATCGAGGCTCACAGCCATGGCCTGCTGTGTCTCCAGAATGCCAGTGAGAGCCCCAGCATGGCCAGCAGTGTCTCCCACAAGCCCCTGACACCCTTTGCTATCGAACTCTGTGCCTCCTGAATGCCGGAAACACATTCGCTAGTGGCCCATTGTGTCTCCAGGATGGCCTGGACCCTGTCACCCATGAGGACAGACCCCTGAGCGACACTTTCCACTGCGGTCACCACCCTTGCAGCGTTGGCCTGGGTCTCATGCTGTTTCGAAACCACATCCTGCAACTGCACTCTGTTTGATTCCCTTAAACTGCCTTGCAGTCATAGCATGGTTGCTGACAGCCCTTCCACAACTCCCCGGGTTTCTTGATGCATCTCCACCAGTCTTGGGAGGAACACACCCAGAGGCCCGGCAGCTCGCTTGGGCACAGCTGAATCCTGGTCCCTGGCAAGCCTCCATGTGCCCGAGCCCTCGGATGTGCCCACCTCCACCTGATGTGCATCAGTGTCTGTGATGTCTGTCAGTTCGTGACCCAGAAGCCTCAAAGCTAAAGGTTACCACCGTGGAGACCGTCACTGTGTTGGTGGGTTGTGTGGCACATGCCGGTGACACTTTAGTGGTGCTGCCCTCAGAGGATTCCTCAGTGCCTCCTTCCGAGGCGTCATCCTGGGGGATGTGGGCAGTTTGCTCCGAAGCAGCGGGGGTGGCTGCAACACCTGTAGGGTCGGGTTCTTCTGGGTCCAGAGCTGTAAAAAAGAACACACCTTAGGGAGATGGAGGCAAAACATTCCATGCAGCATTGCACTTACTTAGAGGAGAACCCAGGTTGAGGGTGCACTTCTGCTCACTTGCATGGTGTATGTCGACTTGGCTGTCATGACCAATTGGGAAGGCCCATCAGCCCCTGCCAGCTCCATGGCATGTTGTATGTCTGACCTGTGTTGTTTCCCATGCATTGTGGATGTTCTTTTCCTGTGGGAGCAGAAGGTGGATTACAAGCATTAGGATTGCAGTTTTATGCGTGCCTGTGTCTTGGGCATTGCGCTTACAGTTGTGTGGAAAGCAATCACCATTGACGGGTGCTCATTGAGAGGTGAAGGGAAGGGAGTAGATTCTGTTCCTGGGGGAAGGGTAACTTGTTGCGTGCTTTTCAGGTGTTCTCAGCAGTGTTTAAGATCCATGCCCAAACATGTGCGGGGTTCCAAGTGGGATGCTCACTCACCCTTGCTGGTCGAAGACGGTCGTACATTTGTTTGTGACACTGCCGGCCAGAGCGCGGTGTCTGGCTTCTGGCATTCACCAGTTCTGCCACCTCCTTGCACCTCTTGGGTTAGGACCCTGGCCAGGGAACAGATGATGATGCCACTCCTCCATCTAGCAGGTACTCCTGCTCTGCCTCTGAAAAACTGAGAGCAAGTTTCTGCGCAGCCATCTTTGTGGCGTGACTGGCTGTGTGTCCATTCCTGCAACTTATGTACAGCTCTGACTTATTAGGGGAGTGCAGGCACAGTGAGTGTGGCCAGTCAAGGGCCCATTGGCAACAAATGCGTGTGAGAGATTTTGAAGGCTGTATTCAGTTGAATGTCCTGCATCCCTTGGGGTGCTGATTGTCTGCCATTCAATAGGCTGCTGTGTCCAGAGGGGGTGCAATACTCAGGGCTCCTAATCGATTAGCTGATGGATCCGGGAGTGGGGTGCAATACTCAAGGCTCCCATTCAAGTGCAGGAATGATCACAGGCTGGGGTTGTACATGTCAGCACAACGCTAATTCTCTGCAGACCAGCAGTGAGGACAGTATGTTCAAGGGATGGAGAGATTGGATACCCGCATTATCTGGATCCATGGGGGCATGAGGTGAGTGGGCGGCTGCGTCTGTGTGTGGGGGGGAGACGGGGAGGGGGGGAGTGATTCTGCATGGGGGGAGATGGGGCCAGCCAGCGATGAGGCCAGCAATGTGTGTCATAGGGTTGTGAGCGCCAGCAATGAGACCAGCAATGTTATGGGGAAGGGGAAGCGATTGTGGGGGGCCAATGATGAGGCCAGCAATGTCTGTGGGGAGGTTGTGGGGGCCAGTGACTTCTGTGGGGGGGTTGTGGGGCCCAGCAATGAGGCCAGCGATGTCTGCGGGGTTTGAGGGCAGTGATATGCATACTGGGAGGCCTTATCAGCAATCAGCCAGTGATGTGCGCCCACCGATGTGCGCCCAGCGATGTGAGCATGTGCAGGTTCCTGCTCATCCTGCCGATTTCAGGCTCTTTGGCACAAATTGGTCCTGCCCCTGGATTTTTAATGATGTTCACAATTGTGGGCGCTGCAGTGCACAGAGTGCGGAGATTCAGGTCTGAAGCTGCACTGAGAAAACAGTCGTGATCTAGAACAGTAGTAATACAGTAATAATACAGTATTATTGTCACATTCAGTGAAAAGTATTGTTTCTTGTATGCTATACAGACAAAGTATACTGTTCATTGGGAAGGAAAAGAGAGGGTGCAGAATGTACTGTTACAGTCATAGCTAGGGTGTAGAGAAAAGATCAACTTAATGCGAGATAGGTGCTTTTAAAAGACACACAGCAGCAAGGAAAAAAGTGTTCTTGAGTTGGTCGGTATGTGATCTCAGATTTTGAATCTTTTTCCTGACGGAAGAAGGTGGAAGAGAGAATGTCCAGTGTGTGTGGTGTCCTTGATTATGCTGGCTTGTTGCTGGATTATGCTGGTTTGTTCCTAATATAGTTCTGATAGTACCAACGAAGTGCTCATGCCAAACTATGTGGGAATGGGATTATAAAACAGACATTTTTAGTAAATTGCCCTAAAATAGAGATATTCAAGAGGCTCAAAGTCAAATTTAAACATGTTAAAAATTAAAGATGTAATCCCAAAGGACCTCTCAATGGTTAGAATATAAAGGTATTATTTTCTGCCTAATGTAACATGGAGACTACCAATTACCATAATATGAAATTAATCAAATGCTTTTTGGATTAGAGCAGAAACAATGAATTTATAATTCCAGAATTGTAAGTTTGAATAAACATCACAGTCTAATCTAACCATCCCCACAGATGGGCACACATATGGCAGATACAATTCAATGCAGAGAGGTACAAAGTGTTGTGTTTTGGCTGGAGGGAGGAGGAGAGTTCATATAAACTAAAAGTAACCATTATAAAGAGGGTCATGAAAAAAGACCTGGGGTGATATGTAGAACATAGAACATAGAACATTACAGCACAGTACAGGCCCTTCGGTCCTCGATGTTGTGCCAACCAGTGGAACCAATCTATTGACCCTCTAACCTAAACTATTCCAATATTATCCATATGCCTTTCCAATGACCATTTGAATGCCCTTAAAGTTGGCGAGTCCACAACTGCTGCAGGCAGGGCATTCTATGCCCTTACCATCCTCTGAGTAAAGAACCTACCTCTGACATCCGTCCTATATTTATCACCCCTCAGTTTAAAGCTATGTCCCCTTGTGTTAGCCATCACCAACTGAGGAAAAAGACTCTCACTGTCCACCCTATCTAATCCTCTGATCATCTTGTATGCCTCAATTAAGTCACCTCTTAACCTTCTTTTATCTAACGAAAACAACCTCAAGTCCCTCAGCCTTTCCTCACAAGATCTTCCCACCATACCAGGCAGCATCCTCGTAAATCTCCTCTGCACCCTTTCCAACGCTTCCACATCTTTCCTATAATGAGGTGACCAGAACTGTACGCAATACTCCAAGTGCGGCCACACTAGAGTTTTGTACAGCTGCAACATGATCTCATGGCTCCAAAACTCAATCCCTCTACCAATAAAAGCTAACACACCGTATGCCTTCTTAACAAGTCTATCAACCTGGGTGCCAACTTTCAGGGATCTATGCACATGGACACCGAGATCTCTCTGCTCATCCACACTACCAAAAGTCTTTCCATTAGCCCAATACTCTGTAATCCTGTTACTCCTTCCAAAGTGAATCACCTCACACTTTTCCGCATTAAACTCCATTTGCCACCTCTCAGCCCAGCTCTGCAGCTTATCTATGTCCCTCTGCAAACTGCAACATCCATCCGCACTGTCCACAACTCCTCCGACTTTAGTGTCATCCGCAAACTTATTAACCCATCCTTCTACACCAATGTACACAAGTCTTTAAAGGTGGCAGGACAAGTCGAGAAGGTTGTTAAAAAATAATGAGTCCTTGGCATTAATATAATGCACTAAGGTGGGGCAGTTAGGCTAAACCTTTGTGAATCACCTATTAAGCGCTAATTTACAAATCTGGGCACCGCATTTTTGGAAGGATGTCAAAGTCTTAGAGAGGCTGCAGAGAAGATTTATTAGCATGGTATCAAGGGTGAAAGATTTTAGTTATGAGAATTCTCGAAAAAGGCTGGGGCCTTTCACACCAGAGAAGACTGAGAAGAGATTTAATAAAAGTACACAAAATTACGAAGGATTTTGATAGATTAAGTGACAATAAAGTGTTTTCAACGGCAGAAGGGTCAATACCAGAGGACACAATTTTAAAATAATTGGCAGAAAAACCAGAGGTAAGATGAGATTTTTTGTAATGTGGTACTTGTTGTGGTCTGGATGCATTTCATGAAGAGGCAATGGAAACGGATTCAATATTCAAACGGAACAGGGTAAATACCTAAAGGGGGAAACTTGCAGAGCTACATGAGGAGGATCATTTAGATAGCTCTTTCAGAGAATTGCCACAAGCATGATCTGTATCATTCTATGATTCCTACTGTACATATTCTTCTATTCAGCATTATAAACTCTCTTTACTTTCAAAATATATCTGAGTTCCTGGAATTCCTTTTTATGAAAGAATGAGCAGAATTTAATGACGACTATTGGATTGGGAAAAGCTGGGCTGAGTTAATCCGAGCAGAACGGTCAAAATCAGGACAGTGGATTCAGAATTTAAAATATTAAGTCAGTGGCCTTACAGTGGTGGGTTAAGCTTTGCCCCATCCTGGGGAGGACTCCAACTTGCATACTAATTTGAATACTAATTATGTTAAAATGTTTGAAATTAAATTCCAAGATTAACTTGATGGCATTTGGGAATCTCATGGCACCCGGTTCACAGTTATTAAAATGGAGAAGTGGTAGAAGGCTCCAGGGCATTCTATGGTTCTATGGCAGATTAGAGAATAGGGTTGGAGCAAGGAGGAGTGGAAGAGGGCTTTGAGGGGGTACAAAAGGGTTGGGGTTGATAGTGGATGTTTGCAGTGTGGGATGAGCCTGGCATTTTGGGTGTAGTTGGGTGGGGTTGGGGAAGTCAGTGAAGTTAAATAAAATGAGGGGTTTAAAGGGGAGGGTTCAATATTGTTGGGTAAAACACAGGGTGCTGGCTGGAGAGGGAATGTTCAAAGTCCAGGAGGTATTTATTTTGGTGGGGAGGAGGCCAGGTCCAGCCTGAGATAGAAATTTTCAAAGGTCTTGTATGGCAAGCCATGGAATCCAACTGAAATTCTAAAGATGACTTGGAAAGGGTCTAAGATCAGGAGAGGAATCTCAATAGGGAGGGGGTTGGGTTTCAGTGGAGAGAGATGGTTTGCCCACTACCACAATGAAAGGGTCCAGAGCAATGGAACAGGTTTAAGAGTTCCAGACGGGAGGCACACAGTGATGTTGGGAGGGTCAGTGGTGATGGGGCAAGGTCGTAGGTGACAGGGGGAATAATGGTTCACAGATTGTGAGGCAAGGGTCACCCTGGGTAGAACTGGCCATTTTCAGAAAGTACTGTAAGAAGTCTCACAACACCAGTTTAAAGTCCAACAAGTTTATTTGATAGTAAACCCACAAGCTTTCGGAACGCTGTTCCTTCATCAGGTGAAAATGTTTCTCTGCTGACAAAGGAACAGTCTTCCGAAAGCTTGTGGGTTTACTATCAAATAAACTTGTTGGACTTTAACCTGGTGTTGTGAGACTTCTTATTGTGTTTACCCCTGTCCAACGCCGGCATCTCCACATCATTTTCAGAAACTCACTTGTATCTGCCAGGAGTGTAGATCCTTGTGGGAGGAGGCCAGGTAATGTGAATTGAGTTTTGGGTATGGACAATGAGAGGAATGGAAAATCTCACTGCTTGGCAGATGAATGGAAGTAAGCCATGGGCACACATGTTCTCATGTCACTGTCTGCCTTTTCACACAGTTAATTTGGTGGAATACCTATCATGCATCCAATATTGCTGTAACCTCAGACGCAGAAGTCAATAACTGAGGTTGCAAAGCTAGCTGCAGGCAGCACCAGAGGGAGGATGGTCAGGAGGCAGCCATTCAGAGAAGGTGGAAGAGAAGAAGGTTACTGGTGCGGCAACACATCTTCAGGATGCTGCCACATGGACTTGGTGGCAACCCCATGCCAATGACTCTCAAAGTGATTGTGGTGCTATCTTTTATCACCACTGGCTGCTTGGAGGGGCTGCATAGCAACACATGGCATTTTTGCAGGCTGCCACACACAGCTATATCAAAGAGGTGACCATTGCCAGCTTCCCTATGGCAAATAGCTCATCAGGTCCATCACAGCCAGGTGACCAGGATAATGGGCTTTGCAGCTATTGCTAGTTTTCCTGGAGTGCAAGGGATAATTAACTGCAATTGTGTTGCAAGTGGAGTTCCCTGGGAACAGCCAGGGGCATATATCAAACACAAGAGCTTCCAACCTCTAAACATCCAACTGGTTTGTGAGACAGGCAAAGAATCATGCAGGTCTGTGCTTGTTTCCCAGTCAGCTCTCGTGATTCATATCCTGTGGAACTCGCAACTTCTTGAGCATTTTGAGATCCCTGCCCAGATAGACACTTGGATCCTGAGTGAAAAGGGCTTTCCCCACCCGATTTGGTTGTTGAAACCAATGAGGGAATCCACAGTGCAGAGGAAGAGCGCTACAATGCAATCCACACCACCACCAGAGCCACCATCAAACGAACCATAGGCATGTTGATCATGTGTTTCCACTGCCTTGAAAAGTCTGGAATGGGCTCCACAATACGCAACACTCAGGATAGTCTTAATATGTTGTACAACACAGCCATGCAACAGAGTGGACACTTGTATCAGGATGACAGGGAAGAACACCCCTCCTCAGATGAGGATAAGCATCAGGAAGAAGGCATGGATATACATGAGCCTCGAATGGATGCCAAGGCTAGGGAGAGATGTATCAGAAATACAAGGGACAAATTCATGAGATTGAGGACCTACATGGACATTCTCCCATTGCCAGGATAGGTTTGCCTCTTTAGGATGTCAATCAACCCCCATCAGCCTCCCCCACAGGATTTAACTATGAACTTGTGTCCTCCACCACCTAGAAACACAAAGCAAAGTGGATGTCTGCTATGGAATGTAACCCTGGACAACTGATGCACCAGTGGGTATATGTCAAACAACCTATAATGACCAAAATCTCAGACCCTGTTCCACCATTACAGGTCCTTGATTTCACATAAGGCAGTTCAATTGTCCCTGTGGAACATAATATTACACAATCTCCTTACAACCTCATAGAGTGTCTGCAGAGCCTACGCATTTCTTTATGTCAGTGATGATACTGTGCCTTTAACAAATATGTATAAATAATTTTTTGTAAGGGGTATGTTTAGAACTCAGATCTGTTTTACAGATGCCAATTTGTCTCATAAAACCTTTAAATTGGTAGCTGGGAGCATATTTTAGACCTGGGGTATTTGTTATAAGCGGAGCTAATGCATTTGTGTTTACTTGGGTCTCCCCTGGAAGTTTCAATGTAGAAGTTTGATTCAGTTGATTGACAGGGACAGAGTTATGTGTTTAGTGGGAGGAGCTAAGCTTGCAGGGAAGAAATACTGCTTTAGTTTAATTTTAAAATATAACCAATTGCTGTTTGGGCTTCCAGAAGAAAACACGTGTCTCTCTCTGTCTCTCTCTTTCCAGTGGTGTTCTGGAAGCTCCAGTTAACCTAAGATAAGCAAGTATACCTGTGCTAGCTAATTTTAAAGAGGAGTTTAATTCTATGAGGAATATTGCTTGAATTGGATCTCAAAGTGATAGATTAGCAGTTTTGTTCAGTTGTCAATAGTTAAACTAATTAATTTGTTCTAATTAAGTTGTTAAATAAAATTTATTTAGATAAAATCTTGCTGGTTTGTCAGTAGAATTGTGTCTGGATTGAAACATCTCATATTCACACTAATGCTAAAATAGAAAATTTCTGGGGTTTAGTCTGATTTCATAATATACATTGGGGTTTCTGATCTGGTACCCTAACATGTCGCATGGACTGTTGACCATCTAAATGTACACACGTGAACATTAAATAAGGACTAATCACAAACACACAATACCATCGTCTCTTACACAATAAGGCAGATGGCTGACATTCCCTTACAAGGCATCAATGAGTGTCAACCATGAGGCACATAGTAGAGTTGGGTCTCTAACTAATCAATTGTCTAAAAATGATAATGATACACACATGAATAAAGTGGGAACAATATATTGTGCAATATTTACGTGTGACAGAATGAATTTCATGAAAATGCCTGTGCCTCTTTTGTTGTATTATAAATTTCTTTTCCTGACAGTGCATCACAGTGTGAACCTGACTTCAGCAGCTGAGGTACAAAGAAGTTGATAAAGAAAGGAAGGATAGACTATGAAGCTAAACTAGCACTAAATATAAAAAAGGACAGTAAGAGTTTTTAAAATATATAAAGAGGAGGAGGCTGGCTAGAGTGAATGTTGGACCCTTAGAGGATGAGAGGGGGATTTAGTGGTGGGAGATGAGGAAATGGCGGAGGCCTTAAATAAGTTTTTTGCCTCGGTCTTCACGAAGGAGGACGTGAATAGTTAGCTGGATATTAAAGATAGAAGGATGGTAGGAGTTGAGGGCCTGAATGTGATTACTGTCACTAGAGAGGTAGTGCTCAATCGACTAGCGGGACTGATGGTAGACAAGTCCCCAGGACCGGATGGAATGCATCCCAGGGTTCTGAAGGAAATGGCAGAGGTGATAGTAGATGCCTTAGTGATTATTTACCAAACTTCGCTGGATTCCGGGTAAGTGCTGGAAGATTGGAAAATGGCTAATGTTACACCTCTGTTTAAAAAAGGTAGCAGGAAAGGGCAGGGAATTATAGGCCGGTTAGTTTAACGTCTGTTGCTGGAAAAATGCTGGAATCCATCATCAAAGAAGAAATAGCGAGGCACCTAGAGAAGAATTGTTTGATAGAGCAGACGCAGCACGGATTCGTTAAGGGGAAGTCGTGTTTGATGAATTTATTGGATTTCTATGAGGATGTGACTAGTGCGGTAGACAGTGGGGAACCGGTGGATGTAGTGTTTCTCGATTTTCAGAAGGCGTTTGATAAGGTGCCGTGCAAAAGGTTGCTTCAGAAGGTTAGGGGGCATGGAGTTGGGGGTAAGGTGTTAGCATGGATAGAGGATTGACTGTCTAATAGGAGGCAGAGAGTGGTATCAATGGGTGCTATTCTGATTGGCGGTTGGTGACTAGTGGAGTGCCGCAGGGATCAGTGCTGGGGCCTCAGCTATTTACCATCTATATAGATGATCTGGAGAAGGGGGCTGAGTGTAGGGTGACAAAATTTGCTGATGACATAAAGATGAGTGGAAAATCAAATTGTGCGGAGGGTGTGGAAAGTCTGCAGAGGGATCTGGATAGGCTGAGCGAGTGGGCGAGGACCTGGCAGATGGAGAACAATGTTGGCAAGTGTGAGGTTATTCACTTTGGCAGGAATAATAGTAGGAGGGATTATTATTTAAAGGGTGAAAAGCTGCAGCATGCTACAGTGCAGAGGGACCTGGGGGTCCTTGTGCATGAGTCGCAAAAACCCAGTCTGCAGGTGCAGCAGGTGGTCAGGAAGGCGAATGGGATGCTGGCCTTTATAGCGAGGGGGATAGAATATAAAAGTAGGGAGGTCTTGCTGCGACTGTACAGGGCACTGGTGAGGCCGCAGCTGGAGTACTGTGTGCAGTTTTGGTCGCCGCACTTGCGCAAGGATATTTTGGCCTTGGAGGGAATGCAGAGGAGGTTCACTAGGCTGATACCGGAGATGAGGGGGTTGGACTATGAAGAGAGACTAAATAGACTGGGTCTGTACTCGTTGGAGTTAAGAAGGATGGGGGGGGGGGGGGATCTTATAGAGACGTATAAGATAATGAAAGGGATGGATAGGGTAGAGGTAGAGAGATTCTTCCCACTCAGAAAGGGCAGCAGAACAAGAGGGCACAGCCTCAAGATAAGGGGGGGTGCAGTTTAGAACGGAGTTAAGGAGGAACTTCTTCACTCAAAGGATGGTGAATTTCTGGAATTCTCTGCCCGTTGAAGTAGTGGAGGCTACCTCACTAAATATATTTAAGTCATGGGTAGATAGGTTTTTGATAGACAGGGGAATTAAGGGTTATGGGGAGAAAGCGGGAAAGTGGAACTGATCCACTTCAGATCAGCCATGATCTTATTGAATGGCGGGGCAGGCTCGAAGGGCCAGATGGTCTACTCCTGCTCCTACTTTTTATGTTCTTATGTCCTTTACGGTCCGCACGAGATGCGTGGTGCTCGCAGTAAAGCCCTTCTTGACAAGGCAATGGTGAACTGTCAGTACAGCATGGCGACCTTCAGCACGGGTGAGCGTAAGAGGCGCCCTCATGGTGATCGCAAATCTTCTGAGATGACCTTGCATCTGAAACAGACGTTCAAAGCTGCCATCTTAACTCAACTTTACCCACGATCCCAGATTGACATCTATGTGCAGGTATGTTGAGTATGCAGGTATGCTCTGTCTGAGGCCAGAACGTTTCATTCACCTGACGAAGAGGTAAACCTTGAAAGCTTGTGAGTTTACTATCAAATAAATCGGTTGGACTTAAACCTGGTGTTGTCAGACTTCTTACTGTGTTTATCCCAGTCCAACGCCGGCATCGCCACATCAGGTATGTTGCAGCACGGTGCCTTCCCTGAACACTCTCTCTCTGGCTCTGCCCCTTCTTAACATTTAATTTTAGCACTCCTTGTCCCCAGCCTGATCCCATCTCTGCCCTGGATTGGGGAGCATTGCTCCTGCTGACTGCAGCCCCCCGCTCTGGCTCTAACCTCTGGCAGTGAATAATGTGAGGATACTCCTGTAACTAGATTCTGTCCTTTCGTCTGCAATTATACGGGGATTATTGAGGCCACAACTCGAGTGTTGTGCGCTGTTTTGGTCTCTTCTGAGGGAGGAAAGGAAAAAACGTGGCGAAAAACTGCAGCAGGCGGCGGTGCAGAGGGACCTCGGGGTCCTTGTGCATGAGTCGCAAAAACCCAGCTTGCAGGTGCAGCAGGTGGTCAGGAAGGCGAATGGGATGCTGGCCTTCATAGCGAGGGGGATTGAATATAAAAGTAGGGAGGTCTTGCTGCAGCTGTATAGGGCATTGGTGAGGCCGCAGCTGGAGTACTGTGTGCAGTTTTGGGCGCCATACTTACGCAAGGATATTTTGGCCTTGGAGGGTGTGCAGAGGAGGTTTACTAGGCTGATGCTGGAGTTGAGGGGGTTGAGCTATGAGGAGAGGCTGAATAAACTAGGCTTGTACTCGTTAGAGTTTAGAAGAATGAGGGGAGATCTCATTGAGACGTATAAGATGATGAATGGGATGGATAGGATAGAGGTGGAGAGACTCTTCCCGCTCAGAAAGGACAGTAGGACTAGGGGGCACAGCCTCAAGATAAAGGGGGGGCGGTTTAGAACGGAGTTGAGGAGGAACTTCTTCACTCAAAGGGTGGTGAATCTCTGGAATTCTCTGCCTGTTGAAGTGGTGGAGGCTACCTCGCTGAATATTTTTAAGATGCGGGTTGATGGGTTTTTGATAAGAGAGGGGATTAAGGGTTATGGGGAGAGGGCGGGAAAGTGGAACTGAGCCACGACAGATCAGCCATGATCTTACTGAATGGCAGGGCAGGCTCGAAGGGCTAGATGGCCTACTCCTGCTCCTATTTCTTATGTTCTTATGTTCTTATGTACAGGCAAGCTGCTGAATGTGATGCCACATTGCCTGCGATGTCTTTCACCTGTGTCCTCTGAGAGTCTGACCTACTGGGGGCATCCTGCATGTATGCAGAGGCAATACCCACTGTCAGCCCGACTGCAGGCAATGGGGTCAATGCAGAGGGGATGAGGAGAGGCGGTCTACCCTGGTATTGCCCTGAGAGGAAACTGCCACATGGTCCTCATCCAACTGGTATCTCTCTAGCCTCCTGAGGAGAAGGGGCATCTGGAGGAAGGTCAATTACCTTGTCTCCACCTCACCTAGTCATTCCTATATGGAGCCAATGGCTAGACTGATGGAGTGCAGGTCAGAGCACAGATTACTCCAAGGCAATCAGCAACATCTCCATGGGGGAAGCAAGCACTCACATGTCTGAGACGCAGAACTCACAGTGTCCATATACTCTTCCCTACTCTATGCAAAGCTGTGTCTAACCCTAGCATAAGAACATAGGAACATAAGAACTAGGAGCAGGAATAGACCATCTGCCCTTCGAGCATGGTCCACCATTCAGTAAGATCATGGCTGATCTTTTCGTGGACTCAGCTCCACTTATCCGCCCACTCAGCATAACCTTTAATTCCTTTACTGTTAAAACATTTATCTATCCTTGCCTTAAAAACATTCAATGAGATAGCCTCAACTGCTTTAGGGAATGCCACAGATTCACAAACCTTTGAGTGAAGAAGTTCCTCTTTAACTCAGTCCTAAATCTCCCCCTTATTTTGAGGTCAAGCCCCCTAGTTCTAGTTTCACCTGCCAGTGGAAACAACTTCCCTGCTTCTATCTTATCTATTCCCTTCATAATCTTGTATGTTTCTATAAGATCTCCCCTCAACTTCTGAATTTCAGTGAGTATAGCCGCAGTCTACTCAGTCTCTTCCCATAAGCCAACCCTCTCAACTCCAGAATCAACCTAGTGAATCCCCTCTGCACCCCCTCCAGTGCCAGTATATCCATTCTCAAGTAACGAGACCAAACTGTACACAGTCTCCAGGTGTGGCCTCACTAGCACCTTATACAGCAGCAACATAACCTTACTGTTTTGAAACTCCATCCCTCTAGCAATAAAGGTCAAAATTCCATTTGCCTTCTTAATTACCTATTGCTCCTACAAACCAACTCCTTGAGATTCTTGCCCAAGGACACCCAGGTCCCTGTGCATAGCAGCATGCTGTATTTTTTTATCATTTAAATAATAGTCCATTTTGCTGTTATTCCTACCAAAATGGATGATCTCACATGTACCAACATTGTGCTCAATTTGCCAGATACTCGCCCACTCACGTAGACTATCTATATCCCTTTGCAGACTTTCAGCATCCTCTGCACACTTTGGTCTTCCACCCATCTTAGTGTCATGGTCCCCAATTCCAAATCATCTATGTAAGTTGTAAACAATTGTGGTCCCAATACTGATCTCTGAGGCACACCACTAGTCACTGATCGCCAACTAGAAAAACACCCATTTACCTCACTCTTTGCTTTCTGTTAGTTAACCAATCCTCTATCCATGCTACTACATTACCTGTAACACTGTGCACCTTCATCTTATGCAGCAGTCTTTGGTGAGGCAGCTCAAATGCCTTCTGGAAATCCAGATACACCACATCCACAGGTTCCCCATTATCCACTGCACATGTAATGTTCTCAAAGAATTACACCAAATTATTCAAACATGACCTTCCCTTCATGAACCCATGCTGCATCTCACCAATTGGATAATTTATATCCAGATGTCTTGCTATTTCTTCCTTGATGATAGATTCAAGCATTTTCACTACTACAGAAGTTAAGCTAACTGGCCTATAGTTACCTGCCTTTTATCTACCTCCTCTTTTAAACAGTGGTGTCACATTTGCTGTTTTCCAATCTGCAGGAATCATCCCAGAATCCTGCGAATTTTGGTACATTACCATTAGTGCATTTGCTACTTTTTCCTGCCATTTCTTTTACTACCCTGGGATGCATTCCATCAGGGCCAGGAGACTTGTCTATCTTTAGCCCCATTAACTTGCCCAACACTACCTCTTTCATGATAATAGTTTCTAGGTCCTCACCTGTCATAGCCTTCCTGTCATAGCCCTCCTGTCATCAATTTTTGACATGTTATTTGTGTCTTCCGCTGTGAAGACCAACACAAAATACCTGTTCAATGCCTCAGCCATTTTCTCATTTCCAGTTATTACAGTCCCCTTCTCATCCTCTACAGGGCTAATGTTTACTTCAGCCACTCTTTTTTGTTTTATATATTTATAGAAACTTTTGCTATCCGTTTTTATATTCTGAGCTAGTTTATTCTCATAATCCATCTTACTTTTCTTTATAGCTTTTTTCGAGGCTTTCTGTTGACCAATCCTCTAGATTTCCACTAATCTTTGCCACTTTGTATGCATTTTCTTTCAATTTGATACCCTCCTTTATTTCGTCAGATATCCAAGGCTAATTATCTTTTTATCTATAGTCCTTCCTTATCACTGGTATATAGGTTTGCTGAGCACTGTGAAAAATCACCGTATGTTTACCAAACCTTTGCTGTATTTCCAGCAGGTTTCTTATGCCCATGATCAGAGGCCTGTTATCAGTATGGGGCTCAGTGGGGTCTGACTCCAGCAGTCCTCTGAGAGTCTGGGATCTCAGCTGTCACAGCCCCCCTCAGCTGTTGGGATGTGACTACGCTGTGCACACGAGAATGTGGCCACTATTCTATATTTGACCCCTTTGTGACCCAGAGCAGTGTCGCTAAGCTGGTGGAAGGTGTGGGAGAGGGTATGCGATAGGCAGGTGATGGTGCATCTTCCAGGTCACTGGTGTCACCTTCCCTGGAGGTGGAATCTTCAGTCTCCGATGGCTGAGACATCTGTGAAGGAAAACAAAGAGAAACTTGCCAAAGTGTTCTCGAGTCTATAAGCACAATTCCTCACATGGTCCTGAGTGCCCGTGTGGCAACATCAAATTGGACCCTGTCTCAATCTGCTGCATTGCCACTCCAGTCGCACTGTCAGCTATGGATTTGGCCTCTGTATTCCCCAGCAATCTGGAGAATCACTTACTCAGCAGGGCTGCAGAGATTGAGATCAAGCACCTCTTCATCTGTCTTTGCTCTTTCCAATTGATTATGGACCTATTGTCCTGCAGGCAAAAGTGGAGATTTAGTGACTCCCAACTGACTCCCTCATCAGCACACATCCCATCAAACATACAGGCTTGTCAATGTGTTTGTTGATATCCAATCACTCACTCAAACTATACTTTCATGTGCTTTGGAGTTAAGTGTCATTGGTCATAAGGCTGATCACACATTCACCTGTCCAGCCTGGCTGCACACTCACACAAATACCCTCATGACAGCCAATCTCATTGATGACAGGAAGGCTATGGGCAGGTAAGGACCTAGAAACTATCATTATCACGAAAAGACCATTGACTCTTTTCTGCACTGCACCCATGAGCATAGGCCCCTGCAATTGTGATTCTCCTCTGTGATTCCTGTCCTGTCTGCCTTGGTGAGGCAACAGAATCTCAGGAAGAGACACGCACACCATTTTCTGATGAGCAGAGGAGAATCTACAAGGAGGTGCAACAGAATCGGGGTCTGGCCTGTGGGTTTTACCCTGACATCTTAAATGATACTTGTAAAGGGCTTGGATGTGATTGGAGTTGGGGTGGTAGATTCTAATGTAGGGGGAATGATAGGGGGCTGAGGGTAATGGAGAATTGCAAAAATTAATTGATCAAAATGCAGATTGAATGGAAGTGGACATGGATTCTACAGCATTGACACACAGTCTCCCTGCTTGTCCAGATGGTTCTTTGATAGGCAACTCAGACAGGCAGAACTGTCACCTATGAACACACGAATGAGAAGCAGGTAGAACATTCATCCCCTTGAGCCTGACTAAGTTGATGGTTGATCTGATTATGGCCTCAACTCCACTTTCCTTCCTACCTCCCCGACAAATTTGAGTCCCTTGTCAATCAAGAATTTAACTCAGTCTTAAAAATATTCAATGATTGACTCCACTGCTCCCTTGGAGAAGAGAATTCCACAGACTCACAACAATCTAAGTGACCACCTCATCTCCATCTTAAATGGAAGACACCTTGGGGGAGTTTTCCTGGGAATTGTAGCTGGTGGGGGATGGGTGGGATGTTCTGGTTTTGGGGCGAAAATGGCTGGAAAATGGGACTCAGATTTTAAACTGTGTATTCTAATTCTAGTTTCTCCCATCTTTTCGGCATTCACAACTGTCAAGCCCTCTCAGGACCTTATATGTTTCAATAAGGTCACCTCTCATTCTTCTGAACCCTAATGAATACAGGCCCAACCTTTCCTCATAGGGTAATCCCATCATTCCAGGAATCAATCAAGGGAACCTTCTCTGAACTGTTTATAACACAATTATGTCTTTTCTTAAATAAGGAGACCAAAATTTAGATGTGGGCTCACCAAAATCCTATAAATGTGAAGTCGCCACAGTCCCAGTTGACCATAGGCTGCTCTCCCCTTTGAAGGACAGAGCTGATTAGTGGTGATTTTAACCTAGGGATCACCACATCTCAGGCAAGGGGCATGGTTGAGAAGTTTATTTATTAGTGTCGCAAGTAGGCTTATATTAACATTGAAGTTAAGTAACTGTGAAAATCCTCTTGTCAACTGTTCAGGTACACTGAGGGAGAATTTAACATGGTCAGAATTTTGGACTGTGGAGGAAACCGGAGCATCCGGAGGAAACCCGTGCAGACTTCGGGGGGGGAACGCATAGACTCCGCACAAAGAGTGACCCAAGCTGGGAATCAAACTGGGCTCTCTGGCGCTGTGAGGCAGCTGTGATAACCACCGTGCTGTCCCAAAGCAGGGCCTTCATGAATAAGCTCAGCCGGTATGCAAATTGAACCCACATTGCTGGTGTCATTCTGCATCATGAACCTGCCGCCCAGCCGACTGAGCGAAACTTACCCCAATATCCTATACAACTGCAGCAAAACACCTCTATTTTAGTATTCCATTTCCCTTGCAATAAATTATTACATTCAATTTGCCTTCTTAATCACTTGCTGTACCTGTATATGAATTTTTTGCGATTTATGTACCAAGATACCCAGATCCCTCTGTGCTTCAGAGTTCCGCAATCCGTCTCAATTTAAATAATACTAAATGGTGGCACAATTGTCCAACAAAGACCTATCCATATCAGATGTTTGCCTGTGCTTGTGCTGGCCCTTTAAATTTTCATATGAACCGCATGGGGGCCGACTTCTGACACAAAAGGGGAAGTGGCGCCCACTTCCAGTTCCACCGTTGGGAAAGATGTGCTACTGATTAAGTGACACCCAATGATACATCGTGAGGCCTCTCTGCTCAGTCTTTACAAGTATGCTTTCAGCTTCAGGTCAGGGACACACAACTGGAAGTAAAGCACGCAGCACCTTCTTTGAATTACATTTTTCAGCTGTGTGCCAGGAATGCAACAATTTCAATTTGAGTGAATTGCTGAACATAATTGAACCTGCTGTGTTTTGAGTTTTGTGAACCTGGCAGTGGGTAAAGTTTCAATTAAACCATTGTGAAACACCAAACATCGTAAATTTTCATTTCATAAACAGAAGTTGACTTTATGAGCATTGCAAATCTTCCACGGCTTTGACATTTTTTAGGAGAAGGAAGAGGGGAAAGTTCATCCCTGATCTTGCCCATGTTGTACCGTCAGAAAAAAAAAGCCACTCCATTCTTTTGGTTTGATTTGATTCATTATTGTCACATGTGTTAGTATACAGTGAAAAGTATTATTTCTTGCACACTGTACAGACAAAGCATTCCATATATAGAGAAGGAAAAGAGGGAATGGAGAATGTGGTGTCACAGTCATAGCTAGGGTGTAGAGAAAGATCAACTTAATGCGAGGTAGGTCCATTCAAATGGATGGCACTGTGGCACAGTGGTTAGCACTGCTGCTTCATTGCACAAAAGACCCAGGTTCAATTCCAGCCTTGGGTCACTGTCTGTGTTGAGTTTGTACAGACGCTCCGGTTTCCTTCCACAGTCCAAAGATGAGCTGGTTAGGTTGATTGGCTATGATAAATTGACCCTAGTATCAAGGGGATTAACAGGGTTAACATGTGGGATTATGGGAATAGGGCCCAGGGGGAATTGTGATTGGTGCAAGCTCGATGGGCTGAACAGCCTCCTTCTGCACCGTAGGATTCCATGTAAGGTTAGATGGCAGCAGGGAAGAAGCTGCTTTTGAGTCAGTTGGTACGTGACTTCAGACTTTTGTATCTTTTTCCCACTGGAAGAGAGTATTCTCCCTAGTCATTCTCCGATGTTAGGAGAGTAGTTTTCAGTTTCAACTTTCAGACCAAGACTTCAGCTATAGCATCTTGGTTCCATCTGTTAATCCAACGATAAAGCCTAAATGAGTATTTGCTAAAAGATGATGTCCAAAATTAGTACCAGAAGCAATTTGTCTTCTGCCATAACAAGAATCAGCAATGACACAGACAATGTATCTTCAGCTGCCTGCACTGTATAAATAATGCTGAATAATGTGCTTGGGAAAGAGATACAGACATTCTAGCCTATATTTTGTAAAGATAATCGTAAGCTTGTGCATGCCATCCTGCAAAGTTCACACAACTTTAAAGTAAGCTTGTCACTCAAAAGAGCTAGAAATAGAGGCTAACAGCATGGATTTTCCTCAATTAGGAGCAAAGGCATAGAGGGCAGCGTTTCCACCAGTCCAGCAGTACTCACAATGATTTCATGGGCAGGGAGGTTTTCCCTAACTCGGATGAGATCTGGGCAGAAAATACTCTCACTGGGTCTTTGCGTGTTAGGGGTTTAAATAGTTGCAAGACCTACTTTAGGCAGCCATCCATGGCACTTAAAATCCCAACCACATGGCCCAATCAGCTGCAAGCTTCTCACATTGACATCTCCATCCTGACTTTCCAATATGATTTCTCTCCTTTTTCAAACCTCCAGGAAGAGCACTTCCTCCTTTGCTGGATAAAATCTGTGCCCTCTTCCCAATGAATCAGAAAGACACGGTGGGTTCAGATTTCATTCCAGAGATTTGCATGGAATTTTAAATTGCGCTGGAATCCCCGCATGCACTTATGTAAATGTTGGGGCCGAACCCACCCTTGCATTGGATGCTTTCACCCATAGTAATTTGTTCTGGCTGACCCAATCAAATAGCTGGCAGCTCTCTGGTGCCGGCACTGGGAAAGGTGGTCACTGATGGGACCGCATCCAGTCTCCAACG
Source organism: Carcharhinus amblyrhynchos (assembly GCF_965287045.1). Lineage (NCBI taxonomy): Eukaryota > Metazoa > Chordata > Chondrichthyes > Carcharhiniformes > Carcharhinidae > Carcharhinus > Carcharhinus amblyrhynchos. The sequence goes on from NC_137325.1 coordinate 122,701,114, forward strand.
GGGAACATCCCTGAAGCCAGGCACTGAAGTAAGTCAGGGAGAGGAGTGGGGGCAAGGAGTGGGGGGAGGGGGGGGGGGGCGCAGGTGCTGAATCAACAGGACCAGGCTGGCAGGTTGGAGAGAAGGGAATGGGGAACAGGGTAGATAGGCTGGGTTCAGGGAAGGAGGAGGAGGCAAATGGGAAGACATTGGGATGTTCTCCATTGGCCTTTGGGCGTTTATGAAAGAGGTACCCCACCTTGGCTGCCATCAGGCCACACCATGAAAATGGCAAGGATTCCCACTTGGCAGAGGTCTTCCGTCGCTGCAGACAAAATTGTGGCTGGGGTAGGAAGTGGCCCTTATTAATTGGTTTTGGCCTTAATGTAAGGATCTTCATTAGCTCATTGGTGGGCAGGCTCCCTGTGGGCCATATGCAAAATTGTGGCAGGTTGGGCAGGCAGGGTATATGAGTAGGTATTAGAAACAGAATTCATGGCATTGCACCCAATTTTGCACTCCAATTTTCAACATTGTGTTTCAAGTAGATTTTTCTGATCATTGTCTCATTGATGGTGATGGTATCTTTACTAAGTGCAAATGGGCTGCTGCGTTTACCTACCTTAAAAAGCCCTTCATTGACTGTATAAGTACTTTGAAACAATCTGAGGTCATGAAAAATGCTCTATGAGTGCAAGTATAGTTAAAAATGAGGAATAGTAGTGGTTCTTGAGTCCTGACCATCCACATATTACTCTCATCAATGTTAACATTATTCCTCAAACATAAAAATTAAACTTGATAATTCTGTGGACACTGTCCCTCAAGTCCTACTACCTCAATTTTCTGTATGTTGTCTTAATCATTCCCAATACAATATTATGATGAAAACTACCTGTTGTGCCTTCCTTTACACAGTCATGAAGCTGTTATGCATTGCATTTTTGTTTCTATCCTTCACTAAAATAAACCTATTGTTCTCAACTATCCTCTTTTTTATATTAACTTGGCAGTTTGTGGCATCTTTAGCTATTAGCTCAGATCTTTACATGTTAGAAGTCTTAAAATAAAGTTTATTTATTAGTCACAAGTAAGGCTTATATTAACATTGCAATGAAGTTTTGTGAAATTTCCCTACTCACCACAGTCCAGGTCAATGCACCTAATCAGCATGTCTTTTAGAACGTGGGAGGAAACCCACGCAGACACAGGAAGAACATGCAAACTCCACACAGACAATGATGCAAGCCAGGAATCGAACCCAGGTCCCTGGCACTGTGAAACAGCAATGCTAACCACTGTGCCACTGTGCTGCCCAATTGAGGCAAGTTAAAAATTCCTTCACACGAGACAGATTATTCCTCCAATAAAAGATCAGAGAGGCTGGAGCACTCTCTTAGAACTTGGTACTGTTTTCTCGTGTGAAGGGCCATCTAGGTTCACTTAATTTATTTTATTCTTTCTCAGGAATGTTGGCATCACTGGCAACGCCAACATTAATTGTTGCCCTTTCCTAATTGACCTGAATCTCATTCTTCTAAACATGTTGATAAGTTCCAGTAAGTCTGCATTCATACTTCCCATGAACAGTGCAAGTGAGATTTGACACATTACTTCGGACACTCTATTGGTCCATGCAACAGATTATTTACTCTGAACATGATTTACTCTGCTTCATCAAATAGGCAAACTCCATTTGGATTGATGGGAAGAGGAGTGACTGGAATGCCCCAGACGGGACACTGTGCCCTGTCCAGTGTCCCACTTTAGGAACGGATGTGAAGACATTATATGGGTGCAGAAAAGATTCACAAAAACAGTTCCAGAGCCGAGAGGCCAGCTATGGGGATGTATTGGAGAGGTTGGGACTGTTTTACTTGGAGGTTTAGAGGAGAATTGCCAGAGTCCGAATATACAAAATATAGAAACTAGATAGGGAAAACTGTTCCCATTGGTGAAAGGATGAGAAGTAGAGGGTACAGATTTGATGCAATTGACGAAAGAAGCAAGTGCCACATGGAAGAATAACTTTATCACCAGTTGTTTGGGATCTGGAATGCACTACCTGTGAATGTGGTGGAGGCAGGTTCATTCGAGGCAGTTAAGAGGGTATTAGATTACCATCTGAAAATGAAAAATATGCAGGGCTCTGGGGAGAAGGTTGCAAGAGTGGCACTAGGTAAATTGCTCCTTTGGAGAACAAGTGCAGACATGACGGGCCGATCGGCTTCCATCCGTGCTGTAACCATTCTGTGATTCTGAGGCCCAGTCTCACGTTCAGTCTTACCCTGTGCGGAATTCTGTATTTATCAGGGACAGTAGCAGGGGGAATAGAGCTCTGAGCTTAGGCTCTGAGCTTTAGATTAAAGATCCCTATAATCGATTCCCCTGACGGAAAGTGCACCTGTACAGACATGGAGCAAACAGAGGAAGCGGGGTGGGGAGAGGGGTGCGCGGCTCTGTAACACACGCGTATGGCCCAATAACCAATATTTTAGCAGTGTGGCCAAATAACCAGCAGCGTTTATTCACCCTGTGCGTTTCACTCATGTAGCAAGATCTGCACATGATCCACGGTCGCTTGTACCAGATCATGGAGAGTTGTCGGCAGTCATGAATGAGGGGGGCGGGGGTGGGGGGAGTAGTTAAGACGGCATTTAGGGAAGAAGATGGAGAAATTGTACTGAGGAATATATTCAACATTTGTTTAAAAATATTGACTTTATTGGAATGTGTCCAATTTAAACGGATGGAGCATCTTGTCCCGGTGGATTTTGCACACCTCTATCCATACAAGTGAAAAAGCTGCGGGGGGGCTGGGGGGAGGGGAGGTTCAGGTTGCACATGTGCCCCCTCCTCCCGGGCGGGGTGGGATGTATCTCCCCAGCTGCTTCTACATTTAGCGCCCCCCCGGGTGTGGGGTTGGCAGTGGTTGTATATCCGGGCTGGTTTTACATTTAGCCTCCCGGGTTATGTGGGAGGGGGATGTTTCTCCCAGACTGGTTTTACTGTAGCCCCCTGCGGGGTTGGGGGAGATGGGGGTGGGATGGAGAGTGGGGGTCCTTGGGGATGTATGTCCCCAGTTGCTTTTACATGTAGCCATCTCACCCCCGCCCCCGCCTCCCCCAGTGGTGCGGTGGGATACGGTGTGGGGATTTGGGAATGTGGAGTAGAGGTTATTTGGGAATGTGGAGTTGGGGTTATTCAGGAATGTGGGTGGGGGTTATTTGGGAATGTGGGGTGGGGGTTATTTGGGAATGTGGGGTGGGGGTTATTTGGGAATGTGGGGTGGGGGTTATTTGGGAATGTGTGGGGGGAGTTATTTGGGAATGTGAGGTAGGGGTTATTTGGGATGTGAGGTAGAGGTTATTTGGGAATGTGGGGTGGGGGTTATTTGGGAATGTGTGGGGGAAGTTATTTGGGAATGTGAGGTAGGGGTTATTTGGAAATGTGGGATGGGGGTTATTTGGGAATGTGAGAGTGGGATGAAGGGAAAGCATTATTTGGGAATGTTGGGAGGGGGATACGGGCATGTGGAGAGGGGGTGTGGTTATCAGGGAATGTGGGATATTTGGGAATGCAGGGAGGGGGATAATCAAGGGAGGGGGGTGTGGGCATATTTGGGATGTGGGAGAGGGGGATATTTAGGGTTGTAGGAAGGGTATTATTTGGGATTGTGGATTGGGGATATTTGGGGGTGTGGTTTATTTAGGGATGTGGAGAGGGGGATATTTAGGAAGGTTATTGGGTTAATGGGGAGAGGGGAATATTTGAGGTTGTGGGTTATTTGGGAATGTCAGGAGGAGAATATTTGGGAATGTGGGGAGGGGGATATTTGGGCTTGTGAGTTATTTGGGTTTGTAGGGGAGGGATATTTGGGGATGTGAGTTATTTGGGAATGTGGGTGGGGGATATTTGGACTTGTGAGTTATTTGGGGCTGTAGGAGAGGGATATTTGGGGATGTGGGGAGGGGGATATTCGGGAATATGAGGAGGATGTGTGGGTTATTTGGGAATGTGAGGTGAGGGATGTTTGGGATTGTGGGTTATTTTGGTGTTGTAGGAAGGGGGATATTCGGGAATGTGGGGAGGGGGATATTTAGTGTTGTAGGGAAGGGCAAGAGGCGTTATTTTGGATGTGGGGAGGGGGTGTGGGTATTTGGGAATGTGGAGGGGATGTATCTCCCGGGCTGGTTACACTGTATCAGTTTGTATTCAGCGGCAATTGGCTCGTCTTGAACCGGAACTGTTTGTAGTGGATTGGTTACAGTGTGTGAGCTGGGCGATCAGTCACCATTTCACACACAGCAATGTGCAGCTCCACCTGAACACTGTGTGTGTCTGTGTCTGGGTTACTGTCCCTGCCTGGGGGAGGAGGAGGAAGGACTCAACCCCAAACAGCGCGACTCCCCAGTGATATGATGTGGGGAGGAAGAAACCCCCCCGAATAATGACAATGATGACTTGGTGTGAATGATGCAGGAGATGGAGAGGGAGAGCAGCTGCTGAGCTCTGGGCACAGCTTCCCCTCGGTCACTCTCAGAGGGAAGGGGAGCCTCTCCGGCTGCCTCCCCATGCCTGTGCAGTGCTAGCTGCGGCCGGCTGAG